>NC_065590.1:607368-911052 GCF_024542745.1 Macaca thibetana thibetana
AATGGAGTCTTGCTCGGTCGCCAGGCGGGAGTGCAGTGGCACAATATTGTGTCCGAAATTGGTGGGTTCTTGCTCTCACTGATTTAAAGAATGAAGCCACGGACCCTCATGGTGAGTGTTACAGTTCTTAAAGATGGTGTGTCCAGAGTTTGTTCCTTCAGATGTTCAGATGTGTCTGGAGCTTCTTCCTTCTGGTGGGTTCATGGTCTTGCTGTCAGGAGTGAAGCTGCAGACCTCTGTGGTGAGTGTTACAGCTCTTAAAGGTAGCATGTCTGGAGTTGTTCGTTCTTCCCGATGGGTTCGTGGTCTCACCGGCTTCAGGAATGAGGCTGCAGACCTTCACAGTGAGTGTTAACAGCTCATAAAGGCAGCATGGACCCAAAGAGTGAGCAGCAGCAAGCTTTATTTCAAAGAGCAAAAATATAAAGCTTCCACACTGTGGAAGGGCACCCAAGGGGGTTGCTGCTGGCTGGCTCTGGCAGCCTGCTTTTATTCCCTTATCTGGCCCCACCCACATCCTGCTGATTGGTCCATTTTACAGAGAGCTGATTGGTCTATTTTACAGAGAGCTGATTGGTCCATTTTGGCAGAGTGCTGATTGGTGCGTTTACAATCCTTGAGCTAAACACAGAGTCACAGAGTGCTAGTTAGCTAGATGCAGAGTTAGCTAGCTACAGAGTACCAATTGATGTATTTACAAACCTTGAGCTAGATACAGAGTGCTGATTGGTGTATTTACAAACCCTGAGCTAGACACAGAGTGCTGATTGGTGCATTTACAATCCTTGAGCTAAACACAGAGTCACGGAGTGCTAGTCCTCCAGTTCTCCACTAGGTTAGCTAGATACAGAGTACCAACTGGTGTATTCACAAACTTTGAGCTAGACACAGAGTCCTGATTGGTGCATTTACAATCCTTGAGCTAGACAGAGTCACAGAGTGCTAGTCCTCCAAGTCTCCACTAGGTTAGCTAGATACAGAGTACAAATTGATGTATTCACAAACCCTGAGCTAGACACAGAGTGCTGATTGGTATATTTACAAACCCTGAGTTAGACACAGAGTGCTGATTGGTACATATACAATCCTCCTGCTAGATATAAAAGTTCTCCAAGTCCCCATCCAGTTCAGGAGACCAGCTGGCTTCACCCAGTGGATCCTACACCAGGGCTGCAGGCCGAGCTGCCCGCCAGCCCCGAGCCACGCCTGCACTCCTCAGCCCTTGGGCTGTGGATGGGACCGGGCGCCAGGGAGCAGGGGGCGGTGCCCACTGGGGAGGCTCAGGCCGCGCTGGAGCCCACCGCAGTCGGGGAGCTCAGACATGGCGGGCTGTAGGTCCTGAGCCCTGCACCGCGGGGAGGCAGCTAGGGCCCTGCGAGAATTTGAGTGCAGCACTGGCCAGCAGGCACTGCTGGGGGACCGGGCGCAACCTCCGCAGCTGCTGGCCCAGGTGCTAAGCCCCTCACTGCCCTGGGCCCGTGGCACCAGCTGGCGGCTCTGTGTGGGGAGCCTGCTGAGCCTGCGCCCGCTGGAACTCACACTGGCCCGCCAGCGCAGCCCCAGTTTGGCGCCTCTCCCTCCACACCTCCCGGCAAGCAGAGGGAGGCGGCTCCTGCCTCAGCCAGCCCAGAGAGGGGCTCCCACGGTTCCGTGGCAGGCTAAAGGGCTCCTCAAGCGCCACCAGAGTGGACGCTGAGGCCGAGGAGGCGCTGAGAGTGAGGGCTGTTAGCACATTGTCACCTCTCAATATCAGCTCACTGCAACCTCTGCCTCCCAAATTCAAGCGATTCTCCTGCCTCAGCCTCCCAAGTAGCTGGGACTACAGGCATGTGCCACCACCACACCCAGCTAATTTTTATATTTTTAGTTGAGACAGGGTTTCACCATGTTGGCCAGGATGGTCTGGATCTGACCTTGTGATCTGCCCGCCTCAGCCTCCCAAAATGCTGGGATTACAGGTGTGACCCACCGTGCCCAGCCTTAAATATTTTTTTCTTATAAAAAAGAGCTCTATAGTTAAAATCAGCTTAATTTATATCTATCTATCTATCACCCCAACCTATACATATATTTAAAAGGTCTTTATGTTTTTTCTCTTCTTGGATCTTACTTTTTTGAAGAAAAAGGGTTTTCTTCTTCTCTGTCAACTCAATTGTTTTTCTCCGTTTTATGTTTTTGCCACTCTTGATGTCAGCATGAGAGAACCTAAGATAAATTCTAACAGCCTGGGAATCCTGGGAAAAAGCAGAGGAGGCACCACAAACCCCATTCTGAGAAAAACCTCTGTTTTTTTCATGGAACGCCAGAATTGAAAAAAAAAAAAAAATAGATTCCTCTCAAAATCTAAGACTCTGTTCTGTTGTGACTTGTGTTATCCGATGGCTTTTACTTTTGGCGGTATCAAAAATTACTTTGCATTTTGGGAGAGCTTTTAGCCTTGCTGTGTAATAACTAGGTAGGAAATATACTTTAGGGGATGGCTAATGGCAGTTATGGAGGGATACTGGCTCTTTGAATGCTTGGCTCAGAGAAGCATGCTCTTGGCCTCCTGGAAGATATGGAAGCATCCCCACCCCACCCCGCACTGAGAGATGAGAATCCCATAGAGGATGGGCTGGTTACAAAATGGGCTGATTGGCTTTGGGTTGCCTTGCAATGAAATGCCTGGTAGGAGCATTGCATGATCTTCTCGCACAGTATTTCCCTCCTTTCGGGGGATCCAGGAACCAGAATAAAATGGCACCCTTAATTTTGGGGATTTGTTTGCCTTCCAGCTGTGCCTGCTTATTAGGCCCTAGAAAGTGCAAGCGTTCCTGGCCCTGTTCCTCCCAGGGCTCCATCCTGAAGCCAGTAATCCAGTTAAAAAACTAGCAAATGAAAAATCTTAACTACTGGATCTTCTGTCTGTCTGTGTACTGATACGTGTTGGGTGTGTAATATTTATGTATAAAAGAGCTCTGATCATTTGGCTTAGAAAAATTGGGGCTTAAATCATATTTTATCAGAAAAATAGAAACTTTAATGCCTTTTGTTCACAAGACTTTAGTAACCTTTTGGAAACAAAGATTTAAAATTATTGGTAAAAGAAAAATGTCTTAAATTTAGGCTGGGTGCAGTGGCTCACGCCTGTAATCCTAGCACTTTGGGAGGCCCAGGCGGGCGGATCATGAGGTCAGGAGATTGAGACCATCCTGGCTAACACCGTGAAACTCCATCTCTACTAAAAATACATAAATTAGGCCGGGCGTGGTGGCTCATGCCTGTAATCCCAGCACTTTGGGCGACCGAGGCCGGCGGATCACGAGGTCAGGAGATCGAGACCATCCTGGCTAACACGGGGAAACCCCGTCTCTACTAAAAATACAAAAAATTAGCTGGGCGTGGTGGCGGGCGCCTGTGGTCCCAGCTGCTCCCAAGGCTGAGACAGGAGAATGGCGTGAACCCGGGAGGCGGAGGTTGCCTGAGCCGAGATCACGCCACTGCACTGCAGCCTGGGCGACAGAGCAAGACTCCATCTCGGGGAAAAAAAAAAACAAAAACAGAAAATTAGACAGGCCTGGTGGCGGGCGCCTGTAGTCCCAGCTACTGTGAGGCTGAGGCAGGAGAATGGCATGAACCCGGGAGGCAGAGATTGCAGTGAGCTGAGATTGTGCCACTGCATTCCAGCCTGGGCAACTGAGCAAGACTCCATCTCAATAAAAAAAACTATTGATCCCCAAATGCTCAGGGAGACTGATTTGAGTAATGATGAAACTCTGGTCTCCCGCACAGTGGGCTCTGCGTGAATTACTCTTTCTCTATTGCAATTCTCTTGTCTTGATAAATCAGCTCTGTCTATGCAGCAGGCAAGGTGAACCCACTGGGTGGTTACACCAGGATGGGGTAGGGGGCAGTGAAGATACCATTGGTGAATGGGGACTGTTAGGCCTTCGACGCCTGCCATCAGAACCTTCCTCAGCCTCCCCTCCTGGCTGTCCCGGAAGCACCCCAAACACTCTTCTCTGCTAACTCCTCAGTCCAAGAATGGACCCATGTCACAACCTGAGAGCCCAGGACAGTCCAGAGGGAGTCCCATGGGCAGGTGGCCCATCGCGATCTGCAAATATGTCAACCTTTTGGTAAAAGGGCAACAGAAGAGAGTTTGTTGGGGCAGATGCCCTAGGTCAAGTAGTAACTGTCCCTTTCCTTTTGACCCAAAGGTGACAGTGTCGGAAGGTAAACAGGTTTACTCACCCATAAGCAACCTGGCTAAAATTTTACACTAGATTTCAAAGTGTATTAAATTACTATTCTGTATTCAACCTCATTAAAACAAAACTGCTAAGTTGTTTCCTTACCTTTTTAAATCTTATACTTAAGCACCTTATTGACAGAAAAAAAAAATTATAAACTGTCTTGGTATGAAATGGACTGCTGGTTCCAAGGCATTTAGGAATTTTACTGTAGCTAAAGAGTTATGCGATTTTAGACCTTCTTAATAAAAGTAACTGTTTCTCCAAAGAGAGATTATGCTTTCCTGGGAACCGAAATTTAGGTCTCTCCTATCCAGCCTGTCCGATTTTAGTTTGGATGAATGAGGTTTTATTTCATCTGGAAGGCAATGAAAAAGAAATGTGTATGTAACAGAAAGTAGTATTTGACACCGTGTTGAGCCAGGCTTTTTTTTTTTTTTTTTTAAATACAGAATCTCACTCTGTTGCCCAGGCTGGATCTTGGCTCCCTGCAACGTCTGCTTCCCAGGTTCAAGCAATTCCCATACCTCAGCCTCCTAAGTAGCTGGGATTACAAGCATATGCCACCATGCCCAGCAAATTTTTTGTATTTTAGTAGAGATGGAGTTTTACCATGTTGCCCAGGCTGGTCTCGAACTCCTGACCTCAGGCAATCCACCTACCTCAGCCTCCCAAAGTGCTGGGATTGCAGACATGAGCCACTGTGCCCTCTCTCTAAAAACATGTTTAGAAGGAGCCAGTGAGGCCTGCGCAAGCCCCAACCCATTGGTGGTTTGGGGTTGCTATCTGCCTCATAAAGTAGAGTGGAGGGTTTGTCTTCTCCTCTAAAAAAGCCTCCTATATAGTTGACCTTGGCATCTGCCAGGAATAGAAGGGCAGGACTTGAGGCCTCCTGGGTCTGGGTTTTCAGTTGAGGTCGAGAGTGAATACAGTGATTGTAACCAGAAAACCCGGAGTGGGGTGTAGTTGCCTCTGGAACTCATCACTGTTAACTCAGCCTGGACTTTGTGACAGTTAGAGAAGTGGTTTTCTTAATAATAATAATTTTTTAAAAGGAGCACTTTGGCCGGGTGCAGTGGCTCACGCCTGTAACCCCAGCACTTTGGGAGGCTGATGCAGGCAAATCACCTGAGGTCAGGAGTTCAAGACCAGCCTGGCCAACATGGTGAAACCCCATCTCTACTAAAAATACAAAAATTAGCCAGCTGTGATGGTGCATGCCTGTAATCCCAGCTATTCGGGAGGCTGAGGCAGGAGAATTGCATGAACTTGGGAGGCAGAGGTTATAATGAGCCAAGATGGTGCCATTGCGCTCCAGCCTGGGCTACACAGGGAGACTCTGTCTCAAAAAAAAAAAAAAAAAAGTACTTTGTGGGTTTGATTTTATATGTATACATAAATTTTCTACCAATAGCCTATAAACCAAATGAATCCTCAGAAACTCCAGCTGAGCCTCTCTAATGCAGCCATTTTCTCCATCTCTACTGCCTCTTTCCCATCAGTACATAAACACAATTGAGTTCATCTTCAAAAAAGGCTTTGGGGATAAAGTCTTTAAAAAGAGGCTTTAACTCTTCCCCTTTCTAGATACCACTTCTCTTTTCACAGCTAATACTTTTTTTTTTTTCTTTTGAGACGGAGTCTCGCTCTGTCACCCAGGCTGGAGTGCAGTGGCCGGATCTCAGCTCACTGCAAGCTCCGCCTCCCGGATTTACGCCATTCTCCTGCCTCAGCCTCCCGAGTAGCTGGGACTACAGGCGCCCGCCACCTCGCTCGGCTAGTTTTTTGTATTTTTTAGTAGAGACGGGGTTTCACCGTGTTCGCCAGGATGGTCTGGATCTCCGGACCTCATGGTCCGCCCATCTCGGCCTCCCAAAATGCTGGGATTACAGGCTTGAGCCACAGCGCCCGGCCCACCTTGTCAATTTCTACCCCAAAAAAATGCCTGATGGGATTTTGATTGGGACTGCATTAAATCTTTAGATTAATTTGGGGAGAACTGATGTCTTAGCAATATGGAGTCTTCTCAACTCATGAGCATAGCATACTCTTATTTATTTATTCTTCTATTTAACTTTCTCAGCCTTTTTTTTTTTTTTTTTTTTTAGCTTTAGTGTACAGGTCTTCCATGATTTTGTTTAATTTATCCATAAGTGTTTTTCTGATTTTTGGTCCCGTTGCAAGTGGTGTTTTAAATTTTTCAGTTTCCAATTCTTCAGTGCTACTATATAGAAATAAAATAGTTGTTTTTTTTTTTTTTTTTTGAGACAGAGTTTTGCTCTTGTTGCCCAGGCTGGAGTGGGCTCACCGCAACCTCTGCCTCCTGGGTTCGAGCAGTTTTCCTCAGCATCCCGAGTAGCTGGAATCACAGGCATGTGCCACCACATCCGGCTAGTTTTGTATTTTTTAGTAGAAACAAGGTTTCTCCATGTTGGTCAGACTGGTCTCGAACTCCTGACCTCAGGTGATCCGCCCGCCTTGGCCTCTCAAAGTGCTGGGATTATAGACGTGAGCCACCGCACCCGGCCAAAATATAATAGTTTTTATGTTGACTTTGTATTCCATAGTCTGTCTTTCTTTTTTTTATTTTATTTGTTATTTATTTATTTATTTATTTTTTTGAGACAGGGTCACACTTTATCGCCCAGACCGGAGTACAATGGCACGATCTCAGCTCACTGCAAACTCCGCCTCCCAGGCTCAAGCGGTTCTCCTGCCTCAGCCTCCTGAGTAGCTAGCATTACAGGCGCGTGCCACCATGCCCAGTTAATTTTAGTAGAGACAGGATTTCACCATGTTGTCCAGGCTGGTCTCGAACTCCTGACCTCAAATGATCCACCTGCCTCGGCCTCCCAATGTGCTGGGATTACAGGTGTGAGCCACCACGCCGGGCTGTCCCACAATCTTTCTATTAGTTCTAATAGCTTATTTTGATAAATTCCTTAGGTTTTTTATATACAGAGTTATGTTTTCTGCCAATAAAGACAGTCTTGCTTCCTCCTTTCCAGTCTGTATGTATGAGTCCATTTTCTGTTGCTTATAACAGAATACCTGAAGTTGGGTGATTTATAAAGAAAAAGAAGGTGAAGGTGACACTAACAGCTTAGACTTCACCACTATGCAGTATATTCATGTGACTCAGCTGCACTTGTACCCCTTACATTTATACACATTTTTAAAGGGAAAAAAAGAAAAAAGATTTGTTTCTTATAGTTATGGAGGCTCAGAAGTCCAAGGTTGAGGGTGTATATCTGGTGAGAGCCTTCTTGCTGATGGAGACTACCGAGTCCTGAGGTGGCCACAGGGTGTCCCATGGCGAGGGAGCTGAACATACTAATGTGCTATGCTCAGGTCTCTCTTCCTCTTGTAAAGCCGCCTATTTCACTCTGATCATAACCCATTACTTCATTAACCCTTTAATATATTGATCTATGAATTAATCTATTCATGGGGATAGAACCCTCTTGATCCAACCACCCTCAAAGGCCCCACCTCTCAACACTGCCACATTCGAGATCAAGTTTCAACATGGGTTTTCGAGACGGCATTCAAGCCATAGCACTGTACTTGTTTCTTTTTCTTGCTTTATTTCACTGACTGGAACCTTCCATACAATGTTGGATAGAAGTGGTGAGAGCAGACACCCTTCACTTGTCCCCAGTTTTCACGACAAAGCATTCAAACTTTACCCTTTTCCAGCTGTGTTCCTCTAATGTGGAGCCACAGCTCTGACCGTCTCCTTCTACCCTTTTCCAGCCATGTTCCTCTAATGTAGAACCACAGCTATGACCGTCTCCTTCTACCCTTTTCCAGCCGTGTGCCTCTAATGTAGAACTACAGCTCTGACCATCTCCTTCTACCCTTTTCCAGCCTTGTTCCTCTAATGTAGCGCCACAGCTCTGACCGTCTCCTTCTACGCTTTTCCAGCCTTGTTCCTCTAATGTAGAACTACAGCTCTGACCATCTCCTTCTACGCTTTTCCAGCCATGTTCCTCTAATGTAGCGCCACAGCTCTGACCATCTCCTTCTACGCTTTTCCAGCCTTGTTCCTCTAATGTAGAACTACAGCTCTGACCGTCTCCTTCTACCCTTTTCCAGCCGTGTTCCTCTAATGTAGCGCCACAGCTCTGACCATCTCCTTCTACCCTTTACCAGCCTTGTTCCGCTAATGTAGAACTACAGCTCTGACCGTCTCCTTCTACGCTTTTCCAGCCTTGTTCCTCTAATGTAGAACTACAGCTCTGACCGTCTCCTTCTACCCTTTTCCAGTCATGTTCCTCTAATGTGGAACCACAGCTCTGACCGTCTCCTTCTACCCTTTTCCAGTCATGTTCCTCTAATGTGGAACCACAGCTCTGACCGTCTCCTTCTACCCTTTACCAGCCGTGTTCCTCTAATGTAGAGCCACAGCTCTGACCGTCTCCTTCTACCCTTTACCAGCCGTGTTCCTTTAATGTAGAACCACAGCTCTGACCGTCTCCTTCTACCCTTTTCCAGCCTTGTTCCGCTAATGTAGAACTACAGCTCTGACCGTCTCCTTCTACCCTTTTCCAGCCGTGTTCCTCTAATGTAGAACTACAGCTCTGACCGTCTCCTTCTACCCTTTTCCAGCCTTGTTCCTCTAATGTAGAACTACAGCTCTGACCATCTCCTACCGTTTTCCAGCCATGTTCCTCTAATGTAGAACTACAGCTCTGACCATCTCCTTCTACCCTTTTCCAGTCATGTTCCTCTAATATAGAACTACAGCTCTAACCATCTCCTTCTACCCTTTTCCAGCCTTGTTCCTCTAATGTAGAACCACAGCTCTGACCATCTCCTTCTACCCTTTTCCAGCCGTGTTCCTCTAATGTAGAACTACAGCTCTGACCGTCTCCTTCTACCCTTTTCCAGCCTTGTTCCTCTAATGTAGAACTACAGCTCTGACCGTCTCCTTCTACCCTTTTCCAGCCGTGTTCCTCTAATGTAGAACTACAGCTCTGACCGTCTCCTTCTACCCTTTACCAGCCGTGTGCCTCTAATGTAGAACCACAGCTCTGACCATCTCCTTCTACCCTTTTCCACTCATGTTCCTCTAATGTAGAACCACAGCTCTGACCATCTCCTTCTACCCTTTTCCAGCCGTGTTCCTCTAATGTAGAACTACAGCTCTGACCGTCTCCTTCTACCCTTTTCCAGCCTTGTTCCTCTAATGTAGAACTACAGCTGTTACCATCTCCTTCTACCCTTTTCCAGCCTTGTTCCTCTAATGTAGAACTACAGCTCTGACCATCTCCTTCTAGGTAAAATGAGCAACTGGATGCACCACTCAAAGTTTTGCCCACTCGGAAGATTTCCTTTGATCACTGTTCTCAGGACCACCTTGAGTGGGGTTATAGCAGTATGTGATGCAGAAGCATCTGTAACAAGGAACCAGACTTGAATTTCTTTCTTTTTTTTTTTTTTTTTTTCTGAGGCAGGGTCTCACTGTCGCCCAGGCTGGAGTGCAGTGGAATAATCACCACTCACTTCAGCCTCAACCTCCCAGGCCCCAGTGGTCCTCCCACTTCAGCCTCCCAAATAGCTGGGATCACAGGTGCATTCCACTGCACCTGGCTATTATTATTATTATTATTATTATTATTATAGTTTTGTATAGATGGGGTCTTACGACGTTGCTCAGTCTGTTTTCAAACTAGTGGCTCAAGCAATCCTCCCGGCTCGGCCTCCCAAAGTGCTGGGATTACAGATGTAAGCCACTGTGCCCAGTCAGACTTGAAATTTTTTTTTTTAATTTTTTCCTCCTTGGTCAAGTGGTGATAGAGGATTCCCTGTGAGGCCATAGATGTGGGCGACAGAGAACAGGCAATGTAGCAGGAGTAGTTACTCAGAGAACTTGCTTCAGCATTTAGGACCTGTCAGACCCAATCTCATTTATACCATTTCCATTTCATAATGAGTCCATCATTAAGTAGATGGAGTGCAACTTTCTGGCTCCATGAGTCATATAATACCCAATTTAATTTATCATTAATAAATAATGATATTTAGGCTCAGCTCAGGACACTTGATAATTTGGTGGCCCACAGCCAAGGGCTTTAGTGTCCACTAAGGCAAGTGACATGCTCGAAGCTGTATCTCAAAAGGAGAGTAGTTACCTGCAGAAGACAGTATTGTGTTTCTTCTGATTTCATCTCGAGGCCTCTTTCTGGATAGTGGCTGTAAATTCTAGCCCTGTCCTGACTCCAGGGCGCCAGGAGAGGTGGCCATGGATGTTTGCAGTGCACCACTGACACGATACTTCATCATCTGGCAGATGGCCTGATTCTTAAGTGTCTGACCCATGACCAGGTGTCCGCCTCACAGGAAACTTGTTGATCCTGGCAGACACCTGTGTGGCTCTTGTCTGACTTGTGTCCAGTTTATTCCTACCAAGATAGCCACTCTGCAGGAGAACCTCACTGGAAGGAGAGTTGGGTTCAGGTGTGATGGTCAGGTGAGTTGCAGAGGAGGCAACACAGCAAAACACATGAAGTAACAGAGGCAGTGTATTGCTTACAGATCTTTTACAGTGAAGAGGGCAGTTACTGCCTCTCAGGGCCAGTGGGGAGAGGAGAGCCGGCCAGGACACACGGGCTTAGCTGGGGAGCGGGAAGTGAGAGAGAAAGCAAGGGGCCTGAGGGCTGATGTCTGTATTGGGTCCAGGCCATTACCCAAGCAGGTTTCCTGAGAGGAGGTTTTTGTTTTGTTTTGTTCTGTGGCGGCGGGGGGCGGGGGTTGATTTTGGTTTTGTTTCTTTTTTTTTTTGAGACGGATTCTCACCCTGCCACCTAGGCTGGAATGCAGTGGTGCCATCTTGGCTCACTGCAACCTCCACCTTGCGGATTCAAGAGATTCTCATGCCTCAGCCTCCCGAGTAGCTGGGATTACAGGTGCCTGCCACCACACCTGGCTAATTTCTGTATTTTTAGTAGAGATGGGGTTTTGCCATGTTCCCCAGGCTGGTCTCAAACTCCTAACCTCAGGTGATCCTCCTGCCTCAGCCTCCCAAAGTGCTGGGATTCTAGGCATGAGCTGCGGGTTTTTGGTTTTTTGAAACAGGATCTCATTCTGTTGCGCAGGCTGGAGTGCACTGGCACTATCACAGCTCACTGCACCCTCTACCTCTCAGGCTCAAGCAATCCTCCCACCTCAGCCTCCTAAATATCTGGGATCACAGGAGTGTGCCACCATGCCTAGCTAATTTTTTTTTTTTTTTTTTTTTTTTTTTGAGACGGAGTCTTGCTCTGTCACGCAGGCTGGAGTGCAATGGTGCGATCTCGGCTCACTGCAAGCTCCGCCTCCTGGGTTCACGCCATTCTCCTGCCTCAGCCTCCCGAGTAGCTGGGACTACAGGCACCCACCACCTCGCCCGGCTAATTTTTTTGTATTTTTACTAGAGGCGGGGTTTCACCGTGTTAGCCAGGATGGTCTTGATCTCCTGACCTCGTGATCTGCCCGCCTCAGCCTCTCAAAGTGCTGTGATTATAGGCTTGAGCCACCGCGCCCGGCAACCTAGCTAATTTTTTAATTATTTTTGGTAGAGACAGGGTCTCGCTATGTTGCCCAGCTGTCTCGAACTCCTTGCCTCAAGCAGTCCTCCCATCTTAGCCACTCACACTGTTGGGATTACAGGCGTGAGCCACTGAGTCCACTAGGAGTTCTAATTGGTAAGTTTAGAGCAAGCAGGCACAAGTACCATGGGGTCATGCTGTGACTCAGAGGTGGTCACTGCAGCATGTCCATGTGGGGCGAGGGGGTTGGTGGAGCAAGTCACGTAGGTAGTATCTAGGTGTCCACAGGGAAATGGTCATCAGGAGGTGGTTGTACAAGGCAGGTATCTAGATTGATCACATTGAGGAACCAGGAGGAGGTGGAGAACTGGAAACTGTGTCAAGGGTGACTGAGTCCTGCTTTTTATATGAGAAAGGCTAACGTATATTTAAAATGGATGCTGAGGCAACATACAATTGTAAAAATTTCACCAGGTGCAATGGCTCATGCCTCTAATCCCCACACTTTGGGAGGCCAAAGCTGGAGGATCACTTAAGCCCAGAAGTGTGAGACCAGCCTGGGCAACATAGCAAGACATTGTCTCTACAAAAAAAAAAAATTTAAGTTAGCCAGTCATGGAGGCACATGCCTGTAGTCCCAGCTACGTGGGAGGCTGAGGTGGGAGAACGGCTTGAGCCCAGGAGATCGAGGGTGCAGAGAGCCGTGCTTGCACCACTGCAGTCCAGCCTGGTGAGACAGACTGAGACCCTACCTCAGAAAAAGAAAAGAAAATATCCTGAGTCACAAATGCCCTGAATACACCTAACTACAGGACATCATAGCTTAGCGTAGCCTACCTTGAACATGCTCAGAACACTTCCACTGGTCTACATCTGGGCAAAGTGATCTGTCCATACCGCCCACCGTACAGCATTGGTCATCCAGCCTAGTGACCCTGTGGCTGGCAGAACTACACTGATCTGTCCATACAGCCCACCGTACAGTATCGGTCATCCAGCCTAGTGACCCTGTGGCTGGCAGAACTACACTGATCTGTCCATACCGCCCACCGTACAGCATTGGTCATCCAGCCTAGTGACCCTGTGGCTGGCAGAACTACACTGATCTGTCCATACAGCCCACTGTACAGTATCGGTCATCCAGCCTAGTGACCCTGTGGCTGGCAGAACTACACTGATCTGTCCATACCGCCCACCGTACAGTACTGGTCATCCAGCCTAGTGACCCTGTGGCTGGCAGAGCTACACTCACTGCTGCTGCCCAGCATCATGAGAGAACCTCCCACCACGTATCACTCAGCCAGGGAAAGATTAAAATCCAGCATTCCATATACAGCTGCTACTGAATGCACATCTCTTTCACATCATTGGTAAAGTAAAAACATTTAAGTTGAACCTTCATGAGTCAGGGACTGTCATGACAATATCATCTTTTGTTCTGGGCCCCACTCAAAACTAATAGCCTTTTAAGTTATTCAGAAAATGGGTCAGAGAAGAATATTCAAATGAGGTATACATTGCCTCCAAAATCCAAACCCACTGGGCATTGTACCTCTTTCTTAATGGTAGTAAGGCACAGCTTAACATGCCCCAGACAATTAGGCCCCCCAGAAGTTTCACTGAATGTTTGTGGGATTTGTCACCCTCTGGCACACATATGTCTCATCAAGGTGGCTAGAATAGTTACTACTTCTAATCAACATACTATCAACGTATTAGATGAGTGTGATGTCCTGTGGAGTAGAGGAGAGGACAAGGTCTCCGCAAACTAGATGATGACAGATGACTGCGAACTGGTACAGTCCTGAGTTTGGATGACAAATAGGTATTGCTAACCCTGTCAGCTCAAAGCAAACTGCTTTTGATGGTCTTCACTAAAAAGTACTGAGGATAAAAGCATTCATCAGATCAACAGCTGCATACTTTGCTCCAAGGGATGCACTGATTTGCTTCATGAATGAAGGCACACCTAGAATAGCAGCTGCAATTGGAGTCACAACCTAACTGAGTTTGTAATAATCCATGCCATTCTCTTGGATCCGTCTTGGATCTGCACAGGCTAGAGAGCTAAGCTGAATGGAAATCATCAGCTCTGTGTCTTTCAAATCATTGATTAGTGGTGGCACTAATTTCTGCAATCTCTCCAGGAATGCAATGCTGCTTTTGGCTTACTGCTTTTATAGGTAGAGGCTAATATTTATATGGTTTGTCTTTTTTTTTTTTTTTTTTTTTTTTTGAGTGGAGTTTCGCTCTTTTTGCCGAGGCTGGAGCGCAATGGCACTATCTCAGCTCATCGCAACCTCTGCCTCCCGGGTTCAAGCGATTCTCCTGCCTCAGCCTCCTGAGTAGCTGGGATTACAGGCATGCACCACCACGCCAGGCTAATTTTGTATTTTTAGTAGAGACGGGGTTTCTCCACATTGGTCAGGCTGGTCTCGAACTCCCGACCTCAGGTGATCCGCTCGCCTCGGCCTCCCAAAATGCTGGGATTACAGACGTGAGCCACTGTGCCCGGCCTCCATTTTTTTTCAATTCACCGTAGTTTGTATTGTCTCTGAAACTTAGCCTCCTCATCTGAAATACAGATAATGATGCCAGCCTTACTTGTGTTCAGAGGTTGCTGTAAGGCTCAAATGAGATTGTGTAAGTTAAAATACATTACAAACTGTAGAACCCTCTACGGGGTATAAGGAATAAGCGCTAGAATTATTATTTCCTGGCCGGGTGCGGTGGCTCAAGCCTGTAATCCCAGCACTTTGGGAGGCTGAGACGGGCAGATCACGAGGTCAGGAGATCGAGACCATCCTGGCTAACACAGTGAAACCCCGTCTCTACTAAAAAATACAAAAAACTAGCTGGGCGAGGTGGCGGCGCCTGTAGTCCCAGCTACTCGGGAGGCTTAGGCAGAAGAATGGCGTGAACCCGAGAGGCAGAGCTTGTAGTGAGCTGAGATCGCACCACTGCACTCCAGCCTGGGCGACAGAGCGAGACTCCGTCTCAAAAAAAAAAAAAAAAAAGAATTATTATTTCCTCCTTCCATCCCCTCTTCTATAGAAAATTTAGGCCAGGCACAGTGGCTCACGCCTGTAATCCCAGCACTTGGGGAGGCCGAGGTGGGCGGATCACGAGGTCAGGAGATCCACACCATCCTGGCTAACACGGTGAAACCCCGTCTCTACTAAAAAACTACAAAAAATTAGCCGGGCGTGGTGGCGGCGCCTGTAGTCCCAGCTACTCGGGAGGCTGAGGCACAAGAATGGCGTGAACCCGAGAGGCAGAGCTTGCAGTGAGCTGAGATCCGGCCACTGCACTCCAGCCTGGTTGACAGAGCGAGACTCCGTCTCAAAAAGAAAAAAATAAAATGAAAATTAAGATTATAGTCTCCTTGTTACTATTTTAATCTATGTTTTTTGTTGTTGTTTTTGTTACAAGTACTTGGAATCCACTCAAAGTAGTTTAAGCATAAATAGGGAATCAGATTTGAAAGATCCAGGAGTGTCTCGAGAAGCTCAGAATTCACGGGCAGGAAAGGCACTTGTGCGTCATGAGGTGGTAGAAAAAGGAACTGAAAAGGCACTGTGAGCTGTGGCCGTGAGAGCGTGCTGCTCACCTCTCTGCAGGGAGCGTAACGTGGCCCCCTGCTGCCGGGATATGAAATTCTGTCATTGCATTTGCACTGAGACCGCCCTTCCTGTGAGCTGCTCCCACCCAGTGCCTGAGTGCAGCCCTGCCGTGCTAAGGCAGGCCCATTTCTGGGAGATGGGGGACTCCTCTGACAGGTGGCTTTGGCACAAGCACACCTCATCAGCTCTGCCAGAGCTTTCTTAGAACTACATTCCATTCTAAGTTGGGCATGGTTATGCACGTGTAGTCCCAGCTGCTCAAGAGACTGAGGCAGGAGAATTGCTTGAGCTCAGGAGTTTGAGGCCAGCTTGGACAACAAAGGGAGACTGTCTCTGAAAAAGAAAGAACTATACACTGCATTCTAACACCTCCTCAAGCTAGCCCTCCTCCCTCCCTGTCTCCTCGCAGGGGCTGCACCTGCATCGCAGCTCTCCCAGGCTCTCCTGGCTTCCTCCTATTCCCTTTGCAAGTGTTTTCCCAGCACATCGCTTGCACATTTAGTCCTATCCGGGCATCTTATCAGAGGACTCGAACCTTAGGACAGGAACCTAAGTAACTCCTTTTGCAACCACAAGTCTATGTGGACTCTTATTTTCTTTCTACTTTTCTACTTCCTTTCTGCTTTACTCTTCTTTCACCAAACCCCTACCTAATCTTGTCAGCTTTTCCATTTATATGAAGAAAAATGTCTGCCCCACAGTTTCTGAATTTACAGATCCTTCCAGTTTGAGCACTAATTGACACTGATGTCTTTGAATCGTCACTTCAAGCTCCCAAAATAAAGAATCGAATGCCTTCACTTGGATTAGGAGCCCATCCCTGGTCCAGTTGTGGCAATTATGGCCAAGGAGACAGGTCTCATGATACAGACAGTATAGCTGAGATTCACATCTCAGCTGATGACCTGCTTTGTTTAATGAGAAAATGGAAACAATTCAGGCCAGGTGCAGTGGCTCATGCCTGTAATCCCAGCACTTTGGGAGGCCAAGGCGGGAGGATTGCTTGAGCCCAGGAGTCTGAGACCAGCCTAGGCAACATGACAAAACCCTTTCTCTACCAAAAATAATTTAAAAATTCGCCAGGCAGGGTGGAGCACTCTTGTGATCCCAGCTATTTGGGAGGCCAAGGTGGGAGGATCACTTGAGCCCAGCAGATTGAGGAATTAGTGAGTTAGTGAGCCATGATCTCGCCACTGCACTGGGCAACAGATCAAGACCCTGTCTTGGAAAAAAAGAAAAGAAAAAAGAAACAATTACAATTAGACCAGAACTGCCTCGTTTTCCCACCACCAAATCTACCAGCCTATACCTGGACACACACTGCCTTTGTTCCTTTTAAGATGAAAGCCCACCAAATGAGTATGCTCCCTGGGGTGATTTGCTGTTCTGCAGTAGATAACTAATACAACCAGCCAACATAAGAAAGAAAAAGCAGACTGGGTACAGTGGCTCACGCCTGTAATCCTAGCACTTTGGGAGGCCAAGGCAGATGGATCACTTGAGGCCAAGAGTTTGAAACTAGCCTGGCCAACAGGCTAAAAATACAAAAAAATTTAGCCAGGCATGGTGGCACACACCTGTGGTTCCAGCTACTCGGGAGGCTGAGGCACGAGAGTCATTGAACCCAGGAAGCGAAGGTTGCAGTGAGCCGAGAGTGCATCACTGCACTCCAGCCTGGGCAACAGAGCGAGACTCTGTCTCTAAATAAATAAAAATATCGCATCCCGGGCGAATGGCAGAAATTAATGCCACCTTAAAGAACAAAGGATGCAAGGGTAGTGTACCCCCTCAAATCTCCACTTAATTCACCCATCCGGACCCTGCGAGATCCAGGTATGTCCTGTAGTGTGAAAGTAGACTACAACAAACGAACCAGATATCCCCAATTACAGCTACTGTGCCAGATGCGTCCATGCTAGAGTGGATTTACATAGTCTACACAGTGTAAGATAACTGACCACTGATCTGGCCGATGCACGACTTATCCCCACCAAAAGGAAGATCAAAAACAGTAGATTCACTTGGAATTGATACAAGTGTATATTTATGGTTTTCCTACAGGGCTGTGTTAACTCTGTCAAAATATGGTCTAAAGACATGAGAACTGTCTGGATATTTCTTAGAACTTCATAGTAGTTCCTGTGTTGATGATATCATATGCATCACGCTAATGAGGCCAGATGAGCAAGAAGTGTCAAGTACTTTGTGTGAGACACATACACTCTAGAAAGTGGGAGAAACGTCCTGTGATATACAAGAGGTTGCCTCATCAGTGAACTTTTTAGGAGTCCAGTGGTCTAAGCATGCTGGAACATTCTAAAGCAAGGAACACATTACTGCAACTCATACCTACCACAAGGAAGAGGGAAGCACAACTTCTAGTAAATGTATTCATGTTTTAGAGGCAGCATATTCCACAACTGGGAATACTGCTTAACCTAATACCTGGTAACACAGGAGGCTGCCATCTTTGACTGGGAGGCCCAGAATAGGAGAGAGCTCTGCAGCAGGTCCAGTTGCTACAAGTGGCAGACCCTACAGTCTTGATGTTTCAATTGATCATCACTTCTCTTCCTCTACTGTCCATTTTAGATTCCTCTCAACCTCAGGAAGCACCTCTGCTGAGCCTCTGCTCATTCCATTATATTACAGGTATCCAAGGTGGAGTTTCTAGCAAGCCCCAGGAGGACAATCACAATATAGGTCTTCAGGGTTCTGGAGCAAGGCCATACTGTCTGCAGCAGGGAATTAGACACCTTTTGAAAAGTAGCTCCTGGAGGGCTACTAGACCCTGGCAGAGATGGAATACTTCACCAAGGGGCACCAAGTGACCACGTGTCTAGAACCGTTCGTTATTAGTTAGGTTCTGCCTTTCAAACTCACCAAGACCTAAAGTTGAATGGGCCTGGCAATAATCCATAGTAAGATGGAAGTGGTATGTCCAGAACTGGGCATGAACAGAGCTATACAGTCAGGTAGCCCAGACACATGTCACCGCCAGTGTGGCACCAGGGTTTCTTCCTCAGCTCACGCCTGTGGCTGCACAGGGGGCAAAGTCCTTTATGATCCGCTGACAAAAGAGGAAAGCCTTTGCTTTGCCTTGATTCACAGACGGGTCAGACTGGTACGTGGGTGCAAGCCAAAAATGAACTGAGACTACAGTACAGCCCACCACAGGCTGATCTTGACAAACAGTGGCAAGGGAGGTTCCCCCAGTGGATCGATCCTCTCAGGGGTGCATCTGTTCATCCACTTTGTGTGGAAAGACATGTAGCCCAAGGGTACACTTTATATTCATACATGGCTACTAGCAGCTGCCTTGATGCATGGATCAGGGGTCTGGAAGGAGAAAGATGAGAAGATCAAGGACAAGGATGCTGGGGACAGAGGCATGTGGATGGACTATTTGAGTAGCTAAGAAGCGTGAAGAGGCCCACCAGAGAGCATCTACCATGAAAGAAACACCAAACAACCAGATAGAATGGTTTCGCCAACTGGATGTCAGCCAGATGCCATCAGCCACCCCAGAACTGGCACAGTGGGCATGTGAAGGAGCAGCTATGGTGGCAGGGATGGGGACAAACACACAGACCAAATAGCATGGGCTGTCACTCACAAGGGCTGATGTAGCTACCGCCACTGCTGAATGTCCAGCCTGCCAGCAATGCATCAGTGCTGATCCTCGGAAATGGCAATGGCTCTCAAAGTGAATAAGTAGCCACTTGATGGTAAGTTGACTACAGTGGATCCCTTCCATTCTAGAAATGGCAGAAATTTATTTCGACTAGAATGGACACATGCTTACCTTTTCCGCCGGCAGGGCCTCAGCCAACACCACTATCTGAGGGCTTACTGAGCGTTTTACCCGCTGACATAGGATCCCACATCACATCACATCGGACCCAAGGGCCCATTCATTGCATAGCCAAGGAGGCATGACAATGGCATGTGACCATGGGATCACCGGTCCTGTCACGTTCTGCACCACCCAGAAGATACTGGCTTGAACAAAGAGAAGAAATGGGCTGCTGAAGGCATAGCTGAGATGCCAGCTCAGAGATGATGATACCAAGTAAGGAGGGGACACCACCTTCCAGGGCACAGTGTACACTCTATTCAACAACCAGTAAGGCGCTACGTCCCACTGGGAGGAATATATAGGTCCAGGAACCAAGGGGTAGAGATAGGAGTGGCTCCACTTTACATTAATCCCATTGGGGTATTTCTGTTACCACAACTCTAAGCTTTGAGGATTTTAGGTTCTGGTTCCCAGTGAGGAAATGTCTCCATCAAGGGATACAGCGAAAGTACACCAAGGAACCAGTAGGCGAGAAGCAGGAGCCACCACCCTGGCAGGAGTAGTGGACCCTGCCCCCCAGGCAGTTGCACAGTGGGGGCCAGGAGGAATACGTCCCTGTGCGCTCTTGCCCCTCGTTGATGGGAAATGCACAGGTGCAGCAGCCATGGCCTGAAGAGGGTGTGGTGGCCAGGGGCTCAGCTGAGGTGCCTCCTGCAGGGAGGAGAATCTAAAACGGATAGAAGCCGAGGCAGGCGCAGTGGCTCACGCCTATAATCTCAGCACTTTGGGGGGCCGAGGCGGGAGGATCACTTGAGGTCGGAGTTTGAGACCAGCCTGGCTAACATGGTGAAACCCTGTCTCTACTAAAAAAAAATTACAAAAATTAGCCAGGCGTGGTGGCACGTGGTTGTAATCCCAGCTACTCAGGAGGCTGAGGCAGGAGAACTGCTTGAACCTGGGAGGCGGAGGTTGCAGTGAGCCGAGATCGTGCCATTGCACTCCAGCCTGGGCAAGAGAGTGAGACTTGGTCTCCAAAAAAAAAAAAAAGTAAAATAAAATAAAATGGATAGAAGTCCGAGTGCAGTGCTTCACACTTGTAATCCTAGCACTTTGGGAGCCTGAGGCAGGAGGATCACTCAAGCTCAGAAATTCATCAGCCTGGGCAACATAGTGAGACCTCATCTCTTAAAAAAAAAGAAAATGTAGGCCGGGCGCGGTGGCTCAAGCCTGTAATCCCAGCACTTTGGGAGGCCGAGACGGGCGGATCACGAGGTCAGGAGATCGAGAGACGATCCCGGCTAACACGGTGAAACCCCGTCTCTACTAAAAAAATACAAAAAAATAGCCGGGCGAGGTGGCGGGCGCCTGTAGTCCCAGCTACTCGGGAGGCTGAGGCAGGAGAATGGCGTAAACCCGGGAGGCGGAGCTTGCAGTGAGCTGAGATCCGGCCACTGCACTCCAGCCTGGGTGACAGAGCAAGACTCCGTCTCAAAAAAAAAAAAAAAAAAAAATGTAATTAGTTGAGTCCAGTGGCACACACCTGTAGATCCAGCTACTCAGGTGGCTGAGGCAGGAGGATCACTTGAGCTTGGGAGGTGGAGGCTGCAGTGAGCTGTGATCACACCACTGCACTCCAGCCTGGGCAACAGAACCAGACTGTCTCTAAATAAATAAATAAACAAAGGATAGAAGAGGGAGATGGGGAGTACCACAGACCTCAAGCACAGCTGCAGTGGTGGGGGCTGTGGTCATCTGATGAACCGTTTGTTCGTTCCAGAGAAAGGCGAGCTGCCCCAGAACTTAGCCGGAGGAGTGGATGCCCTGATACACAATCCAGATCCCCCTCAAGACAGAGGCTCTGCCGCAGCTGCCGGGAGGATTGCTGGCTCACCGCCCTCCTCAGGAATTGCCCCCAAGTGAAGAGAGCTTCCCCACCCAGTGTCCCACCTCCTCTCTGAGGACAGTATGCACCCAGTGACTGGCTGAAGCTGGGGTACAAAGGTCTGGCCCCTCAGCTCGGTGGGGATGGGGGCATCTGAAGCTGGGACGGCCATGAGACTTTTCTAAGTCTTCAGAACCCTCCATGGGTTCAGCTGAGGGGACTGCCTTGCAGCCCAGCTTCTCCCTCTGAGCAAGTCTGAGCTTCCTTCCCTTCTCCTGTAGGTGCGGAACCTGAGAGCAGCCCCATTACACTCCCTGCCTGCAAATCTCCATCTCAAAGTCAGCCTCCAGGGAGCCACCCTGAAACAGAGTCTGTGGTGGAGCTCTACAGAGTATCCCTGTGCAGATAACCAGCGCTGGGCGTTAGAGCAGGACTCTCTCCACCTGCACGGCGCCGGGGCTCTGCACACCCCTCTGCAGCCATCCTCGCTGGTGTCCCTCAGCTGACACCCTTGCCCTCGGTGTGTCCTTCCTCATGGCCTGCAGGTTTCACATCCCAAGCTACAGATCATGTCTTCTGGTTTGGGCTCATTATCTTAGCAGCAGCACGTGTGGAAATCGTCTCTCATGACCGCAGAGGGCAGGCATCGTGCAGAGGGTTACGTGGGCCTGCTCGACATTGGTGGTTGTTAGCTCTCATGTCTATGCCTTGGTCCCTTTCCCCGCAGGACTTGGAGAGCAAGCTGTTTGAATCTGATGCAAACCCTGGGCTTCGACTATCATGCCAAAAGGCAGCAAATAAGTGCTTTTTCTTCCCTTCAGAATGCATGGACAATCCAAAGCCCTATTATTCAGAATGAAAAGTGTTTACAATATTCGTCCTCTTACTCCTCAGTATGTGAGCCTGTTCCTCATAGCAGGTAATTTCTTCCTAATTCAAAAACTCCTCATGGAAGCATCTGTTTTTGTCATCAAGGAGGGGACTGTATGTGGAATCGCAAGGCCAAAGACACCGCGGGTCAACTCTTCTCAGGACCAGATCCAAGTCGCCAGTGGGAACACACGTTCAGGCAGCCGCCACCAGCACCCCGCCTCAGGAACAAGGCTCCCTGCTTCATGTGGGCAAGAGGTGCCCCTGTTTTCCCAGCAGGCAGTCGGGGGTCTGGAGCCTAGGGAGCAAAGTGAAGCATACACTCCTGCTTCCTTCCTTCCCTGCACTTGGTGAGTTTCTGGCTCAGCTTAGATCAATGTCATCTCTTCAGCCTGGCCCAGTTTACCACTATGGGAAGGAGCCCAGCAGCAGGGGCTGCCAGACCTGGAAATAGATCCGCTCATTGCAGTATGGCAGGTGCAGAGGAGCAGAGCCAGCCATAGCTGGAAGAGAATCTTGGGGCACAGAGATGCACAAACACATAGGAGCAAGTTGAGACCCAAGTACCAAGCTGTAGAGTTACTGCACCATAGCAACCCAGGCCAGGAGGCAAGGTAAGAGGATGGTTATTACAGAGAGCCACGGGGCAAGAGTGGAGCCACCTTGACAGTGGGGGTGACCAGAAGCCACATCTAGGAGTGTTGACCCAGAGTCTGCATTTCCTCCTGCTCAGGACTGTAGGAGAGGCCCATCTTAAATGCCACTATCTCTGTGAGCTTTTGGAAACCTTACCGGCTTCCTCCCATGTTCAGGGAGCTCCACTAAGGTAACCTTCCTGCCTTCTCTCCATCCCTCTATTACTTTGCCCCAGGGAAAATGAAAGATGACCGCTTGGATAGGTAGGTGGGGAGGGGAAACGGGTCCTGTGTAGGCCAGTTGGCCCCTCCATCACCTTGGGGGTGAGCACATGCAGGGTACAAGATCCCACTGCTCTCGCTGAGGGGGCTGCACCCCTGCAGGACTAAAGGAGCCTCTCCTAGTCCAGGGCTGCCATGGCTGGGTGGGTGAGCCTGCCTCCTAGTGGGATTTGCATTAGCAGCTCACTTAGTTCACAGGTCTAAAGCTGTGTCCTCCAGTCCAGCCCTCTAGCAGTAACAAAGAGGATATTTGGGTTCCTGTTGCCATTCCTTTGTTTTATTTCTCAGGGCCCTCAGAGACACCCCAGAATAGGGTTCCTGTCCCCTTCAATCTTGCCCTTCTTTGAGTCCCCATTGCATTTTGTGGTATGTTCCTAGCATGAACTTTCATTCTTTCAGTAGTTACCTCCTTATTTCCTTCCCCCCTGCATTTAAAAATAATTTTTATAGATGAGGTCTCACTCCGTCACCCAGGCTGGAGTGCAGTGGTGCAATCATAGCTCGCTGGGCTCAAGCACCCTTCCTGCCTCTGCCTCCCAAGTAGCTGGGACCACAGGTGCACATGACTATGCCCAGCTAATTTTTGTTTTTCTTTTTTGTAGAGACGGGAGTCTTACTTTGTTGCCCAGGCTGGTCTCAAACTCCTGGCTTCAAGCAATCCTTCTGCTTCGGCCTTCCAAAGTGCTGGGATTACAGGCATGAGCCACCATGCCCAGCCTCCTTCCCTTACTAGCTGAGAACTAAGAGAAGACACTCTGGAGACAGAGGAGGAAACAATGGCGACACCGCGCGATGAATACATAGTGGAGGATGAAGACAAGGCTCCGTCAGGGGCACCAGCAAGGGAAGCCCAGTTCTGTGGGGAAGGTATGGGGCGGCTTCACAAGCCCAGTGTCTGTCTGCTCTCTTTGTGGGAGATGTGTTGTTTTGGCATCCATTCCTGCTTCTTTTAGGAAAAGTGCTTGAATTTCCTTTTCAGGAACCACCCACCATCCTCTCATCCATGCGTTCTGTTCCCGGCATCAGGGGTAGACAAGTGACTTCAGGCTTGGCCAGTTAGGGTTCTGACTCTTGGTCAAATTGGAGTGAATCCTGAGTCATTTGTAAACTCCAAGCAAAGGGCTTGCTTTGTTTTCTGTTGAATGCAGTGCTGTGAGATAATCAGAAATGAAGCTGCTTTCTTGCCACAGTGAAGGCAAGAAAAGGGCCTGACCGGCAAATGATGCCAGCGATTGGGGTGGAGCTGGAAGAAGGGGAGCGAGGAGGCCCAGACATCTTGGGAGCCCCGAATTCACCTCAGGATTTAACTTCTCTGCTGCTTAGCCAATTAACTCCTTTCTTCCATGACTAGTTTGAGTTGAGTTTTTAGTTTTTGCAACTAAAACAGCACTGACTAATACACCCTTAGGTAAGATTAGAGCAAGAATTTCCAATATCTGTTTTCTTCATCCTGAAATTTGGTGAGGATATCTAAAGTTCTTTTGTCTTTTAAAAGAATTCTGTTACAATGGAAAGTATCAACCCATATTTTTCCATTTCTCCAAAGTGTTTTAGTGTATATCTACAGGGCACAAACTTCTCTCTGTAGGCCCTCTGTCATGGTTGCTCTGTGCCACCTGTTAAGGGGCTGGTATCTAGAATATATAAAGCACTCTTAAAACTCAGCCGGGCGCAGTGGCTCACGCCTATAATCCCAGCTCTTTGGGAGGCCGAGGCAGGCGGATCACCTGAGGTCAGGAGTTTGAGACCAGCCTGGCCAACACGGCGAAACTCTAGCTCTCTAAAAATACAAAAATTAGCCAGGCGTGGTGGCTCACTCAAGACTGAGGCAGAAGAACTGCTTGAACCCAGGAGTTGGAGGTTTCAGTGAGCCCAGATGGCGCCACGGCACTCCATCGTGCGTGACAGAGTGGCACAGGATGGCAAAAACAAAAGCTCTTAAAACTCAACAATAAAAGACAAATAACCCAATTTAAAAATGAGAAAAGAGCCAAGTGTGGTGGTACTCCCAGCACTTTGGGAAGTTGAGGTGGGCAGATTGCTTGAGCCCAGGAGTTTGAGACCGGCCTGGGCAGCATGGCAAAACCACATCTCTACAAAATATAGAAAAGAAAAAAAAAAATTAGTCAGGTGTGGTGTTGCGCACCTGTAGTCTCAGCAACCTGGAGGCTGAGGTGGGAGGATTGCTTAAACCTAAGGAGATAGAGGCTGCAATGAGCTGTGATTGTGCCTCTGCACTCTACCCTGGGCAACAGAGTGAGACCCTGTCTCAAAAAATAATCATAAAGAAAGAAAGATGAGAAAAGCATTTGTTTCTTTCCTTCTTTTTTTTTTTTTTTTTTTTTTTGAGATAGGGTCTGACTGTGTCCCCCATGCTGGAGTGCAGTGGTGCAATCTTGGCTCACCGCAATCTCTGCCTCCCAGGTTCAAGTGATTCTCCTGCCTCAACCTCCCGAATAGCTGGGACTACAGGAGCACGCCGCCACACCCAGCTAATTTTTGTATTTTTAGTAGAGACGGAGTTTCACCATATCGGCCAGGCTGGTCTCAAACTCCTGACCTCAAGTGATCTGCCCACCTCAGCCTCCCAAAGTGCTGGGATTACAGGGGTGAGCCACTGTGCCTGGCCTTTTTTTGCTGCTGTTGTTTTTGTTTTGTTTTTTGAGACGGAGTCTCGCTCTGTCGCCCAGGCTGGAGTGCAGTGGCTCAATTTTGGCTCGCTGCAACCTCTGCCTCTTGGGTTCCAGGGATCCTCCTGCCTCAGCCTGCTGAGTAGCTGAGACTACAGCCGAGGCGCCACCATGCCTGGCTAATTTTTTTTTTTTTAAGTAGAGATGGGGTTTCACCATGTTGGCCAGGCTGATCGTGAACTCCTAACCTCAAGTGATCTGCCCAGCTCAGCCTCTCAAAGTGCTGGAATTACAAGCATGAGCCACACTGTACCTGACCTTTTTTTTTTTTTTTTTTTTTTTTTTTTAAGAGAGATGAGTACAAGGTAGGGACTCAGAGGAAAGGGTGGGAAGTGGGTGAGGGATAAAAGACTACACATTGGGTACAGTGTGCACTGTGTAGGTGGTAGGTGCACCAAAATCTCAGAAATCACCACTAAATGACTTATTCCTATAACAAAACACCACCTGTTCCCCAAAAACCTATTGGGAAAAAAAAAAAAAAGAAAACTCACATAAGTAAATAAATGCAGGCTAGGCGCAGTGGCTCATACCTGTAATCCCAGCACTTTGGGATGCCAAAGTGGGCGGATCACCTGAGGTCAGGAGTTTGAGACCAGCCTGGCCAACACGGAGAAATCCTGTCTCTACTAATAATACAAAAATTAGGTGGGCGTGGTGGCGGACACCTGTAATCCCAGCTACTTGGGAGGCTGAGGCAGGAGAATCACTTGAACCTGGGAGATGGAGGTTGCAGTGAGCCAAGGTCGTGCCACTGCACTCCAGCCTGGGTGACGAGCAAAGCTCTGTCGGAAGAAGAAAAGAAAGGAAAGAAAGGTGCCGTCTGGCTGTGTTGCCCAGGCTGGAGTGCGGTGGCTATTCATGGTATGATCATAGTGCACTGCAGCCTCAAAACTCTGGGGTTCCAGTGGTCCTCCTGCCTCAGCCTCCTGTGTAGCTGGTACTATAGGCTACAGCTAAACGGCTCAGCTCCTCAGTCCTCCTTCATCTGCCACAGTGGATACACAGCGTGGCAGCCCCTCCCAGGATGTCACAGATCTTTATGGCTGCAGGGACTGTAAAGTCACCCACTTCAGCCCCTCGTTTATATACAAGGAAACAGTCCTACAGAGAAGGCGTGCCTTTTTAAGTCACACATTTGAGCAAATAAATAATTATCTCCTCACACATTTAAGACTGCTATTACATCCTTCTCTCTAGACCTTTTCTTTTAACCTTTCATCCACTCAGAATGCTCGCCTGGACCCTCTCTAATTTCTCAACATCTTTCTTTTGTTTTTGGAGACGGAGGCTTGCTCTGTCACCCAGGCTGGAGTGCGGTGGCGTCATCTTGGCTCACTGCAACCTCCACCTCCCGGGTTTAAGCAGTTCTCCTACCTCAGCCTCCCAAGTAGCTGGGATTACAGGTGCCCACCACCACGCCCTGCTAATTTTTGTATTTTTAATGGAGATGGGGTTTCACCATGTTGGCCAGGCTGGTCTCGAACTCCTGACCTCAAGTGATCCACCCACCTCAGCCTCCCAAAGTGCTGGAATTACAGGCGTGAGCCACCGTGCCCAGCTCAACATTTTTCTTAAGTGGGCCCAAGGCTGGGGGAAAATCTCACCGTAGAGATATTTGTTAGATATTGAGCATGTGTAAAGAAGGCATCTGTGATGGTTAATTTTATGTGTCAGTTGGACTGGGCCATGGGGTGCCCAGATATCTGCTTGAACATTACTCTGGGTCCATCTGTGAGGGTGCAGGGTAGGATTGGCATTTAGGTTGGTAGAGCAAGTAAAGCAGGCTGCCTCCCTAACACGGGGGTCCTCATCCATCAGCTGAGGGTCCAAATAGAACAAAAGGCTGAGTTGGAGGGCGCCCCTCCTGCATGACCAACTTTCTTTTTTTTTTTTTTTTTTTTGAGACGGAGTCTCGCTGTCTCCCAGGCTGGAGTGCAGTGGCCGGATCTCAGCTCACTGCAAGCTCCGCCTCCCGGGTTCACGCCATTCTCCCGCCTCAGCCTCCCAAGTAGCTGAGACTACAGGCGCCCACCACCTCGCCTGGCTAGTTTTTTTGTATTTTTTAGTAGAGACGGGGTTTCACTGTGTTAGCCAGGATGGTCTCGATCTCCTGACCTCGTGATCCACCCGCCTCGGCCTCCCAAAGTGCTGGGATTACAGGCTTGAGCCACCGCGCCCGGCCGACCAACTTTCAAGTGGTGACATCAGCTTTCTTCCTGCTTTTGGACTTGAACTGAAACATCACCTCTTCCTGGATCTTGAGCCTGCTGGCCTTCAGACTAGAACTGCACCTTCGGCTTTCCTGGGTCTCGGCTTGCTGACTCACCCTGCAGAACTTAGGACTCGTCAGCCTCTACATTTGTATGAGCCAATTCCTTATAGTGTCTCTTTCTCCATATATGCATGTATCTCCACATCTTATTGTTCTGCTTCTCTCGAGAACCCTGAATAATACAGTATCATTCCAAGATCAGCAGAAATGTTAGTGCTTCTGGGGAAGTACTGCGAAGGGTACCTGAGTAGCAGCACATGCTCTCAGTACCCCCGCCTTCTGTTGTCTGCTGTGGCCTGCTCCCTCCCCACCCTTTGGGTTGATTTCAGGATAGAGATATGGGGATGGCACTGGGGTTGGGTGTGCAGTTACCCAGAACAGCCAGGATGTGTGCACAGTGTGTCCCAGGAGCAGGAGCATCGAGCACTGCTCAAACTGCTTGGAAAAGAAAACAAAGTCAGGAAAGTGCGGAGCTGGGTGGGCGCTGGAATGGAGCAGGAAGAAAGGGGCAAGGGCAGGAGAGAAGCAGAAGAAACAATCCCTGAGACAGAGCTGGTGTAACCAAGGCTCTGTTTGCCCCACCGTTTGAGAGAGAGGGTGAGCTGACGTCAAGGCCCAGCTCTGTTCAAAGGTAGGACACTGATTTTCTTCAAGAAGGCAGAGCTGGGGAGTGGCCTCATGTCTTATCATCATGGAAAGGGGAGGTCTGGGGGAGAGAAGGGGCAGCCAGGGCCTCCGAGTGGTGTAGGCCTCACCCTTGTGCTCACATGTCCCAACCACTGCCAGTGGTGCCACCCCTGAATCCCAGACCCCACGTGTAACCATCTACCTGGACCACAGGAGGAAACGCCACGTTCTTTGCCACGGTTCAGGGTAAAGGCATGATCTGAGTTGGGCAAAAGACAGTCATCCTGGTACCTTAAAAAGGAGTCTAGGGCGAGCCCCAGTCTGCTGGTGGCCGTCTTCACCACCTTTGAGGAGAGACGACCTGAGCAGACACACAAAGGAAAGAGGTGGAGAGAAACCGTGTCTTTGTGTCATTGTTTGAGTCCCTGGACCCAGTCAAGCCCCCTGGACTATGCCGAACTTTTCAGCCGTGGAAAGCAATAAAGTCCATTTAGTTAAGAAAGTTTCAGTTCTGTTTCTTGCAGCTGTGAGCATTCCGACAACCTTGATGTTCCAGGCCCCTGTGGGCTAGGTCCATGAGCTCATTGCTTGCCACGCGCCTCACGGCATCAACTCAATGTTCCCCAAAGCCACGCCCTTCCTTTCTGCTTTCACATCACTGACTAGACCATGCTCTCATGAAAGCCTGCCCCTTCTCCAAGGCGCAGCTCAAGTCTCTCCTTTAGGAAGTGTTCCTTGGCTGTCAGGTTTGGGTGTTATCAGGTTTCCTTTTTCCTGGTGGCTGGATTGGAAGGCTTTAGAGGGCAAGGATCATGTGTTAGGATCTCTGCATCCTCCACAAGGCGCTTGTGTTCAGTGTATTTGCTGAATGAATGTCACATAAAAAAGCATGACCCGGTCAGGCGCAGCGGCTCACCCCTGTAACCCCAGCAATTTGGGAGGCCGAGGCGGGAGGATCACCTGAGGTCAGGAGTTCCAGACCAGCCTGGCCAACATGGCAAAACCCCATCTCTACTAAAAATACAACAATTAGCTGGGTGTGGTGGCGGGCGCCTGTAATCCTAACTACTTGGGAGGCTGAGGTTGGAGAACTGTTTGAATTGGGGAGGTGGAGGTTGCAGTGAGCCAAGATCTCCCCACTGCACTCTAGCCGAGGCAACAAAGTGAGACGCCGTCTCAAAAAATAAATAAATAAGTAAAAATGAATAAGAGACCTTCTTCCTTTATTAAAATAAAACCCGTCCACCACCCAGAGGTTATTCCAGAAGGAAACTCTCCACCAATAGTGGTGGCACTAGACATATACTGAGAGATCCCCAAGACAGAAGTGAAGCCCTGGGGGCATCTGGGGCTACATGGTCTACCTCGCCATACAGGGAGGCCCTTTACAGGGCTAGCTGCCATCTTCTACCAAGACAGAAGGCAGGAACCTTCCAAACAGGGCAGCCTGCAGGCCCCGCACCCTTCAGGCCCTTCTCAGACACCTGTACAACCCCTTAAGCCAGACGGACTCACAGCTGTCTCTGGAAAGTTCTTCGTTACCTGACTGTAGACTGGAGGGGTCTCTGCCTCACCTCCAACATCTTATGAAGCCCCTTGCCACCCACTGTGTTGCTGTCCCACTCAGCTGAAGGGGCTGGCCAGTCCCACATCAACCCTCCAGCTCTGAGATCAGCCAATCTTCCCTGGACACTGCTCTCTCCCCCAGCAAAAAAGCCAAGAATTTTCCCCAAAGCTTATGGTGAGGAACCGGTTTTGTGTGTGTGTATGTGTTCTGACACGGAGTCTCACTCCGTCACCAGGCTGGAGTGCAGTGGTGCGATTTCAGCTCACTGCAACCTCTGCCTCCCGGGTTCAAGCAATTCTCCTGCCTCAGCCTCCCGAGTAGCTGGGACTCCAGGCGCCCGTCACCACGCCTGGTTAATTTTTGTATTTTTAGTAGAGACGGGGTTTCACCGTGTTGGCCAGACTGGTCTCAATCTCCTGACCTTGTGATCCGCCCACCTTGGCCTCCCCGTGTGCTGGGATTACAGGCATGAGCCACCGCATCCAGCCAGAACTGATCTTAATTCTCAAACCCGTGACCCTAATAAACTGTCTTCATTTCAGGTGGGCTCATTCAAAATGCCATTTTCAGGCTTGGTGCAGTGGCTCATGCCTGTAATCCCCACACTTTGGGAAGGGAGGCAGAAGGATTGCCTGAAGCCAGTAGTTTGAGACCAGCCTGGGCAACATGGCGAGACTCTGTCTCTACTCACCCCCACAAAAAAGACATTTTCTCTTCTCCGCAAACCTCCCGCCTCCCATTAAAATGTCACTCCCCCTAAAAAAACGCAGAGGAAGAGGTAAGATTGCAGGCTATTTGAAAACAGGGGCATGAAGTTTGTCAGTTCCCTTATGTCTCCCCACAGCATCTGTGTTCCATTAGTGTAGTGGCTGAGACTGTGGATACCGCAGGCAAGATGCCAGTTGAAGATTCTCTAGTCATCTTGGGAAGGCCGCCCTGCCCCGAACGCACCACCTCTTCCTGTATCCCAGGGTCCTCTCCTTGTGGCCCTTCACATCCCATGGCTTCCTGTGTGCAGGCCCCTCTTCACCTGTGTGGCTGATGCCACCTTCCAGCTGCCATGTGACAGGTAGGCAGGGACTGGGGCTCCCGCATTCCCAACTCCAGCACCTGGCTGAGACACTGGGCCCTGGGACCGACTGTGACTGCCCTCTTCCCCTTTGGCAGGGCCTGTCTCCCACTTCTGACACCCTCACTTAAGGCCAGGCAGACCCCTTCCCACTGCCACCAGTCATTAAAATAAGGCTGCATCCCTCCCTTCCCTTCTCAAAATCCTTCCAGGGCTCCTTCTGCTGTTAGTGCCTCAGATGAGCGCCCCTCACCTTTCTAACCTCAGCTCTCACCACGTCCTGGCCACCAGTGTGCTTTCGCTCTTGCCGTTCCCTCAGCAGCAGTGTCCCTACCCCAGTTCACTCCCACGTCAAGTGTGGCTCAAGCTGCGTCCTCCAGGAAGCCTTTCATTATCACTGAGGTCAGAACTGGCTCCCTTCTGGGCACAGCACTTTTCCGAGCCGGCCGCCCACTTCACTCTGCCTTTCTGTGGACAAGTCCATCTCCTGAACTTAGGACATAAAATCCTTGCAGACAGGGTCCTGTCAGTCACTGTATTTTTCATGGTGCCTAATGGTGCTTTGTCTGAATGCACATGAAATAAGAGAACACACTCCCAGCTTCCAAGAAAGATGTGTATTCTCCCTAGCAACAACAAAAGAGACCTAAATGGGTTGCTCCCTGAAGGGAGCCCTCGGCTCTTACCGTGATGCACACGTGGGGCTGTGTGACCGAATGTATGAAGGAAGGAAAGAAGGAATGGAGGGAATGTGGGCAATCAAGGCCTGGCACTGCCCTCCAGGAGGTTTACAGGTCACATCCCAGAACTGTCTCCATCCCCACACCTCTCCTAGTAAGATTCATTGCCTATGATTTCAAAGAAAGTGCAGTTTCTAGGGAGTGAAGGAAAACATGAAACATAGAAAATAAAAAGAGAGAAAAACACACAAATTATTAAATAAAACTTAAAAATAGAGGGAAAAAAAGTGTAGTTTGTTCTACAAGCCACAGCCCAAAGAAGTCTATTTCCTCCCGCAGGATGGCTAGAGTTTAGGAACCACGTTCTCTTCTATAGCTCACCAGAGGACGCAACGTGAAGAGCTCAGGTTTGAAGGTTGGGCCTGGGGCAGGAGTCAGCTACTGTTTCTAGCTATTCTAGAAAGACCTAGAAGCTTCCTGTGTGAAAACAGGATTAGAAAGCTCTGGGGGTGAAAATGCCATGCACGGAGCTGGCCCATGCCAAGTCCCTTCTAACCATTTTAAATTACATCTTTGGCCAGGCGCGGTGGCTCATGCTTGTAATCCCAGCACTTTGAGAGGCTGAGGTGGGTGGATAACCTGAGGTCAAGAGTTCAAGACCAGCCTGGCCAACATGGTAAAACCCCTCTCTACTAAAAATACAAAAAAAGTATCCGGGCACAGTGGCACACGCCTGTAATCCCAGCTACTTGGGAGACTGAGGCAGGAGAATCGCTTGAACCCAGGAGGCAGAGGTTGCAGTGAGCTGAGATCACGCCACTGCAGTCCAGCCTGGGCGACAGAGCGAGACTCTTGTCTCAAAAAAAAAGAAAAAGAAAAAAAATTACAGCCTCATCAATGTCTCCTGCTTCTCTGAGATGAAGGGAACAAACCAAATCAGGAAAATTGTGACAAAAATGACAGGCAGCCATTGGCATTTCCATTGTTATTTGTGGCTTCTGGTTTTTTGGTTTTGTTTTCCTTTTTAATTTTTTCCTAGAAAAAAAACACAACCGGGGGGATTTATATGACAAACTATCAGTGTCAGGATGGCAGAGGGAAAGAGAAAGAAGAGGAAGGCTCAGAGACATGGGGAGTGAGTAAAAAGTGGGTTCCGGATTGTGCGGAACGGTCCACAGGGTCATGTACAGGTCCGCAGGAGATGACCGGTCCCTTTGGCATGCATGTCCGGTGCCTGGTCTTCTGGTCTGCCTGCTCAGACGCCCATGGGCAGAGCGAGCTGGCCACAAGGAAACCTGCCGACGACGAACTCAGGACTCAACAGACTCAGTTCAGTTCCTTGGTTCTGTGCTCAGGCAGCCGGCAGCCTTTCTTGCCTGAGAGAAGAGTCCACAAGAGCAGGAGACTCACCTTTGAACACACTCTGGCATCACAGCGAACTGCAAGCAGCTGCCTGCTCGTGTGCAGGTGTGGCCCTCGCCACCCACGCAGGCATCTGTCCGGACATCCCCAGTCAATCTGGCCAAAGGATGGGACGTGACAGTCCCTTTCTAGCCACAGCTTCATAGTGTTGTCCATTCTCCAGTCTTGCTCAAACTATCGATAACCGTAAAGGTTCGAAGAGATTTAATCCATTTCCTTTTCAGCTCAGCAGTGGACACTGAGTCCCAAGAAGCCGGTAACTTAACACAGACAGGTTGGCCATCTGGATCTACACTGAAGGTCTTTCAAGTTTCATCCACTTCATGCCCAGATCTCAGGGCAGAAAATTCAGGCAGACCCAGAGCAAACAGGGTGGCCGAGTGATGGCTGAGCAAGAAAGGCCCAGCAGCGCACTGCAAGACCAGAGTACATTCAAGAGGGGGAGGGGGGCACGCGGCAGGCTGGAGCCCCAAGTCAGAGTCTAGGGCGGCACTGGTCTGAAGGACACAGCCCGGCCTGCTGGGCTGACAGGGTGGGTCTGACGCCTCACGTGACGGGGCCCCACTGGCTGTATTCCTATGTGGAGGGTGGTGGGTTCCTGCCCTGTTGTGGCCCGTTCCTAAACTGAGGCCAGGTTCCATCTCAGTGCCGCAGTCCTGAGGAGCACCACGCTGGCCCGCCAGCCAGGCCACAGTCCTCAGCCCCTCTGGGTTCCACAAGAAGGCCCCAGGGAGCCAGTCACTGGGAGGGAAGGGCCGGGAAGGGAGGCTGCATTCTACTGGGAGAGACTTGGGAGGGGCTGCCACGGGCTTGGAAGAGCTACAGCCCCAAATCCAGAGCCAAAAGGAATGGGATACATGTCTAAAAAGGGACAAAGCCTTGTCCCTATTTTAAAAACAGAATATTGTTGCTGTTGCCTGGTTTCGTTTTTTCCTTTTAAAACCACTCACATTTAAAAGGTGAAGGGCTGGGAGATGTAGTCCCCTTCACTCTGGTCCTCGATGGGCACCAGGGGCCTCAGTCTCACGCTGGCTCCTGCTCTCTTTGCCTGGGCTCCAGCCACAGGAAGCAAGGGCAGAGAGGGCAGCAACGGCTCTGCCTTCCCAACAGCAATTCCCTCTCCCCATAAAACCAGGGCACATGTGAGGAGAAGTCCAAAGAGTAAAGTGCACAGAACTCTCGGGAGCAGGTGGCCTGGGGGTGGGTCACTCCGAGAAGGAAGGGGTCTGGGGGGCGTCAGCCCAGAGCTGCAGCTGTGGAGCAAACCCTGACCCCTGTGAGGTGAGCCTGCAGGGCACAGTCCCCTTTCCCCTGGGCCCTTTGACACTTCTTTCTGGGACTGTCCACTCTCAGCAGCTCTCCAAGGAAAGTCTCGGTCCCAAAGATACAGCCCACGCAGGAGGAAACTTGGATGACCTTCCCTGGCTGGTAATGACTCGTGAACGTGAAGGGGGCAGGATGCGGCAGGAGGGAAAGAGTACGTTATAGAAAACCAGTGGGCCTCTGCTTCTGAGAGCAGGGACACTTGGATGACCCTAAAGGCAGAGTCTCTCCCGGGGAAGGTTTGGAGAAGATGGTCAGGATCCTACCAGTGAGGCCTGCTGGGGAAAGGAGCTCCTCTGGGCGCGAGAGGAGCTGCAGAGTTGGGGGAGGGGCTACCGAGGAAGAGAGCCCAAGGCTGGCATTAGGGGGTGTAGGCAGGGGGTGGCTGGAACTGGTTGATGACCTCATATTCCGCTGGGTAGGGCTCGTTCTCCTCCATCTCGGAGAGCAGCTCCAGAGCCTGCTCCTCCTCCTCTGTGGGGTAGTGGCGCAGGAGGTTGGCTGCCGTGGCCAGGATTGAGGCTCCACCAGCTCCTGCCACCAGGTAGAAGCTAACAGCAAAGGTGACGTAGACCTGGGATCCATGGTACTTCTTATGCTGCTGCTGCTGGGCCAGGATGAGTTCAGAAGCCCAGTAAGAAAAGCCAATGACGGTGGCACACTGCAGGACTAGGGGACAGAGGGACAGCACAGAAGGGGAGTTAGTGAGCACGCCATAGCCAGGATGCTTGAGGACCCAATCACAGCCTCTCTACCCAAACCCCATTCTCAGAGAACCTGCCTGGCCCGACTCTGCAAGGAGGAGCTCTCCTGGCCATGGGATTCCTGGCCTGAGGCTGGGGACAGCAGTCTGACCTGATCTAGGCCAGTCAGATTCTCTCTGTCTTAAGGAGCAAACAGGGTCATGCAGGTTGGGAGCTGGAGTAGGCACGCCACACTTCGAACCAGCACAGCAGTGCAGGCATGACGGAGGAGAGCAGCTGCATACAAGAAAAGGCGGGTCTGTGGGGAAGCAGGAAGGTGGAGAGGAGAGAATCTGACCAGGAGCTCCAGGTGAGACACGGGAGATTGCCTGGTTCCTTCTTCACTCGTGTCAGGTCTGAGCTTCAAATGCCATTTGAGAGAGCTGTGAGCTGCTTTGTGGAATTTCTAGCAACATTTCCCCTCTACAGCTGGGCTGAGTGGGTTTGTGATCCTGGCAAGTTAGCAGCTAGACTGGAGCAGGCTGCTGACACCCTGACACTCTGGGAAAGACGAGCTTGGCACATGAGCTCCTGGAAGGGCGTCTGCTCAGAGAAACCAGAGCCCTCACCGGCAACTCAGACAGGATGCCCCTGCCCCATAGCAGTTCCTCCCCCGCTACAAGCGGGCCCTCAGCTTACCCGTGAGGATATGGGCGAAGGCGTAGCGACGGGTGATCTTCAGGGCGGGATGCTTGGGCCCAAACACATCCAGAAGGAACGCGGAGAGACTACACAGGATGCCCAGGAAACAGAAGGCGGCGATGACCCGCAGCAGCAGCACTGTCTGGGGATTCATGCAGAAATCTGCAGGGGGAGAACCAAATTTTCAGGGCCCCAAGTAACGCCTGGTGCAGGAAGCCCCCACCTAGAAGGAGTCTGATCCCCTCCACAGTGCTGGGAGCCAGGGCAGTTCCGGAGGACACTGTCTTAGCTCCCGCTCCTGGGTGGTCTGCAGGGAGCTGGAACAAATTCCACAGTAGCGAACAGAAGCCCTCTGGGCCACGGCTCTCCTGTACCTCAAGTCCTTCTCTCTCCAACGAGACTAGCCTGAGCACAGGATTCTGCTTCACTGTCTATGCCACGCCCTTCTAACCATTTTTAAAGACCTGACATGTTAATGCTAGAGGATACTTTGAGCTGGCGGGAAAAGCCTGACTTTGGAGCTGAGACAGCCAGAGAGGCTAAGACCACACAGGTCAATTCATACCGATTCTCCATTTACTCACTCATTCATTCCCTTTTTGTTCCAAAAAGAAGCTGAACTTGAAGACACTATGCTAAGTGAAATCGACCAAATGTAGGACAAATATTTTATAATTCCACTCATATGAGATACTTAGAATAGTCAATTTATAGAGACAGAAAATATAATGGTGGCTGCCAGTGGGTAGGGAGAGGGGAGAATAGGAAGTTATCATGTAATGTGCACAGAGGTTCAGTTTGAAATGATGACAAAGTTTTGGAAGTGGATAGTCGTGATGCTTGCACAACAATGTTAATGTGCTTCATATCAGTGAACTCAACACTTAAAATGGTTAATACTTTGGGTGGCTGAGGCAGGAGGATTGCTCGAGGCCAAGAGTTTGAGATCAGCCTGGGCAACACAGTGAGACCCCCGTCTCTTAGAGAAAAAAAAAAAAAAATTAGCTGAGCATCGCGGTCTCAGCTCCTTAGGAGGCTGAGGCAAGAGGACTGCTTGCGCTCAGGAGTCACGGTGAGTTATAATCACACCGCTGCACTCCAGCTTGGATGACAGGAAGAGACCCTGTCTCTTAAAAAACAAAATATTGCCGGGCGCGGTGGCTCACGCCTGTAATCCCAGCACTTTGGGAGGCCGAGACGGGTGATCACGAGGTCAGAAGATCGAGACCATCCTGGCTAACATGGTGAAACCCTGTCTCTACTAAAAATACAAAAAAACTAGCCAGGCACGGTGGCGGGCGCCTGTAGTCCCAGCTACCCGGGAGGCTGAGGCAGGAGAATGGCGTAAACCCGGGAGGCGGAGCTTGCAGTGAGCTGAGATCCGGCCACTGCACTCCAGCCTGGGCGACACAGCGAGACTCCGTCTCAAAAAAAAAAAAAAAGCAAAAAAAAAACTATTGGCCAGGCGCGGTAGCTCACGCCGGTAATCCCAGCACTTTGGGAGGCCGAGACGGGTGATCACGAGGTCAGGAGATCGAGACCATCCTGGCCAACATGGTGAAACCCCGTCTCTACTAAAAATACAAAAAGTAGCCGGGTGAGGTGGCGCGCACCTGTAGTCCCAGCTACTGGGGAGACTGAGGCAGGAGAATCGCTTGCGCCCGGCAGGTGGAGGTTGCAGTGAGCCGAGATCCAGCCTGGTGACAGAGTAAGACTCTGGTTTTTTTTTTTTTTTTTTTTTTTTTTTTTAAAAAAAGGTTGGCAGGGCACAGTGGTTCACGCCTGTAATCCCAACACTTTGGGAGGCCAAGGCAGGTGGAACATCTGAGGTCAGGAGTTCGAGACCAGCCTGACCAACATGGTGAAACCCTGTCTCTACTAAAAATACAAAATTAGCCGGGCTTGGTGGCATGTGCCTGTAATCCCAGCTACTTGGGAGGCTGAGGCAGGAGAATCGCTTGAACCTGGGAGGTGGAGGTTGTGGTGAGCCAAGATCGCGCCTTCACACTCCAGCCTGAGCAACAAGAGTGAAACCCCATCACAAAAAAAAAAAAAAAGGTTAAAATGCTGTTTAATGTTATGTATATTTTACCACAATTTAAAAAAAAAGTAAAATAAAGAAAAGAGGAAGAAAGAAGTTGCAGCAGTTTAGAGAAATGTGCAGCTACAAGAAAGCATTACATAGATTCGTAAAGTTGGTAGACTACATCATCGCATTTAGTTTTGTTCCCTCCCTGAACTCTACGAGAACAAAAGAATTCTTTTAAAGGGCAACCCACACAAAAAGAAAGGGAGGCGTAAAACAAGGTTCCACAAACTGGAAAGTAAAGGGACACAGACCTACCTAAAAGGGACTCAGCAGACTCGGCAGAGCTGGGGACAAGCCGTCAACAGGAAAAGCTAGAAAGCAACCACATGTATGCCACGAAAGCCCCAGAAGGTTTGGACGGTGCCAGTGTACACACATCAAGGGCATAAATGAAGGAAAAGGAAGAGGCTGAAAGAAAAGACGCAGGACTCAAGGGGTTCCTGGGGGTCATGGTGCAGGGAGAGCCCATGACAACAACCACGCACCAGACACACAGTGTGACTTGTACTTCCCTCCGGTACGTCAGCCATCCTTTAAAACACATTTCAACTAGACGACACTGTCTGTCTCCTTTGATAACTATGCAAACTGCAAAAGCTCCCAGAAGCATAGGTAGAATAAACGCTGAACCAAAAAGAAACCAGGCCATGATTAAGTATTTTAAGCTTTAATAAAAAGTAGGAAATGGGGCCGGGCACAGTGGCTCACACCTGTAATCCCAGCACTTTGGAAGGCTAAGGAGTGGATCACCTGAGGTCAAGAGTTTGAGACCAGCCTGACCAATATGGTGAAACCCTGTCTCTACTAAAAATTTAAAAAATTAGCCAGGTATGGTGGCATGCACCTGTAGTCTCAGCGACTCAGGAGGCTGAGACAGGAGAACTGCTTGAACCTGGGAGGTGGAGGTTGCAGTGAGCCAAGATCACATCACTGCACTCCAGCCTTGGTGACAGAGTGACTCTGTCTCAAAAAAAAAAAAAAAAAAAAAGCAGGAAATGGGCCTTAACTTCCTCTCCTTCCTCTGTAACAGTCACTAGCAAGTTCTTCTTTTATTTAGGCCATGGGTCACCAAGTGACTTAGGAAAATTTGGAAAGAGCTGGCAAGACTCAGGCTATACAGCGTCCTTTCCTGAACTTGCCCTCAGGCTGAGAGGGTGTGGGATGTGATCATCAATATCTAGGACACACCCAAATCACTGGGGCACTAGCTGAAAGCGTGTTCCCAGGTCCCCAGAGAATCCGAGTTCTAGGTCTGGAGCAGGGTCTAGAAATCTGCATTTTAACAAGCAGCCTAGGTAATCCCCATGCAGGTGATCCAAGCCCCACACTTCAAGAAACACTGGTTCCAGACCTCAGAGGAAGGTGGACTGATGAGGGAAAGTCCAGGAACCTGGGGACGGGACCTAAACCCAGCAAAGCTGACTTAGCCGAACAGATGCCAGCGTCACAGGCTCTGAGTAGAGGGAAGCCCTGGGCCGTTGGGATTGCGCACGCCCTGCCTCAGGCTCAGAGTTCACCCGGCAGACGCTGGCTGGGCCCAGACAAGGCTCACAGGCCTCTGTCTGGCTTTGCGTCACCCACCAAGAAGCCCTCAGAGCTATCTGTCGTGATCTCTTAGAGAAATGTGCAGCTACAAGGAAGTATTACATAGATTAGGAAAGTCGGTGGACTATATCATCGCATTTAGTTTTGCTCCCTCCCTGAACTCCACGAGAACAAAAGAGTTCTTTTGTCTGCTGACCATCTGTTTTGGGCCCAAGCATCCAGCCTGGGTAGCTGTCTACTGCCAAAAAGCCTGCCTGTGTGTGAGCCCTGCCTGCAACTGGGACCAGCCTTCACTGAACCCATCCTGCAGTGCCGTAGTGCATGGGGCCTCACTGAAAGAAAAGCTCTAGGAGACAGGGGCTATCTCCTGGCTTTATTTTAAATATTATTAAGAGCTGGGAGAGTTCTTCTTGGGGTCCATGTGGCATGTGGCAGGGATGGGGCAGTGTTCTTACAGTTAACCTGCCAGAGGCCACACGCCGCTCTGCAGCAGGCCGTGTCAGATTCCACTCTCATTACTAGCGAGGCCAGGCACTTAGGAGTAAGAAAAGCAATACGTGGGGGCTTCAAGGAACCTGTATTGTTTCTTTGGCTGGATGGTGAGCACAAGGATGTTCATTTGATTATCCTTAAAAATGTACATCCATGACATATACTCCTATTGCCTTATGTTTCATTACACATGAGTTTTAGGAGTAAGGAGACATGAACATGATAAAAAGCTTTCGAGAGGACGTCCCTTCCCTTGTGGATGTCCACCTGCTCCTCCCCAAAGGCAAATATTGTTGGAGGGGCCTTGTATACCCCTCCTGGAACAGCCTGGGCACACAGAAGGGTCAAGTGCCCCCCTGGGGGATTTACCACACAGCTCAGATGAGGAGGTGGGGGCTCCAGGAGGTGAAGTGGCTTCCTCCAGGCCACACGCTGCAGAGCTAGATTCCAAACCACGGTCAGGCTCCCCTGCACTGTGCTGCTCGGAATCACCAAGTACCAGAGTCAGCCACTGTATTTTTGCCTGGAGATAATCAATCAATTCCTAAAGAGCTGTGCGTGAATGAGGGATCAGAAGCTAACAGGAATGCCGTCGGAGCCATCCTTGGAGCCAGCTGCTAAGCTCACTAGAGGAACAGCTTGAAGCAATGAAATCTCTCAAAGAAGCAAAAAAGGTTTGGGTCATTAAGTCCTCACATGGGGAATTATTGGGCAAAGCCTGCCAGGCATGGTGTCCAAGCTCCTGCAGCTCTGCAACCATCAGCGCCTGCTCCAGGAAGTGGTCAGGACACCAGGAAGGCTCGGGACCGGCGCCGAATCCTAGCTCTAGCAGAGACTGTGTTACTCTGGGCAAGTCCCTCGAGTGCGCTGGACCCCTGCTCTCCCATCTATCAGTGAAAACAGTAACATCTGCCCCACCCACCACCAGGGCCTGCTGGGTCAGCCCATGGAAGAGCAGCCACCTGTACTGTTACTAACCAGAGGCTGTTTCAGCTGGGCTAGTGTCCCCTCGGCATGCCTTTCCCTCTTCTACCAAGACCTCCCAGACCACACGTCAGCCCATGTGGACCAAAGCCTACTAAAGCCAGACTAAGGCCTACCCTACAAGTGAGACAATATGATAGCGAGGAGAGACTTCTGACCTCAAACTCCAACAGGTTTTGTTCCAATGTAACTGCCTTTCTCCGCTCCAAAGCTGTGAGTAAACCCTCACGGTCAGTAGAAAACCAAGTGTGAACTTCCCGTTGGGTAACGTTAACAGACACCCCAGGGGCCTGCCCCATGTAACAGGCGGGCTTTCCTCAGAGGGTCTCAGAGCACACCGGAAGAACAGGCAGTTATCCTAGACAGGCTTGGAGCCCAGTTCAGAGGCTCTTCAGGAGTCAGTATCTCAACGTCTTTCTCTCCTCCCTCCCCAGACATTGGTACAGTGGGGAAGGTGACAAGCACCTGCTCCCACGAGGGAATTGCTAAAGAAAACCCCTGAAGGTTATGGATGTAGGATTTTATTTGAGAGAGAAATGGCATGCAAGGCAGCACCCTAACTTGAAATTCAAGCCAGTGGTGTAGTCCACGATGCCCTGGCTAGACACAGAACACCTCCTATCCTCCAGCTGTGCTCTGGCCTGTTGGTTTTGGTAAACACTGCTTGGCGGTGCCCTCTAGTCATCAGGGAAGTAGGCAGCTGTAACAGGATCCCACGGAACTGACTTTGCTCAAGGTCACTGGTGAGTCACCGGGCTAGATTTGTTTTGAAGGTCCTGCCTCTTCCTGTCTATCTGCCCATTGCTCTAAACACTCCTGACCCAAACAGTTTGCAGGCAGAAAGGCTAAAGGGACTCCTGTCCCACCCCGCACCCTCCTTGCTGGAGTCCCTGTGAATTGGAGACACTTCCCCAGTGCCCCAATCCCTGCCCTCTTTATGCATCTGTGCAACCTGCTCAGCCTCTCCCTACTGTGACTTTTTTTAGCTTCCAGACAGGCCTGTGCACAGGCCTCTAACAGAGCCCTCTGGTGCCCAGCCAGGTTATCCCACAGAAACCAACAGGCCCCGCGGGGCCTGGCAGTGTCCGCTGCCCGGTCACCACCTGTCAGGCACACAGGCCCTCCCTGGAAGGCCCTTGAGCTCCCACTGGCTGCTGCCAATTGAGATGCACCTGACTTCTACTCCCCAACTTCCTCGTTCTCCAAAGATGCTTCCTGGGGCTGCTGCCAGTGCTCTTTGGCGGCCACACTTGAGAGGCAGAAAGTCTCAGAAGAAAGGACTCTCTGGGGCGCCTCTTTCTGGAGCCATTAGAGGTCTGAGTCTGTCTCCACCCAGGGCCAGGTTGAGAGCTGTGTGAGAAGCAGGCACCGCTTGCTGGAGCACTGGAGAAAACCCAGGATGAGGTTTTTTTTTTTTTTTTTTTTTTTTTTAAGAAAAAGGGTCTCGCTCTGTCACCCAGGCTGGAGTGCGAGCCACAATGATAGCTCACTGCGGCCTCGAACTCCTGGACTCAATAGATCCTCCTGGCCTCCTGCTTCAGCCTCCCAAAGTGCTGAGATGACAGGAGTGAGCCACCACAGCTGGCCCAGGATGGGGTCTTTGGAGCCAGCTTTCATTGGCTAAAGCCTCTGAAGCTTTGTGAATGACAATGGGAGAGTGGCTTTGCCCTGGGATCACCAACTAGAGCCTCAACACTGAAGTGATGAAGTTATGACAAAAAGCACAGCTTTGGCTGGGCTTGTGATAAAACTCAACTAGAACAGGAAGGTGATAAGCCTCGGGCAGCTTTGATGGGAAGTAAACTCGGAGGTCACTGAGGTGTTGCGGTAAGAGTATGGACTTCAGAGTCAATGTCCACTCGGATTAGCTGAGCACACCACCCAGCCTCCCGGAACTGGGAGCTCTGTGAAGTGGGGCTGATGACAGTACCAAACAGAGATGCTGTTTAGGAGGAAAACGCGGGCCTGGCGTGTGCTTAGCGTAATGTCAAAGTGTGGCACTCAGGCAGGGGCTGAGAAAGGGTAAGGCTGCTCCAGGGCCTGCTGGCTGCCTGACTCCCATCACCTGCAGAGACCTGCAGGGCCTGTTCTCCCTCTGGAAGTATCTATACGCGTCCGGGAGCGGTGGCTCACGCCTGTAATCTCAGCACTTTAGGAAGCCAAGGCGGGTGGATCACTTGAGGTCAGGAGTTTAAGATCAGCCGGGTCAACAAGATGAAACCTTATCTCTACTAAAAATACAAAAATTAGCCGGGTGTGGTGGAGCACCTGTAATTCCAGCTACTCGTGAGGCTGAGACAGGAGAATCGCTTGAACCCAGGAGGCAGAGGTTGTAGTGAGCCGAGATGGCACCACTGCACTCCAGCCTGGGTGACAGAGCAAGACTCTGTCTCAAAAAAAAAAAATCTATATGCACCACATCTGTGCTTGACAGCTCTGCTCCCTCCTGAGATGTGGAATACTCCAGGCTCCCAGGTCAGGACATCTGTTAGGCCCTGAAGATCACACAGGATACTACATGTCTGAAGACCCACTGGTATCAAAAAACCAGTAGGTACAAAGAAAAGGGAGAGAAGATGCAATCAGGGGCCTCCGTGATTCTTCTGTGATAGCTCGTGAGGTGCCACTGCCAACTGTCCTATTCATGGGCACAAAGTGCTCCTAGGAGACAGCCACAGGCAAGCGAGTGGAAACTACACACGGTTCCGATCTCTAAATATGTGAGTAAACGTAACGAAAAGGTTAAGAAAACATGCTTTGCAAAAGACAAAACGGAGCCTGAATAATTTCTTTCTTTTTCTTTTTTTTTGAGATGGAGTCTCATTCTGTAGCCCAGGCTGGAGTGCAGTAGTATGATCTGGGCTCACTGCAACATCACATCCCAGGTTCAAGCGATTCTCTTGCCACAGCCTCCTGAGTAGTTGAGGCACCAGCCACCAGGCCTAGCTAATTTTTGTATTTTTAGTTGTGATGGGGTTTCACCATGTTGGCCAAGCTGATCTTGAACTCCTGACCTCAGGCGATCTGTCCGTCTTGGCCTCCCAAAGTAGTGGGATTCCAGATGTGAGCCATCATGCCTGGCCTGGCCTGAATAATTTCTTAGAAAGGGTAAATACACATGTGAACAAAGAAGAACCTGCATCAAGAATTTACTTTTTTTTTTTTTTTTTTGAGATGGAGTCTTGCTCTGCTCTGTTGCCCAGGCTGGAGCGCAGTGGTATGATCTCGGGCTCATTGCAACTCCTCTGCTTCCGGGGTTCAAGCGATTCTAGTGCCTCAGCCTTCAGAGTATCTGGGACTACAGGCGTGCGCCACCACACCCGGCTCATTTTTGTATTTTTAGTAGAGACAGGGTTTCTTTCACCATGTTAGCCAGGCTGGCTCAAACTCTTGACCTCAGGCAATCTACCCACCTCGGCCTCCCAAAGTGCTGGGATCAGAAACACGAGCCACCGCACCTGGCCCTTTTTTTTTTTTTTTTTTTTTTGAGATGGAGTTTTGCTCTTGTTGCCCAGGCTGGAGTGCAGTGGCGCGATCTCAGCTCACTGCAACCTCTGACTCCCGAGTTCAAGTGATTCTCCTGCTTCAGCCTCCTGAGCAGCTGGGATTACAGATGCCTGCCACCACGCCCGGCTCAAAAATTTACTTTTATTTTTAACATGCCTTCGACAAGGATGCACACCAAAGTGAAATAATTATGAGATTGTTTCTTATGACAGCTGAAGTAAAACAAAGGATAAAAACTATAAATGACACAGCATCATTTTATATTGGCATCAACAGATGTGGGGTAGTCCCAGCTCTGCCACCCCCAACTGGGTAGCCTTGGGGAGATCATTCATTTTTCTGAGCCACAGCTAAGCACACTCCATGCGGTGCTAGATTTCAGAGATCTAGCTTTCTAGATCCTATGGGTCTAGTGGTGGGAAGGTGGTATGTGTGCTTCAAAGAAAGCAAGTACAGGGCAATGTGCTAAAAGAAAAACCACCAAGACTCAGTCAAGCTTAACGCTCTTTGTACCATTAGCAACATGACACAGAAAAGGCTGCATATAAGGCCTCTGTCGTGTGCATAACTTTGGCTTTAATGAGCCACCCCAGCAAAGAGTACCATGAAGGTGAAATCTGGAAACAAGCAGGAGCCCCCAACCTTCTACAAAATCACCCTACAGCTTCTCAAACTCAAGAGAGATGGAAAACAGTAAGAGAACACTCAGAGAAAGGCAACATTTGGCCACAAGGATGAGGCTTTTCAGCCTAGACCTGCAGTAGCAGAGTATGGTCCAATGCACAGCGGGGAACTTGGACCTTTTCACCGAATCCCGGTGCCTGAATCCTTCAGGAGGGAGCATGGAGATATCTAACAGGAGGTGCTTCTGATAGGCGGTGCAATGAACATCTGGAATGCATCACAGCCAGGGAATAGCACAGAGAGGATATAAGACCTTCAAGATGGCTCAAAAGACCTTGGGGTTGATGAACTATGCTGTTACTAAGCACTGTTTGGGGTACACTGATCATTGTTAGGGTAAAAAGCAGGTGATACAGTCCAGTCCTGTCCTCAGACTACACAATTTTTACTGGAGACAAGACTGGGCAGGATAAACTACGGGGGCCATAGGACCCTCCCATAGTCTGCTGTCTATCTGGCCGGAAAGCACGATGATGCACAAAGCAACCTTGCCTTTGTCAGGCACACTTATAATGGCTCCAAGAGCCAAATTCCAACTGTTGTACTGAGGGTGGCAATGGGACGGTCTTCCGATTACCTAAAATCCCCTTCTTCTCTGATACACATCCGATTACCATACAACTCTAAAATACCTTTTAAATCCTAGTCATATGAAAAGTTCCTTTTTTTCTCCATTAATCAGTCTGCCCCAAAGAAGCTTTCCGTCTCTCACAGACTCTCAGAAGGGGCCAGCTAACTGTGATACCCAGCACCCTTATCTTTTCTCCATACACAGCGTCCTTCCTCCAGCAGAATCCGAAAATAGCAGCAGTCCGGATTAACATGGCTGTGAGGAGTAGGTGCTTAGCTGAATAACATCAGAATTAATGAGGGGCCGGACCCCAAACAGAGCCACCTGGTGGGCATGAACACCAGGCAGCTATGGGGCCGCTTCCTTCAACCAAGTGTCTGGTCCCTGGCTCTCTCTGCTTCAGCACACATTCTGCCCCCCACCGAGGCCTGAAGGGCCAGCGCGCAGCGCCCTCACCTTTCAGCAGGTCCGGGTGCACATAGCCCAACACGTCCGAGACCCCCAGCTCCTGGCGCGAACAGGTGCCTCCGTGGATGTGCAACCAGGCGGGCTCGGCGAGGGCAGTGCACAGCGCCGTGATGGACAGGGCGCCAGGCAAGGCCGAGGCCAGGCTACGCTCCGGCTGCTTGGGCAGAGCGCTGCCTCCCGGACTCCTCCGCCGGCGCCCGCCGGGCAGCCCTGCGCCTCCGGGGGCGTACATGCCCGGGGCCGCCCGCCGTCGCTCCGCAGTCGCTGCTGGTCGCCACCGACCTCCGCGGGGCGCGCAGAGCCTGACAGTCCGGTGGAGGAGAGCAACGCTCCGGGCTCGCCGCAGGTGAGGCCGGCACTGGGCTGTCAGGGTTGACACCAGAGGATAGGGGGGTGGGACCCGGTGCTGACGGAGACGGGGAGGGCTGCGGGGATTCGGGGGGCGGAGACAGGAGACTCCGGAATGGGACTGCGGGACGAAAACCGGACAGGGCCAGGGGCCAGATGGGGTCTGGGCAGACTCGAGGCCCCGGGGGGCGGAGGGATCGGGGATTGGCTACCGCGGGAGCAAAGACCCGGACTCAGGGTCTCGGCCAGAGGGTGCCGAGGGGCGGAGGACCGGGCTGGGCCGCGGGGATCGGGGAACGGTGATCTGGGACCGGCGGTTTGCGATGCGACCTGTGCGGAGAAAAGACCCTCCCCACGCCGCCCATTGTTCCTCACCAGTCAGCAGGCCACAGGGCTGGGATGGCGCCGCTCAGCCCAGTCACGGGCTTCTCGGCTGCCGGGGGCCGAGCGTTCCCAGGCCCCAATCCCGCAACGCCCGGACAGACCCGGGTTCGATGCACTTCCGGCTTCCTCCTCCTCTGCCTCCGCCTCCTCCGGCTCCCCGCCCCGTCCCCCGCGCGCGTCACAGCCTGGGCGCGCCGCCGGCTCTGCGCAGGGCCTCACGGGACTGGTAGTTCGAGGCGGTCCCGCGATGCTTTCCCCGCCGAAGTGAGGTGAGCGACTACAACTCCCAGAGGGTATCGCGGCCGCAGCAGCGGGCAGCTGAGTTCCCGGGGCGACCCCGGTCCTCCGGCGGAAGCGGGAGCCTCAGTCGGCCGCGGAAGCCTGGAGTGGGCGGTACGCAGACGCGCGCCGTGAGACCCGCTTTGGGCGCCGCGGACCCTGCCCGTCCCCACCTCCCCGTGCGTCCGGCCGCCATGAAGGACTCGCTGGTGCTGCTGGGCCGTGTCCCGGCGCACCCGGACTCCCGCTGCTGGTTCCTGGCTTGGAACCCCGCGGGGACCCTGCTGGCCTCGTGCGGCGGCGACCGGAGAATCCGCATCTGGGGCACGGAGGGTAAGGCCCAGCCTGGCTGCGCGGCCCTGGGCGCTGAGGGCTCCGCTTGCGCGTAGTGCGGGCGCGCAGCCTGCAGGGGAGGCTGACCCTGTTCCTGGCGGAGGGAGAGTCGGATGTTAGCCACCCCGAGAAGGGCTTTATAGGCAAAGAAGTCTGCGACTGCTGGGAGGAGAAATGTCAGCAGACAAGCTGAAATGTGGAGGGAATTGTGGTAGCTGCGGAGGCAGGAAAATGGGAAAAGAAAGGTGTTAGGAAAGTGGCTTTCAGAGTAACTTGCAACTGGATTGTCACATTTTATCCCGAGGGCATTGGGGAACCAGTAGCAATTTTAGATCAGATTTGTTTTAGAAAGATGCCTCCAGAGGCTGGGCGCGGTGGCTCACGCCTGTAATCCTAGCAGTTTGGGAAGCAGAGGCGGGTAGATCACCTGAGGTCAAGAGGTCGAGACCAGCCTGGGCAACATGGTGAAACCCCGTCTCTACTACAAATACAAAATTAGCTGGGCGTGGTGGCGGGCACCTGTAACCCCAGCTACTCTAGAGGCTGAGGCAGGAGAATCCCTTGAACCCAGGAGGCGAAGGTTGCAGTGAGCCAGGATTGTGCCATCGCACTCCAGCCTGGGCATCAGCGCAAAAACTCGGTCTCAAAAAAAAAAAAAAAAAAAAAAAGCCTCCCGAGGAAGTAGAGTCAGTTGCATCTTTGTAAAAGCTGTGAGCTTTCCCCCACTAGCTTGACTCCAGTGCTAGCCCCCAGTATCGAATGGCTTCATGGTGCTGCACCCAGCTCCAGAGCCTGGCCTGCGCTCCGCCTTTAGGTGACAGCTGGATCTGCAAGTCTGTCCTTTCTGAAGGCCACCAGCGCACCGTGCGGAAGGTGGCCTGGTCCCCCTGCGGTAATTACCTGGCCTCTGCCAGCTTTGATGCTACCACTTGCATTTGGAAGAAGAACCAGGATGACTTTGAGGTACCCAGGCTGGTTGGGACCAGAATTATTGCCTGTTTCCTCCCCAGGGCTGGTTCAGGAACCTGAGCCAGCCTGCGCCAATTGGGCTGTACCCATGGGAAGGGCCTTAGCGGTGTTAGCTGCTGTTAATTCTCATTTTCCTTCTCCTTTCACAGTGTGTAACCACTCTCGAGGGCCATGAAAATGAGGTCAAGTCAGTGGCTTGGGCCCCATCTGGCAACCTCCTGGCCACTTGCAGCCGAGATAAGAGTGTTTGGGTCTGGGAAGGTGCGTCCAGGTCCCTCCAGGTGGATTGGGAACCACCTGACACCCCCCTCCGTGTCCGTGACAGGGTCGGCTCTTGGGTTCCCTTCTTTTTCTCTCCCACAGTTGATGAAGAGGATGAGTATGAATGTGTCAGTGTTCTCAACTCCCACACACAGGATGTCAAGCATGTGGTGTGGCACCCAAGTCAGGAGGTAAGAGTCAGGCAGGGTCTCCTGTGGGAAGGGTTCTGATGTGCAGGCTTGTGCCCAGCCTTCCTCTGCTTTTCAGCCTTAAGCTAGCTTTTACAGGGACCTCTATCTGTGAACAAAAAACGTTAGTCCCTTTATAAAAACAGATCCGGCTGGGCGTGATGGCTCACACCTATAATCTCAGCACTTTGGGAGGCCACAGTGGGTGGATCATCTGAGGTCAGGAATTCAAGACTAGCCTGGCCAACTTGGTGAAACTCTGTCTCTACAAGAAATACAAAATTAGCTGGGCGTGGTGGTGCATGCCTGTAATCCCAGCTACTTAGGAGGCTGAGGCAGGAGAATTGCTTGAACCTGGGAGACGGGGGTTACAGTGAGCCGAGATTGTGCTATTGCACTCCAGCCTGGGCAACAAGAGCGAAACTTCATCTCAAATAAATAATAAAATAAAATAAAAACATAAAAGCAGATCCCTGGGACTGACCTGTCCTGCACTTCCTGGGCCACACAGACACAGATTGGGTCTCCTTTCCCTCTTCCCCCAGCTCTTAGCTTCCGCCAGCTACGATGACACAGTGAAGCTGTACCGGGAGGAAGAGGATGACTGGGTATGCTGTGCCACCCTTGAGGGCCATGAATCCACTGTGTGGAGCTTGGCCTTTGACCCGAGTGGCCAGCGCCTGGCGTCTTGTAGTGATGACCGCACTGTGCGCATCTGGCGTCAGTATCTACCGGACAATGAACAAGGTGAGGGTCCGTTAGTAGAGCTAAAGAAGATCCCTCTTTCAAGGGGTTCACAGTCTGCTAAGACACATACATGAGTCGGAGCAAATGGGGGTAAAAGGTAAGATGTGCCACAAGAGGGCTCGGGGTGGAGTACTAGAACAATCAGGAAAGCTTTGTGCAACAGGGGCTGTTTCATCTGAATTTGAAAGGGTATGTAGGATTTTAACATGAGAATTTCACGTGAGAATTCCAAGTGAAAACTCAACAGCGTGAGTCAAGATAACAATGGTGGGAACGCTGAGACTTAGTGAGGCGTGGTAATTCATTTAAATGGGGCATAGGACATCTAGGGTTTGGAGAGGAATGAAGTGGGTTGGGTTGGCTGGTGGGTGGCAACAGAACAGGGACGTTTCCTTCTCGGAATTCTGCTTGAGAAAGGCCAGTCTGGCGGGAGTGTGTAAGGCAGATCAGCGGGGATGGGTACAGGAATGGAGACGGGGACTCATAATCAGTTGAAGATGAGGGTGAGGGAAAGTAAGTTAGGTTCTCCTTTGAGGCGCCCAGGACATAGGAACGTCTTAAGTGTAAGAGGGGTCTGTCTTGCAGGCGTGGCATGCAGCGGCTCTGACCCCAGTTGGAAATGTATCTGTACTTTGTCGGGCTTCCACTCAAGGACCATTTATGACATTGCTTGGTAAGACTCCATCCCCCACCCCCATCCCATCCCCATAAAGGAGGGATTTTAGAGAAGACATGCCCCATGCAGTCCTCGGCAACCCTGGGGGAGTGCTTAGGAATCGAGGGCAGCCACCCCTATTCCTTATCAGGCCTGACTCCAGCATGCTGCTCTACAGCTGGCTGGGCTGGCGTTCACAGGAGCAGGGAACAGTCCCAGGCTGTGAGGGCAGCACCAGCACTCGGGGTTCACGCAGCTTGTGCCGTCCAGAAGTGATCGAATCTGTGCATTCATGACTGGGTTGTTATTTATTTATTTATTTATTTATTTATTTTGAGACGGAGTCTCAGTCTGCAGCCCAGGCTGGAGGGCAGTGGCGTGATCTCGGCTCACTGCAAGCTCCGCCTCCCGGGTTCCCGCCATTCTCCTGCCTCAGCCTCCCGAGTAGCTGGGACTACAGGCGCCCGCCACCGCGCCCGGCTAATTTGTTGTATTTTTAGTAGAGACGGGGTTTCACCGGGTTAGCCAGGATGGTCTCGATCTCCTGACCTCGTGATCCGCCCGCCTCGGCCTCCCAAAGTGCTGGGATTACAGGCGTGAGCCACTGCACCACGCAGTGGCTGGGGTTTTTATGGGTAACGCTGACTCTGCCCTTGCAGAAGCTGGAAAAGCTGCACCATTCATATAGGAGAGTAGGTCAGAGGGTAGTTCTGGCCCTGAGAGTTGATCCCTAGGACCAGAGAGTGAAAAAAAACTGAGTACTCAAGCTTGCTTTATATTAGCAAACATTTGGGAATCACCTGTTCAACAAAAGTGAACTTAAGTAAATGATGGTAGAACTTAGCTTGTTACATCACTGTTTAAAGAAAGGGGTTAAGAATACTTTATGATGGGGCGGGGAGCGGTGGCTCACGCCTGTAATCCCAACACTTTGGGAGGCCGAAGTGGGCGAATCATGATGTCAGGAGTTCAAGACCAGCCTGACCAATGTGGTGAAACCCTGTCTCTACTAAAAATACAAAAATTAGCTGGGCGTGGTGGTGCACGCCTGTAATCCCAGCTACTCGGAGGCTGAGGCAGGAGAATCGCTTGAACCTGGGAGGCAGAGGTTGCAGTGAGCCGAGATTGCGCCACTGCACTCCAGCCTGGTGATAGAGCAAGACTCCATCTAAATAAAATAAATAAATACTTTATGATGGCTGGGCCCAGTGACTCATGCCTGTCATCCCAGCACTTTGGGAGGCGGAGGTGGGTGGATCACTTGAGGTCAGGAGTTTGAGACCAGCCTGGCCAACATGATGAAACCCTGTCTCTACTGAAAATACAAAACTTAGCCGAACATGGTGGCACATGCCTGTAGTCCCAGCTACTTGGGAGGTTGAGGCAGGAGAATCGCTTGAACCTGGGAGGCGGAGGTTGCAGTGAGCCATCTCAAAAAAAAACTTAATGACATGGGAAACTGCTTATGCCAGGTGAGAAAAGTGCAGTTCATAATTCCATGTTGTTTTTTAGGGTAATCATAGTAGGGGAAAGAACTAGATTGCAGCATCTGCGGTTGTAAGTGGGTGATATTTGTGACTCCTTAGTAGTTAAGGAAACATTTTAATAAGAGGTTTTTAGCTGTGGCCTGAAGTTAGGGAAGAGAACAGGCGAGGAACCATGGACCAAGTCTGGCCTAATCAGTCAGGTATACCCACTGATGTCACTTTCCTCCCAGGTGTCAGCTGACAGGGGCTCTGGCTACAGCTTGTGGGGACGACGCAATCCGCGTGTTTCAGGAGGATCCCAACTCGGATCCACAACAGCCCACCTTCTCCCTGACAGCCCACTTGCATCAGGCCCATTCCCAGGATGTCAACTGTGTGGCCTGGAACCCCAAGGAGCCAGGGCTGCTGGCCTCCTGCAGTGATGATGGGGAGGTGGCCTTCTGGAAGTACCAGCGGCCTGAAGGCCTCTGAGCTACCTTGACTTCGGACAGAGTAATGACTCCCCAGAAAACGCCGTAAGACTTTCCCGGCCCTTGAGAGGACCAGGAAAGAGGCTCACTTCTCTTCAGACTTGGGTAGAAGTATGGAGCCACAGAATTGCTCTCCTTCCCCTCCTTTGACGTGAGGCCTTCAGTAAAGAGCTATAGAACATCAGTACCTTGTTATACCACAGATTTTTCTTAAATTAGGGCACAGTGTTAAATTTTTTGGAGGTAAATATACTATTTATAATTGTTATATATAGTAGGAGGGGGTGTGTGTCTCAGGCCTTTCTGAAGTTGTAAGACTTAAATAATCCATCTGCATCCCAAGTCCTATTTTATAAGGATATTCATAAAAGAATTCCATGGTGAATCCTTGTCTGAAATAGGTCCTGCCTTCCCGGTTTCTGTAAATCTTTGCATTTAAGACATTCAATCAATACTGAAGGAAATTTTTTTTCTGAATGTAGGTTTGAGTGAGAGGCACCTCTGCTTTCCCTTAGAAACCCTCATATACTCCTGCCTGCACCATTAAGCTGTGATGGCAACGGGTGATAGAAAAAAAAAAAAAATGGGGAGCCGGGCGTGGTGGCTCACGCCTGTAATCCCAGCACTTTGGGAGGCCGAGGCGGGTAGATCACAAGGTCAGGAGACCGAGACCACGGTGAAACCCCGTCTCTACTAAAAATACAAAAAATTAGCCAGGCGAGGTGGCGGCGCCTGTAGTCCCAGCTACTTGGGAGGCTGAGGCAGGAGAATGGCGTGAACCCGGGAGGCGGAGCTTGCAGTGAGCCGAGATCGCGCCACTGAACTCCAGCCTGGGCGACAGAGACTCCGTCTCAAAAAAAAAAAAAAAAAAAAAAAAAAAAATGGGGAAAGACAAGAAAAGGGAGAGTTACTATTGGCCACGAGCCCTATATTCTCAAGGGATGCAAATTGGTTCTTCAGTAGGGATACAATAAAATCAGTTTGTGGCCCTCCTAAGGCCCACAGCACATATAGTGTGGCTGAGACATTCCATTTTCACGGCAGGGAGTGATCAGGAAGAAGCTCCCTAGGGGACTGGCGATGAAGACCCGTTGGGAAACACTGCCACGGACAGGCAGTTTTCAGGCTCACTCGAGTTGTCTCTTGACAGTTCTAAATGGGTTCTAACGTGACAGTGGTCTCCAGAGCTACAGCCTTCCCCTAAGTTTAAACCGTGACCTTAGATTTTAGAAAGACAGTGGGGCGATACCCAGAGTAGTGGTTCTCGAAGAATGTGGTCTGCAGATCCTGGGAGTCCCAAGACCCTTTCAGGGAGGATCTGGGAGGTCAACTGTTGGCACTGCGGCGTGAATCAAGGTGGTGGCAGTAAACTAATAGTTTTGACATGTCCTTGTTAGAACAAATAACAGTGATTAACTATACTAAATGTTGACCTAGCCAGGGCTGTGGCTCACGCCTGTAATCCCAGCACTTCGGGAGGCCGAGGCGGGCAGATCACCTGAGGTCAGGAGTTCGAGACCAGCCTGACCAACATGGAGAAACCCCATCTCTACTAAAAATACAAAATTATAGCTGGGTGTGGTGGTGCATGTCTGTAATTCCAGCTACTTAGGAGGCTGAGGCAAGAGAATCACTTGAAGCCAGTAGGTGGAGGTTGCAGTGAGCCAGGATCACACCACTGCACTCCAGCCTGGGCAACGAGCGAAACCCTGTCTCAGGAAAAAAAAAAAAAAAAGTTGACCTTGAGAATACTTACTCTGAGACGACTGAAAGCATGCATGAAGCCCCTCTGCTGTGCACTGAAGTGTGGATGCCTTGAGGAAAAGCAGTGGTACCATTGAGTTGCAAGCTGAATTGGCTGTGTTCAAGGCATGCCCTTTAGAGTTGAAAGAACTAGCAGATTATGGTATTTAGACTTTGGCTGACATTTTCTGGAAAATGAATGGAATAAGCCTCTCACTTCAAGGGAAACAACTGATAGTGTTGCCAATGATAAAAGAAAGCTTTCAAGCAAAAATTAGAATTTCTGAAAATCTGTACTCCACCATGAGCTTTATTGTTGGGGATATTAACACATGTGATTTGTATAATGAAATGCATTTCATTTGGAAGAATTCAATGAACCAGTTTTCCAAAACCAGTACGTGATGTTACAAAATCATGCATGGCTCGGAGATTCATTCAAAAGTGTAAGGCCAGTGGATTTTAATGTATTAACAATCTAAGAGTGCATTAAGTTTTCAGAGTCCACATTGCCTTTAAGAAACTATCACTTGTAGTAAGCCAGGCGTGGTGGCTCACGCCTGTAATCCCAGCACTTTGGTAGGCCGAGGTGGGTGGGTCACAAAGTCAGGAGTTCAAGACCAGCCTGGCCAATATGGTGAAAGCCCATCTCTACTAAAATTACAAAAATTAGCTGGGCGTGGTGGCAGACCCCTTGTAGTCCCAGCTGCTCGGGAGGCTGAGGCAGGAGAATCGCGTGAACCCAGGAGGTGGAGGCTGCAGTGAGCCCAGATCGTGCCACTGCACTCCAGCCTGGGTGGCACCATGAGACTCCATTTCAAAAAAAAAAAAGTATCACTTGTCTTGGCATCAGAGAACAGCCACAGTTCGCTGAAGGGGCTGTTTAGAACCTGTCTTCCACCTGCGCGTCTGTGTGGAGTCAGCTTACTGCAACGAAAACCAGTTTGGATGTAGAAGCAGCTGTAAGAATTCAACTGTTTCTTGTTATAACAAGAGACTAAAGATACTGTAAAACTGCCAGTCTTCTCCTTGGATTGTTTTGGAAGTTATTCTTCACAAAAAATGTTAACATGGACTGGGCATGGTGGCTCATGCCTGTAATCCCAGCACTTCTGGGAGGCTGAGGTGGGCAGATCACTTGAGCTCAGGAATTCAAGATCAGCCTGGGCAACATGGCTAAACCCTGTCTGTATTTAAAAAAAAAAAAAAAGTTAACATGATGATTTAAAAGTGCATTAACCTAGAAGAAAAGCTTTTTGGGGCAACCTCCAGAACTGTGAAAAATAAATTTGTTATTTAAAAAGAAAAAAGCTCTTTGAGGTTCTTAGTTTTTAGTAGCGTAAAGAGGTCCTACCACCAAATCATTTGAAAACTGCTACCCTGAGGAAACTGCCCCTCAGAATCGTCTTTCAGTTTTGTGTGCATTTAGTCTAAAGAACAGAAGGTAAGAATTTGGAGACAATCAGAAGATCTGGATTAGAAAACCTGTTTATTAAGACTGGGGCACATCCAGCTGGTACATTTCAGTGCCCTTTCTGGTGCTGCCTGCCAGGAGCAGACACTGCACATTTCAGAACCCCCATCTAGAGAAACGCCTAACCTGTGATCTAGCTTCCGAGGCTCAGTGTTGGTTCCTGTGGTCGTGCTGATGTGTGGGCACCACTGGGGCCAGGCCACAGTCGGATGTTCCCTCCTCCAGGCTGACTCACAAGGCTACAGGGGACAGCACGCCTAATGAGCAGGTCTGTCCTCCAGAAGTACTCATTACAAGCACGTTTCTGGCTAAAAAATAACCAGATCTTTTTGGCCATGCCCTTAGATTGGAGAAAGAAAACGTTTAATTTGGAATCACTGCAAAGACAAATGGTTTCTACAAATTATTTTATTAGAATATCAAACTCAAAAGAACTACCAGGAACATGCCTGAAAATGCTATATATGATTTATGCTTCACCCGTGACACCTGCTGTCACTGGATCCAGAGTGAGCAAGGGAAAAGGAAGTGGAGGTGGGCAGGGACAGCACCAGCCCTGGCTGGCCAGACCTCAGGCCCACAGACCTGGTCCCCACAACCAGGATCCCTACAAGGTACACATTGCTAATTCAGGCTCGACTCTCCTTTACCCAAGAGTAAATGCCTCAGGACTCAATCTGAATCACTGTCCGTCTCAGCTTCTTTCACATCCACGCTGAATTTGTACTCCTGGTCACATCCCATGTAAGCGTCACTCATGAAGTACAGAGTGTAGTTGTGGGCGCCAGTGGCTGGGGCCACAAAGTCCAACTTCACCTAGAAAGAGCAGGCAGAAATCATTATGAGCACGGACACGGTAAGCATTCTCACCCTTCCCCCACGCCGGAACAAATGCTGGCGCCAGTGGACACACTCACCTTGGCCTTCTGCTGGAGGGTCAGCCTCTTGATGGAGATGAGACTATTGGACTTGGCGTCTCCAATCACCACCCACCAGCCCTCTTCACGCTTCTGCAGTGATCCAAAACCAAGAATTTCAGCATGTAAAACTTGATGGCCATAGGCAGCCATGAAAATGGTTACGGTTACAAAAGAAATAACAAAAATCAGATAGCTTTCCAAAGTTTCTTCCCGAAATACAATTAGATACAACATTTTAATACTGTCAAAAGTTCTCTCAAACAGGCTTAATTATTTAAGTAAGTAGATGAACTCATTTGTTGGTTCTGGCTCATTTCCTTGTGCCAAGGTACCTTCTCCCGCTTAGAACCTGCTGCTAAGTCCAAGGTACTACTGTTAGAGGTCTAGTCTTTGGGGCCTGGTAGCTTTGAGTTCCTTAGAGATACTTTTAAGTCCAGGGCATATCTGCCAGATGAGAAAAAGCTTAACCCAGAGCTGAATGTGCACAGAGATGATCCCCAGCAGGCCTTGCAGCCCTGTCTACTGGCCGCCCCACTGTCACAAAGACCAGGAGTCCTAGTTAAAAGCACTCGTTACTCAGAGCCTGTGAATTACATATGACAGGATCTGGTTTCTGCTGTCAACCTTCAATTCTTCTCCCATATAAAGAGAACCAGAATTTCTTTCTGCTGGTAAAAAACCAAGCACCCAGAAGCACAGTGAGTGGCAGTGAGAAAAAAGAAGAAACCACCAGGAAAGCCCAAGTGTCCTGGAGCCACGGGAGTTAAAGACAAACGCATCTTAAACAGCCAGAGAGATGGAAATGCTGCACGACTGACGGGTTTCACAATGACCAGTCATCTACTTTTTTTTTTTTTTTTGAGACGAAGTCTCACATTGTTGCCTAGGCTGGTGTGCAGTGGGGCAATCTCGGCTTGCTGCAGCCTCCACCTCCCGGTTCAAGTGATTCTCCTGCCTCAGCCTCCCAAGTAGCTGGGACTACAGGTGCCCACCATCAGGTGCGGCTAATTTTTGTATTTTTAGTAGAGATGAGGTTTCACAATGTTGGCCAGGCTGGTCTCGAACTCCTGCCCTCGTGATCTGCCCGCCTTGGCCTCCCAAAGTGCTGGGATTACAGGCGTGAGCCACTGTGCCCGGCCCTAAATTGTTTAAGCAGAAACAAACACGAAAGGAAAAAAAAAAAAAAACCCATAGCCTCAAGATTAATTCTCAGCCTTGTGAGCTCATTATCAGTCTAAAGTTTCCCTCCCTCAGGGACAGTGCCCTTGCACCATGCACCTAGCCAGTGGATAGGGGAGTTGACACCTGGCCAAGCCAGTTACCAGGACGCACCTGCGGGAAGAGGGGCGCAATGACAGGGCCTGTGACTTCCTCCTCTCGCTCCAGCTGCACCAGCACCACAACTGGCCCGCCACTGCAGGGGGAGAGGAGGGGCGCACGTCAGTGATGTGGCAGTGGGCTCACAGCATACTGTCGTGCTGTGCCCAACAGGTACCACCTCTGGCTCACCTGCGGATGCTGTCCTTATCCACCACCTCATAAGACAGTTCGATATTAGGGTAGCGGTTACAAAAGCGAGCCACATCTGCAATCTGGCTGTCGGTCAGCTGAAGCAACGCGTTCCGTTCTTCATCCTCCATCTCCATGATGTCGAAAACACTCTCCACGCCCTGCAGTGAGGATTCGGACGTCAGGAAAGACAGAACACAGGCCACAGCAAATGACACAGGCGCCCAGAGCTGCTACTTTTACCTCCTACACCATCAAGTCATCTAGAGAAAACAGTTGCAGAAAGAACACGGCCCACTGCTGGCAGCCTCTCTAGCATCTCAACAGGGAGCCCCTTCGGAGGAACCACAACTACAAGTTTCACTCACTGAGACCCACCTCCCGCAACCCACCCTCGGTCCACAACACTGGGCTCTCAGGCTCACCCACCCGACCCTCTGGGCTGACCCGGCTCACCTTGTCTGTGCAACGTTTGATGTGCTCAGAGGTGAAGTGTGGCAGCTGCTTCAGGTAGGAGTCCTTGGACCACATGGCTTGGGTGACCATCTGGGCCAGTTCCATGGCTGCCAGAGCAGGGCTGAGCCACCCATTGCTGGAGAGGACATCCACACAGGCCTGGATAAGCCGGATTGCCTACCACGAAAAGGCGTACCAAAGTGGGCGGGGTTGCAGCTGAGATGTCTAGAGCACCACTGGCCCCTGTGCCCCACACCCACACCCTACCTTACTCAGGATTTCCTCCGTATCTGACTGCAACTCGGCACTCAGCTGCATGCGCGACAGGTGAGCCTGCAGGAGCAGGTTGGTCTTGACGTGCGGATCATTGAACTTAGGGTTATTCAGCTTGTGGGGGACCTTCTGAGCCAACTACAAAGTGGAAGAAAAATAGTTGGTGATGAACAGGTGACCCTGCCTGAGACTGGCTCAGGCCAAAGCACCACATGGCCCAGGCTCACAGCCCTTCAACACCCCGAGGCACGTGGGTGGCAGTGGGATGGAGATGAGTGTGAGGGAGGTATGGAGGGGAGGACATATGGTGGGGGTTGGGGGATGCATATGGGGGTGTTGGTGGCAGGGATGCCATGTGCTCTGGGCACACAGGCAGAGTTCGTTGTTCCCAGGACGTTCTGAAGCTGCTGTCCTCACCTGCCTCAGCAGGTTGTCTTCATGGTGCCGGATGGGAATGTTCTCGTACTCTGCCGCATTGGAGATGATCTCGATGAGCCCTCGCACCTTGGTCTTGGCATTGAGGGACATGCTGAAGAGCTCTGACAGAAAAAGGACATTTGAGAGAAGCTGAAAGCAAGCGGAGAAGGAGCAGAACTGCCTGGGCTGCCCTGCTCTCCCCTGCAGTGTCATCCCGCTGACAGACACGGGCAGACCTCTCATCCCAGTGGGCTCCTGACCCCTGTGTGAGAAGGCTCCTACAGACAGGACACGGGCCGTGCCGGGCCTCACCAATGGTGGTGTAGTTGATGTAATAGTAGGCAGCGATCATGCCCAGGTTCAGAGGTGCCACATCCATCTCGTCCTCGATGCTGATGCACTTGGACTGCTCCAGGTCACTCAGGGTCTGCTCCACCAGCTCTGACAAGTGGTCGGACAAGTGACGATGGGAGATGCCTATGGAGGTGAGAGGTGAGTGGGGAGCCTTGAGAAAACGCCCAGCAAAGGCTGTGGGAACCACCAAAGAATCACGTGTGCTCCCAAGCGCACTGACCCTGCAGGTTGTAGTAATTGGGGTTCTGTGTCATGCGGCGGTACAGAAAGGTCCAGGTGAGGTAGTCCACAGCGTCCTGCTTGTTCTCAATGGTCTTGGTGACGATCTCAGCATTGAAGTGGTCATGCATACAATGGTCCAGATGAGACTCCACTGGCAATGGCTCATATAAGAACTTCTTGAAGAAATCCTGTGGGTTGGAGAAGAAGCAGCATTAATCAAGAATTAGTGACAACATGGTCACAAAGGGCCAAGGGCAAATCAACAGGGCATGGTCCCCGTGCGAGACCTAACTAATACCAAAATGGAAGAAGCCACAGGTTTAGAAAGTGCGTCACTGGCGACAACACGCGGTGGGAACAGAGGCACAGCAAGTCACGAGGGCAGAGCAGTGGGCAGCCCAGTGAAGAAGGAGGGAACCAACTAGCGGGCGAAGCCCTCAACACGTGGAGCCAACGGCAGCAGCAAAAGCAAAAGGCAGCAAAATTCCAAACGGGTGGCAGGCTCGTTACAAAAGAATTGTGTAAACAAGAGAGGCAGAAGTTAAGAGACTAAAATTACTGAAGACGTCTATCAAAAGAAGGATTAAAGAATCCATTCTGAGGCTCCGGATCCAAGAGGCTGCATGAATCCAGGACTCACCTTCTTGGAGCCCTGACACATGATGACGCAGCGTCCCTCATCGTCCTGCAAAGGGCGGTTGGCGTGACCCACCATCTGAAGCACGTCATAGATGGGGTAATCCACATAGCTGGTGACAGATGCGGGGAAAGAAGGAAAAGCCGCCTCAACACGGAGACCACGCTCAGGAGGCCCGACTCCCTTCGCCAAGTAACAGTAAAATGTAAATACGGGGAGGCGTGGTCAAATCACAGCACGACTCTGTTTATGAATCTCTGCACTTAGAACTGGCTTCACTGGCTGGCCTCTACATCATTTTAGCATTCAGTGTAAGGGCCATGAATTTGCTGCTCAAGTGCCATGAACCAAGCTACAAAACTATCTAATGCCAAAACCAAAATAACTCCCTATTCGAGGATCAAATATGTAAGTCAAACTTCCCAAACTTTTCTCCTTTAATTAAAAAAAATTATTTATTTATTTTTTTGTTTGTTTTTTGATAGAGCATCTTGCTCTACTGTCCATGCTGGAGTGCAGTGGCACAGCCACGGCTCACTGCAGCCTTGACCTCCTAGGCTCACGGGATCCTCTCACTTCAGCCACCACAGGTGCGCACCACCACACTTTCCACACTTCATAGCTGTGCATTTCATGAGTCATCAAGTCACCTGACTTTAACCCAACCTAGAAGCAGCTTCAAACATTAAAAATGAACCCGTAAATAAAATTCACTTCAAACTAATCCGCATTTCGGGAAAAAGTTATTAAGCATTGGGCCAGGCACCATAACTCACGCCTGTAATCCCAGCACTTTGGGTGGGTGAATCATTTGAGCTCAGGAGTTCAAGACCAGCCTGGGCAACACGGTGAAAACCCATCTATACAAAAAAAAAAAAAAAAAAAAGCAAAAGTTAGCTGAGAGTGGCAGCACATGCTGGTAGTCCCAGCTACTTGGGAGACTGAGGCAGGATGATTGCTTGAGCCTGGGAGGCAGAGGCTGTAGTGGGCCGAGATCATACCACTGCATTCCAGCCTAAATGACAGAACAAGATTGTCTCAAAAAAAAAAAAAAAAAAAAAAAAAAAAGCAGATGTTTTTCTGAGAATGATTGACTCTTCTTTTTTTTTTTTTGAGACGGAGTCTTGCGCTGTGGCCCAGGCTGGAGTGCAGTGACCGGATCTCGGCTCACTGCAAGCTCCGCCTCCCGGGTTCACGCCATTCTCCTGCCTCAGCCTCCCGAGTAGCTGGGACTACAGGCGCCTGCCACCTCGCCCGGCTAGGTTTTTTTTTGTATTTTTCAGTAGAGACGGGGTTTCACCGTGTTAGCCAGGATGGTCTCGATCTCCTGACCTCGTGATCCGCCCGTCTCGGCCTCCCAAAGTGCTGGGATTACAGGCTTGAGCCACGGCGCCCGGCCAAATGATTGACTCTTCTAACTTTTTTTTTTTTTTTTTTTTTTTGAGATGGAGTCTCGCTCTGTTGCTCAGACTGGAGTGCAGTGGCGCGAGCTCGGCTCACTGCAACCTCCGCCTCCCAGGTTCAAGCGATTCTCCTGCTCAGCCTCCCAAGTAGCTGGGATTACAGGCGCGTGTCACCACACCTGGCCTTTTTTTTTTTTTTTGAGATGGAATCTCACTCTGTTGCCCAGGCTAGAATGCAATGGCACAATCTTGGCTCACTGCAACCTCTGCCTCCCAGGTTCAACTGATTCTCCTGCCTCAGCCTCCTGAGTAGCTGGAAGCACAAGCACGTGCCACCACGCTCAGCTAATTTTTATACTTTTAGTAGAGACGTGTTGGCCAGGCTGGTCTGGAACTCCTGACCTCAAGTGATCCGCCTGCCTCAGCCTCCCAAAGTGCTGGGATTACAGGCATGAGCCACCGCGCTTAGCACTCTTCTAGCTTCTTGTCAATCCGCCTGCCTCAGCCTCCCAAAGTGCTGGGATTACAGGCATGAGCCACCGCGCTCAGCACTCTTCTAGCTTCTTGTCACTATATAGGTGTATGACCTTGACCAAGTCGCTTTTCCTAATCTACAAGATGTTTGAGGTTAATGACATAATGTCAAACATTCCTCCTGGCGCTAACTTCCTACCTCTCCTAACTGCGGAATGTGGAAGCACAATGACTAAAAAACAAATGTGAGCCTAGGTATTGAGACACAAAACTCCTAAATACTTGGCTCTGGTGGCATCTCAGCTGTTAACTTCCCTAACACCTTTCCTTCATCCTAGCTTGCTTTCTGTGTGTCTGCAGATTCACTCATTTTAGGAAGGTCTGGGCTAACACAGACCACCAGCTGTACTCACGCGTGGATCTTGCCATTGTAGTACTGGGTGTCCATGATGATTACCAGGTGGGCAGCCACGTTCATGCCCCAGCAGAGACTCCGAGAAGCCACCACCACCTGGATAGCCCCTGAGCAGAATAGGGGAGAGAAGGCTGAGGACAGGGGTCTCTGGGTGAAACAGGTTCACTACCTCATGGGCAGGCCGTGGCTTACCCTGTGCTACGTTTCAGAACTCACAGCAAGGCGGGCTAGGAACAAGGTCTAACATGAATGAGAGGTAACACATTGCTATGAGATAGCTCCACGCTGCTGGTGCCTTGCTCTGGGACTATCCAGGAGAAAACAAGTCATCATAGAACAGAACCCAAAGCCCAGGAACACCAAGGCATAACTACTGCTGATGGACTGCTCCTCTGACCGGAAAGTGCTAACACTCACGCAGCCATGGGCTGGCTCAGCCACGCCAGCAAACCGGAGGTCACTCTAAGCATGCCCCAAACAGGCAGATTCAAGGGCCAAAGAGTAACAGGAAGTGATTCTGGCAGGAGGATCTCCAATGAGGCTCCATTAAGCAGTGTTAAAAGGTAAATCTTTGCACAAAATGCCACAGGTCAACAAGGGACAGTGGCCAGCAAGAGTGTGCCCAAGGGAGAATCAGAGCTCTCCTGTGTGCTAATCTCTAAAGTCTAACGATCTTGGTGAGATGGTTTGGATCTGTGTCTCCACCAAATCTCATCGAACCGTAGTCCCCAGTGTTGGAGGAGGGACCAGGTGAGAGATAACTGGCCCACGGGGGTGGAGTTCTCATGAATGGTTTAGCACAACCCGCCCTTGGTACTGTCTAGTGAGTGAGTTCTCACAAGATCTGGTTGTTCAAGTGTGTAGCACCTCCCCACCCACTCTCTCGGTCCTGGCTCCTGCCATGTAAGATGCCTGCTTCCCGTTGGCCTTCCCTGAGGCATTCCCAGAAGCAGATGCCACCATGCTTCATGTACAGCCTCCAGAACTGTGGGTCAATTAAACCTCCTTTCTTTATAAATGACCCAGTCTCAAGTATTTCTTTATAGCAATGCAAGAATGAACTAATCCATGGAGAATCAGCAGTCTAGTGGCCAAAGGTCCTGGACTCTAGAAAACCAGGTTCTGAAATAGCACAACCCGACATGTCTGCCTGTTTTCTCACCTGTCTGAGATAGCACAGCCCGACGTGTCTGCCTGTTTTCTCACCTGTCTGAGATAGCACAGCCCGACGTGTCTGCCTGTTTTCTCACCTGTCTGTAATAGCACAACCCGACGTGTCTGCCTGTTTTCTCACCTGTCTGTAATAGCACAGCCCGACGTGTCTGCCTGTTTTCTCACCTGGCAAGTAGGGACAGTGTTTATCTCACCTGCCTCACGAGGCTCTCGGGAGGATCAAATGAGTTAACAGCTAAGAGTCCTAAACAGTATTCTGAAAAGGTCTAGTATGCTGTAGAGAAATACTGCCACCCGCACCCCTCACGTTTACCACCACCATTTGGTGATGCCCTTGCTGTGCTCCCCTTCTGTGGCCTGACTCACCTGAACTAAAGAGCTGCTCCACTAGGCGCCGCTCCATGGGACTGAGCCCCTCATGCAGGTAGCCCACCCCATTCAGCAGCGTTTCCTTGAGCGTGCTGTCACTCAGCTTCTCCAGGTACGGAATCAGATCCTTCTCGGTGCAGTGCAAGAACCTGTGCGGCAAAGGCAATGGCTCAGCTCAGAGTGGTCCAATTCCTGGCAGACATCCTGCCAGCTGTACAGAACCTGGCCCCGAGCCACATGGGCTAACCCCACCCTCATAAAGAGGGCACCCTTGGAGTGGGCCAGCCTCACTTAACCTAACCCCAACCCCCAGACACCAGGCCCCGCCCACCTCTGCCGTTGGATGTCTGCCGCACACGTGGTGAGGATGTCAATGGCAGTGAGGCGGGTCTGCTTGCGAGACGGGACAAAGACAATGACAGGCTTCTTGGGCGAGTGCTTGGTGACAGCATGGTACACAGGCTTGGCCATGGACAGCAGGCGGGTTTGTGTATGGCTGATGTTGAAGCCCTGGCGACCGGGGAGAAGAAAACACACCAAGGTTATCAGACCTGGGCACTCAGGATCTACGTAAGACCCCACAGACGGATGAGGAGAGTGGGTCCTACCTGGATGTGCAGCTCCAAAGGGACGGGACGCACATTGGGGTGGAAGTTGAAGGTGGAGGTGGCGCTGCAGCCCAGCCAGTGGGCCACATCCTTGGCATTGGAGAGCGAAGAGCTGAGTGCCACAATGCGAATGGGCCGCTCAATCTGGGAGGAGATGTAGCGCATTCGGGAGCAGATCACTTCTAAGACAGGCTGGAAAGAGGGAGGGAGGGTCACTGCAGGCCGAGGCTCCCATCCTCTGCCTGGAGGTCCCCTTTGTGAACAGCCCAGCAGCCTCAAAATGACCTCATTCTTCCTTCTAACTAGGAGCTCTCATGTTTTTGGTTCTACCTCCTCCACAGCAGCCAACCTCCACTAAACAATACTGTTTTCCTAAAGTACTACCAAAAAAGCTGACATTGTCCCTTTGGAATAGGGCAGCAGGCAGAATCCTCCGGGGAGAAGCCCCGAGCCTCCGTCCTCAGACCCAAATGCAAGGCCCAATGCCAAGGTCACTCGGTCAGTCCCAGTCCCTCATCTGTGCTGCAAGGTCGCGCCATACCCCATTCTCGCCCCCGATAAGGTGGACCTCATCCACCACGAAGAGGTTGATGTTCTGCACGTTCTTGCGCTGCTTCCACCGCCGGGAAAGTATGTCCCACTTCTCGGGGGTGCTGATGATAATGTTCCCTTTGCCTAGCAGCTTCAGGTCTGTGCTGGTCTCTCCCGTCAGGAGTACCACCTTCTTGTTGAGCCTGTCCTGGAACTTCTCATACCAGTCCATGTATACCTGGCAGGCAGAGGAGGGAGGCCGAACAACATGAGGTCATACCAGGCACCTTTCACTTACCTGAGGAAAACCTGAGATGCCAAACAGAGACCTGCTGATCTCAAGCTACGTTCTAATCCCACAGCAGCCTTTATGTGATGGGGCAGCTTTTCTTTCTTTTTTTTTTTTTTTTTTGAGATGAAGTCTCACTCTCGTTGCCCAGGCTGGAGTGCAGTGGTGCAATCTTGGCTCACTGCAACCTCCGCCTCCCGGGTTCAAGCAATTCTCCTGCCTCAGCCTCCCGAGTAGCTGGGATTACAGGCGCGTGCCAGCACACCCAGCTAGTTTTTGTATTTTTAGTAGAGACAGGGTTTCACCATGTTGGCCAGGCTGGTCTCGAACTCCTGATCTCAGGAGATCTGCCCGCCTTGGCCTCCCAAAGTGCTGGGATTACAGGCGTGAGCCACCGCGCCTCGCTGGGGCGGCTTTTCTTTAATACACAAACTGAAGAAATGACCCTGCAAATTTCCGGCCTAAAAAAGCCTTCATATGGAATCACAGATGAAATGCTTCTGGGCAAATTCACGTGATACAGCGCCATGTCATACCTGCTCCGCCAGGGCCTCCATGGGGGTGATGTACACACAGCGCCCCTCCGAGCTCTGCAGCAGCATCCGCAGGATGGCAAACTCTGCACAAATGGTCTTCCCACTGCCCGTGGGGGCCCCCACAAACACATTGTCGTCACTGTTGTACACGGTGTTAAACACTGGAAATCAACAGAAAGAAGCAGTGTGAGTACCAAGAGGGAAGAAGAGACGGACTGGGACGTGGACCACTTGTCAAAACAAAGGACAACATAAGAAATGAAGTCAGGCAGTTCTGGAGTGCAGACAGAGGAGCAGTGGCATCCGAGCCTCTAACTCCAGGCCGGCCCTGCTGTACCCCCTCACCTGCTACCACTTAACAGGTAAAGGGGAAGAGGCCAAGATCAAGAGCCCAGGTCCCCTGGAGATGTGTGGGATGACAACAAAAGCAAAGCAAAAGAAGCCACACATCGTTCTTTGCTTCTCAGGGACTAGGATGCAGGACAGAAAGGAACTGGATCCCTTTCTCTGCCCCTTCAACACTCTCCTACATTTCCTAGAAACAGCCTAAGGTAGAAAGTAAGAGCCTTAGCCCTGGCATCAACACTGAATTAAAATACAAGTTCTATTTACCAGTTGGTTCAACTGGGGCACCCCCTATGCCTCAGTTCCTCACCTATAAAATGGAACGCTAATGGCAGTATCTCCAACAGGGATTCCTTTTAGGCTTGGTGGGAGGAATAAGAGACAAAACACTGGTGATGTACTCAGCCAAGGACTGAGACCACAGTGCCTGCTCTGTGAATGTCCCTGTTATTTATCATGATGTGGGGGAGGAGGCCTCAGTGCCACGCCATGGTTCTGATTCAATACTTGAGTGCCAGGGGCAGGCCTCTAAGCCCCCTGGGCCCGAGAAATAACCACGCCATGTAAGGCCTTGCTCTACTGCCCCTCCACAGTGACACATGCAGAGCAGCAAAGAAACCAAGGCTTCTGACAAAGGAAAAAGTCCCGGTGGGCCCCGGGGGTCACGCTGAGGAGCTCCCAGGCCTACCAAGTGCCTGAGCGCCCCCACTCCCCTGCCTGCCACAGAACACATCTGTCTCCTGGTGACTTCAAAAGCCTCCAGAGGAGGGATGGAAACACTTACCCTGGGTTTGGATGGGATTGAAGAAAGGAAATTTATCTTGGTAAAGACTCTCAAAGGCGCTGTTTCTCAGAGCAGACACGGGCAAGGGCTGCAGGTCCAAAAGCTCGGTTGGAGGTGGGTACTTCTCCGGCAAGATCAGGTGCCGGAAGGAGACAGGCAGCTGGGTCTCACAAGCTACCAGAAAAGAAGCAGGAAGGAGATAAGCTCTCTTTACCTCACTGGCCTCTAGATCCCCTCCATGGACACTGGAAACCTACGCAGCGTATGTATCACTCTGTCCCCAGCAAAGGCAAGCCCGGGACAAAGTGCAAGACATTCTTCTACTGTCCTTGGAGGGACTGTTCCTGGGGACTCGAGAGAGGAGGCACTCACAGAGCCAGCGGTCAGACACCACTCGGATGAAGTACTGAGGGGGCAACGGCTCAAAGACCGGCACGAAGAACGTAATGAGGTGCTCATCCTGGGCGTACTTGGCCTTGAGGAGAAAATACTCATGGTGCAGAATCACCTCGCTGTCCACGTCCTCCACCAGAATCCAGAAAGCCTCGGATGAACCATGCACCTGCCAACAGAAGCAAGGGTGAAAGGAACGCGAGTCAACGTAGACAGCGCGCCACCAATCCAGCTCCTCTGCCCAGCAGAGCCTCACCTTCTCATCCCACTGGAAGTCCGGCGTGATGGTCAGCTCCACCTTCAGGGTGGAGCGTGTGATAGGCTGCAGGTGCACCGACAACTCCAACTTGGGAAACAGATGGACGTATTTGTGGATGGTCTTCCCCATCTTTGGCATGCGGATAAGCTCCCCTACGAGGAAATGCGAGTACTAAGGCTACAGCCCAGCCTGCCCACTATCCTGCAAACTGGGCCTGAGGGCCACTGCAGGAAAGGAGTAGGGCCTTCCCTTTATGGTCCGTGGAGCCCAGGATTCCAAGTCCCCAGACCAAGGGCCAGCCCTTCAATGGGACCTGGGGAGGGAACACAGGATACTAACGCACAGGGCTAGGAACAGGAAGACTGCGTAGGCAGACTGGGAGAGACACCCAGGCAGTGAAGACAAGGCAAGAGCATCTCACACACCGATCTCATTGTGATTCAGGTCGTACAGACGCTCAAAGGGGAAATTCTTCTTCTCAATCTTCTTCACGACTTCCTCAGGGAGTTTCCGGAACTGGCGCAGAGGACACATGGACTGCCACCTATCCAGGAAGGAGGCAAAGCTGTTGGTCCCTTCTGCAGGGATGTGACAAACCGTCCACATCATGGCTTCCGAAAGTTCAGCAGTGACCACACAAGACACAGTGATTAAAGGCAGACACTGACGCTGTGCCAGCCCTGGCCTCCACCTTTCTCCTACCCCCCGGCCCGACCACAGAGGGCCTTCCCTCTTCTCAACATGCAACAAGGTTCAGATCAGACTTCAGACGTCTGATCAGAGATCAGACGACCCTTGGGCTGGGGACCCCACTCATGGGGACCAGCATCCGGATCACTGGGTCCTTACATGCGTTTGTCGATCATCTTGCAGAGATTCAGCGTCTTGTCTGTAAGCTGTGCCCAACCTCGGTTCAGGACAATTTCAAATATCGCTCGCATCAACCGGCCAGCCGACTAGGCAAAGAAGCATCATTCCCACTGTTAAGTCTTGACTATCCCCAAGCTTGTGAGCCACTCTGCACACGGTTTCATTACCTCCAGCTCTGACACAACCACCCACCCCAACTCAAAGGCAAAGTCCCCCGTCTTTACGCCTTTCTCCCTCCTATACAGTAGATGCCTGCCGAATGGGGAACAATTAGAAAAGTGCGGCTCAAGGTCACCGCACAACATTTTAACCTAACATTCACTGCATGATTTTAAAGCTTTTGACTCATTTAGCATTTAGAGTTCTAGGAAGAGTTGAGGGTACAGTGACCTGTCCTTAGAGGTAAAGATGAAGAGCAGCTAATAAAACCCCGCGCCGTTTTTGGATTTATTTATGAGCTGTGCAGCAACAGTGGGACATCACTTCGCTGCCGGGAAGCAGACACCGTGTGCTGTGGCTCTTCCTGTCTGAGGGCCTGTGGAGCCTTGAAGCCTTCCCTCTTAAGGTCTTACCTTTCCCACGTGCTCAAGATGTGTACTACAGAGTGGCTGTACCACACATGCACCAACCAATGACCCCGCAAGAGCAGAACTGAACACTCCTTCCATCTCACTAGCATCAGGCCTCCTTTTCCCAGCAGGCACACAGAACACAGGGACTGAACTGTTCAGCCCCTTCTCACAGCTCCCATACAACTCCACCCTCACCTGTGTGACATACACCATGTCAGCCATCAGGGCAAAGCCCTCCAATTTCAGCTGCGAGATGAAGGCTTGCAGAAGAACATTGATCTGTAAAGAAGCAAAATCAGCCAGCAGGAGACCAACCACTGAACAGTCCAAGAAAGGGAATTACATTTCTGCTCTGAGCATCCAGGCCAGGTGAGATCTTCTACAGGTCTTGATTTACAAATACTAAATAATTGTTATTTCATATAAAAAGAACATGCGAGAAGGCTGCAAAAACTAGGAGAACTGAGCAGGATACCACACATGAACCCAAATTCAAGGTTCATCTTTTAGAAGATTATGAAAACCACTTAATCCTCATCCTGACCAAAGCAAAGAGGAGCGGCGCTCACCTTGGCGCTGGGTTCCTCGATGCTCTCTTTTACAGGGATGGGCACCCTCTCCAGCAACTTCTGCAGCTCCAGCTTCTCCTCCTGCCACAAGCAGGAAAAGGTCAAGGGAAAGCCTTGTGGCCGAGGAGGGAAACCATTCAGCAACTTGCTGAGCACCAACTCCCCGCCCCAGCACACTGCATAGCTCACCTCTCTCACTGTGATGTTCTTGAACTCAGAGGATAACGAGAAGACTCGGAAGAGCTCAATCTCACTCAGGGTGGGCTTCAGCAGCTGGTTGTAAGTCTGCACAGTGTCATTGGTGATGTAGTAGTGGCTGGCTATACGGCCCAGTTCTGTCACCTGGAGAGAAGGTTGGCTCAATCCAGTGCTGACTACTAATGAGCTCCCGCCTCTAACTGTGGACCGTAAGTTATTGTCTTATAGGTTTTTTTGTGCGATTTTTGGTAAAGTATATGACTCAATGTCCTATAAGTTATTGTCCTAATAGGACAACTGGATGAAGTCCCAGCAGTGCAAGTGCCAGGCCAGGCCCAGGCACATGAAGAAAAATGGCACAATAAGCTGACCCATAGTGAAATGATGCCTGCACAGACAAGACAGCTAAATTATCCACTTCGAGTTACAGGAAAAGCAACCACTTTTCTGCTGTTCTAAGCAACGGGTGATTAGACAGGCAGTGCTCACGTCGAGAGCAATCTGGAAAATCTTCTCCTGGGCCAGTAACTTTTGCTGAGACCTTTGCCTCAAAACCCTCACCCCACGCACCTGGAAGTTGCCCGTCTTCTTGTCGTACTTGACCAGATTGTTCTTGTCCAGCATCAGGGCAGCCGTGTGAACCAGATCTAGTCGGCGCTGGTCCAGCAGGGGATCTCCCTTGAGGTCATCATGAGAGATGCCATAGAGGGTTGGGGACCGCAGCATTCGGATATACAGGTAGGCATAGCCCAGCCAGTTCACTGCGTCCTACAAGACACAGCTCATGGTTCTTAGTATGAAGAAACTCTTGATGTCCAAATGAAAGGCTACCATGAATTGCTTAGAAATTCCCAGCTACAACGATGCATATTACATCATATTCTCAATGTGTTCAGCATTTCATTAGTAAAAACATCTAAGCATCTTCTAAGATCTTGGTAACAAGGGGAACTATCTGCCAGACCCAAGATGTGGGTGCAGGGATGGAAAGCCTCGGACGCCGCTGTCCCGCGGCACAATAGGGACCGACCCACACCTGGTGCCTTGGTGTCTGTGGGGAAGGCATGAAGCACAACAGGCACAGTCCTCCCCTACCTTGGCATTCTGGACATTCCCCAGCACGATTTCTGCGTTGAGCATGTCAGGAAGCTTTGAAACCATCTGGCTCTCAATAGGAAGCTGTTGGTTGAGGAGGGACAGGTAGTACTGCAGCTCCCCATGAGACGTGATGAGGATGCCTTCGCCCTTGGTGTCATACTGGGGTCTTCCAGCACGTCCCAGCATCTAGATCAGGGACAGCGAACCAAGAATGCTATAGCAAGAGAATGTGTGATTTTGATGCAGGGATCTACATTACAGAACTAGGCCTCTGATCTGCCAGCTTTACAGCATCTCTGCATTTCAGGCAAGGATATCGATCCCCACTGAGGATAAACTCAAAGGCTCTGTACCTGCAGAATGTCCAGTGCTCCCAGTTCTGTCCAACGTCCCTTCTCTGGACTGTACACCTGGGTGCCTTTGATGATGACCGTATGTGCAGGGAGATTCACACCCCAAGCTAGAGTTGCTGTGGAAACTAAAACCTACAGAGGCAAAGCAAGGCAATGAGAAGAGATGCCACCATCAGGGGTTAATATCCCCGGCTTCTCTAGGCAGTTGGCCTCAGAGCTTCTATCAGACTAGCCAGTGGGGTGTGGGGGGTCCCAGTACTTGTCAATGTGACACTAGAATAAAGAGGAAAGGTTTCTTTGGGTTCCTCATCTATTGAGGAACGAACATTTCAAGGTTCCAGAGGCACAAGTGCAGACCTGTATTAAACCACCTTAAAGTTACTAGAAAAGGTCAAGCAGAGGCTATCCGGAAAGAGGGAATGACAAGGCCACGTACGCCCCCATGAAGCACTGTTTGGAGCTATCTGAAGTCACCAAAGTGCTTGCTTCACTATGCTTCTCAGACCGTCCGAAACTCACTCATCTTCCCTCACACAAGGTGTGAAGAGTTGGGAGAGTGGCATAAGGTTCTATTTATTGTATCCACCACAACCCTCCGACCTGGGCTAGCTGGGCCAGAAGCAATAAAGTACCAGGAGCAAACATGGCACAACCTTGACACTGCCAGTCTTCTGAAGTACGTCCCACCTGCTCCTCCAAAAGCTTTGCACTCCCTCACCTGAATATGTTTATCAGCAAAAAGATCCTCCACGAGTGTTCGGTCAACCCTGGTCATGCCTGCATGATGAATAGCAAAGCCATAAGGCAGAAGATCCTTCAGCTCTAGGTTCTGTGGAACAAACGACCAGGGATGAGGTGAGCCTTCCTGTAGGACTCACCCAAGGACTAAGGAAATCTCTTCCCATGAGACCCTGCCCCTTAACTACTATGTGGAATAGTAATAATCACATCCAGACAATCAACCTTAACCCATGGGAAACAACAGTGCCATAGTCTAGTCCTAGAGGAGCTGTCTGAGGCCTCAGATGGACACGGCTGCCAGATAGGCATGAGGGAACCCAGCCGGCCCCTCCTCACCTTGCACTGCTCCGCTTCTGTTCGCAGGACTTCCGTGGAGGCTGAGCCCTCCCTCAGAAACAGACCCAGAGTGTCCTTCTCTAGGCACATGTCCCGGATGGCCCTGGCCGTCTTTCCAGTCTCCTTCCGGGAGTGGACAAACACCAGCACCTAAGGAGAAGCCACAGTCTGCCACAGTCACGAGACACTAACAGCCCCAGGGCACCTGTGGCAGGAAGCAGAAGTTGCACCATCACCACCAGAAGCCAAGGTCCTGGAGCGGGGAAAGGGCAGGAATGTGGGCGGGCTCAGAGGAAGCCTCAACAGGGCTGGAAAGACTTCAAGGGAATGCACCCACCAAGTTCACAGTTCTGGAACTGAGAAATTAACTAACTTCAACATTCTACCTTGCACAGCAAGTTTAAACAGACTATGACTACAAATTCAGGCCTCTCAACTCAGAACTTATGTTCAAGCACCTAACAAGAGTCAAAGATGCATGAAAATGTGTCTGCAAAATAACAGCTAAAACATTCTACTACTCAAAAAAGGATTTAGGAAATAAGTCTGAGACTAGTACAGTGTTGTAGGAAATGAAGTCTTCCTAGCCTTTAGTGCCAAGAAAAGATCTGTCTCTTCATATAAATTCATATGCTTCATTTCATCAGACAAAAAGAAATATAAAACCAGTCACTTTCCCTTATTTTTTGTCTTAGTTAACATTGCTCGACTTTCAATTTAAAAATTCTATCATACTGTCTAGTAAAATGCCCTCTTCACTAGTTTTTCATTTTCCTCTTATTGTCTTGTATTTTTAGTGTAAGCGACCCCAAACCTTTTATGGAGGGACCCTGGATAATGTGAATGGACAAAACAATTATCTGGGACTGGGGATTGCTTGATGGGGGGATTTTTAATTCTCCAAACTCTCTAATGGTTGTAAGGCTATTCAGGTTATCCATTTCATCTGGGCTGAGTTTTGCTAGTTAACTAGTAGTTGTTGGAGAACTGGTTCATTTCTTCTGAATTTTTAAAGTTATGAGCATAAAGCTACTCATAGTATTACCTTATTATCTTTCCAGTGGCTATAGGTTCTGTAGTAATATCCCATTTCATAGCTGATATTGGTGATTTATGTTGTGTCTTCTTTTAATTTCTGTCAATCTTCCCAAATTATTGGTAAATCAAACATTTGAAAGAACAGGGTTCAAGAGTAACCACAAACCATGGGCAAACCTGATTTTTCCCAGCATGTTCCATGATTTTTTCATAGACGATTTCATTCATGATCTGGAAACGCTTGATAGCTTTTTTCTCTGTGATACCCACATACGTCTGTTCCAGAGGCACTGGACGGAAGCTAGAAGTTCAACAGTTAGACAAATGAGGCTTTGGCGGAAAACACTGAGGGAATAAACAGTCTTTTTCCCGCCCCAAGAGCAATATTCCTCCTTCTTGATTCACAGCACATCAAACCCAAAGGCCCTTCTAAAACCCAACACAGCAGCACTCCTTGGAAAAGGGGAAGGAGAGCAGGATGGTCACCTTGGCAGAACTTTGCCCAGTCTTTTCTGATACCTGTTGTCAAAGTAAAAGAGACCCTTGGCAGGGTCAACACGTAGAAAGGTGGCTACGTCTTCATAGTTGGGTAGGGTGGCACTGAGGCCAATGAGTCGGACATCCTCCTGGGTCATCTCAATGTTTCGGATGGCCCTGGCCACCAAAGCTTCTAAGACAGGACCTCTGTCATCGTGGAGAAGATGGATCTCATCCTGTGGAATTGGAGGACAGCAATTACCTCTAGCACTAGAGATACGTAGTTCCTTTTCCCGGACTTGTCCCATATTGTAGGCACATAACCTAATATGCCTAAGGAAAAACACACGGGATCCCAAGCCAGGGATGCCCAAAGGATGGAGACAATATTTACCACGAAATACTCCAGAAAGCAACAGACTCTGACCATGAGTTGCTTTGGTACAGTTCAGTGACATACTTTGTAATAAGAAATTCTGAAACTCAGATAAATGAGTTTACAACTTTACTTAAAGGTAAACTTCTTTACGAAAAAGGATATAAATATGATCTGATCAGAAACTTCACCTCTGGCAGTTATAGTTCCCAAGAACAAAAGCTATCATGCATCAAATGATGCATTCTCACCGTCTAAAGCAGTGCTTCTCAAATTTTATTAAGTATCCCAAAGCCAGGGGATGTTGTTAAAATGCAGATTGCATTCAGCAGGTGTGGGGTGAGGCCACAAATCCTGCATTTCTAACAAGCTCCTATTTCATGCTGCTGCTGCTATGACTCCCACCATGGATTAGGCTTCAAGCAGCAAAGCTCTAAAGCAGGGACCAGAAACTTTTTTTTTTTTTTTAAAGTCAGATGCTCCATCTCAAAGAAAAAAAAGCCAGGTGCAGTGGCTCACGCCTGTAATCCCAGCACTTTGGGAGACCAAGGTAGGTGGATCACCCAAGGCCAGGAGTTTGAGACCAGCCTGGCCATTATGGCGAAACCCCGTCTCTACTGAAAATACAAAAAATTAACTGGGCGTGGTGGCGGGCGACTGTAATCCCAGCTACTCAGGAGGCTGCGGCAGGAGAATTGCTGGAACCCGGGCGGTGGAGGCTGTAGTGAGCTGAGATCATACCACTGCACTCCAGCCTGGGCAACAAGAGCAAAACTCTGCCTAAAAAAAAAAAAAGCCGGCCGGGCGCGGTGGCTCAAGCCTGTAATCCCAGCACTTTGGGAGGCCGAGACGGGCGGATCACAAGGTCAGGAGATCGAGACCAGCCTGGCTAAATACGGTGAAACCCCGTCTCTACTAAAAAATACAAAAAATTAGCCGGGTGAGGTGGCGGGCGCCTGTAGTCCCAGCTACTCGGGAGGCTGAGGCAGGAGAATGGCATAGACCCGGGAGGCGGAGCTTGCAGTGAGCTGAGATGCGGCCACTGCACTCCAGCCTGGGCGACAGAGCGAGACTCCGTCTCAAAAAAAAAAAAAAAAAAAAAAAAAAAAGCCAGATAGTCAGTATTTCAGGCTTTGGGCCATGCAGCCCCTATTGCAAATACTCAGCTCTGCCATTGCAGCACAAAAGCCGCTGTAAATAATACATAAACAAATGGATATAACTATGTTCCAACAGAACAAAGCCAGTAGCCACAGACTGCCAACCCCTGCTCCAGAACACTGAAAACCGACATGCGAAGTCTCCCTTCTCGCTCTTCCCAGACAACTGAAACTACACTCAGACTTAGTCACTAATCTCTGGAAGCTTCTGTGTATACGGAATACAATATCCCGATTCCTCATTCATTCCCTCAGAGAATGGATTCTTTTCCTTATAAAGCCCTTCATGATGTTGGATATGATGGTTTTTTGTCTATCTGTTTACATTTGTTTCAAAATATTTCAGATATCGTTTCTCGGCCTTTTGGCTAAGATCAAGTGTAGTAAAATATTTCAGACATAAAAAATATATACAAAGAATAACGTGGCAAGCTGGACGGAGTGGCTCACGCTTGTAATCTCAGCACTTTGGGAGGCTGAAGTGCGCAGATCACGAGGTCAGGAGTTCGAGGCCAGCCTGGCCAACACAGTGAAACCCAATCTCTACTAAAAATACAAAAATCAGCTTGGCCTGCTGGCAGACACCTGTAATCCCAGCTACTGGGGAGGCTGAGGCAGGGGAATCACTTGAACTTGGGAGGCAGAGACTGCAGTGAGCCGAGGTTGTGCCACTGTACTCAGCCTGGGCAACAGAGCTACACTCCGTCTCAAAACATAAATAAATAAATAAATAAATAAATAATAAAAATAAATAAATAACATGGCAAACATAAGCTGACAATAACTGTCATTACAAGGGCTAGTGCTACAGAAAAGGCAGCAAAGAAACATTTTGCATGAAAACCCAGCAAACCCTCCTTGACACAACTGGCCTCTATGTTCTATGAGCGCTCCCAACTCACCAGAATGATGAGCCGCACCAGTTGGGTGTAGGTGCGCTCGCCACCCTTGCGGGTGATGATGTCCCACTTCTCGGGGGTGCAGACGATGATCTGAGTGGCACTGATCTCTTCTTTGCACAGCTGGTGGTCCCCAGTCAGCTCAGCAACAGTGATGCCGTAAGTGGCCAGACGCTGTGGGAGGAAAACTACATCAGGCAGGAGTGCTTGAAGGGGCCTGGACACCACGCTTTCTGTTTGGGCGGTTGGAGTGTAGGGCCTTGGGAGCAGGCATCAACCCATCAGGTGAATACAAGGCGAATCAGATCTTATGAGCATATCTTCCTCAAACAAACAGAAACTTAACTCAGGCAAATAAAGCAGACAAAAGATCTCTCGGGGCCAGGCACGGTGGCTCACGCCTGTAATCCTAGCACTTTCAGAAGCCAGTGAGGGCAGAATGCTTGAGCCCAGGAATTCTAGACCATGGTGAAACCCTGTCCCTACAAAACACATAAAAATTAGCTAATCTGGTAGCACATGTCTATAATCCCAGCTACTAGGAAGGCTGAAGTGGGAGGATCACTTGAGCCTGGGAGGTCAAGGCTGCAGTGAGCCATGATTGTACCACTGCACTCTAGCTTGGGTGACAGCAAGACCCTGTCTCAAAAAAAAAAAAAAAGATCTCTGGGAACTCTGTACACAAGAGGAAGAAATGGCAACTTGTAGATAACAAGACCTAGAGTAACACCACTAGGTCTATTATTATCCACATCCATTTGATGTTTCATAAATACGTCAATAACACAAATGATACCAACTGCAGGAAATTGCCATGCAGAGGATGAAAGAAAGATGCTAACCCTTGTAAAAGATGGCTCAGGACAGTCTTACTTCAGAAACTCTGTACCTGGGTTCAGTTCCATCTTGGAAATGGGGAGAGAAAAATAAAAAATAAAAACAATCCCAGGAGGCATTCCAGAGATGCCCCAACACAAAAAGCGGTGAGGTCCAGGCCCGGCCACAACACTTTGACAGCTGTGCCCCGTATCCTCTGGAGGAAAGTTCTACTCCCTCACCTTTCCAAAGCTGCCCACCATCTCCTGCACCAAGGAGCGCATGGGGGCAATGTAGATAATCTTGAAGTCATCCACATTGATGGTGCCGTCCATGTTGATGTGTTTCCCAATCTCTCGGAGCATGCACATCAGGGCCACGTTGGTCTTTCCAGCACCCTACGGGAGAGGTCAGGGATGAGAACGCCTGTTCACCTGGTTATTCTCACTGCCCTAACTTCCACGGGCTTATTTCCCAAACAGAGAATAGAATTTTTCCTGGGTACTTTATCCTACCATTTAACCTCTCTTCCATCAAAGGACAAAGAATTAGGGGGTGGGGTGGAAATAAAAAACAATCTTCCAACAGAAACTCCACCCATATTCCCCAAGAAAAAAGCAGGCAGGGTGGCGCTTACAGTAGGAGCACACAACAGCAGATTCTCATCCGTCTCGAGGGCAGCACGGTAGAGCTTACTCTGGATCCGATTCAGTGTTTTGAAGCCCTCAAACCCAGCCTGGGCATACTTTGGAAGCTTTTCCACCGGAAGCAGTTGCTAGAAGAAAAGAAGCGCCATCGGTATCATGTTGGCAGCATCCCTGAGCAGACTGGTTTTGTGGGATTGCCAGGATTTTGTTCCCTGGCAATCTCTTTGCATAACTCTCCATTAAAGGTCAGTCCAGAAATCAATATTGTCCCCTGGGCTCAAAATCAGAATGGGAAAATTCTGTTGCAGCTTTCAGCCCTAAAATAAACTATATATGAAACAAAGCTACATTCTGGTCAATGGTTGAAATCCAAACCAGGAGGCGAACTAAGCAGAGAACTGAGGAAAGCAATTCACTTACTTCTTCTGAGCCAAAGGGCTTGGGCTTCAGAGCAGGCACATGCACCTCTTCGTAGCCCTTACGCTGGCGACGGAAGGATCCATCAGGAAGCTGACAGCGTTTATTGGCCATAAAGTGGCTCCCTTGGGTAAATACCAGGTCCTCCAAGTCCAGAACCTGCCGTGGAGCCAGTGCCTGGGAACGTGAAAGACAAAAACCCCAAGGAAGTGAGCAAGCCGAGCAAGCGCGTTTTCCACCCAACAAGGCCTGGGACGTAAATCGCCCTGGATCCTACCTCTCCACCCTGGTCGAGATCCATGGTTTCCAGATCTGTGTCCATTCGAGACTGACGCACTCGCTCTCTCCGGGATCTCTCCTCCTGTAGCGGACGAAGATGAAAATCACAAAAACAATTCATCAGTATCACAGGTTCTTGTCCTTTTCTGTCCCTGCTTAGCTAATACTTGAGTCACAGGTGCTCACTAATAAGTCACCAAACAGAAAGACAACGCTTTACATGGGGACCACCAGAATGATCAGAGCGAACACACAGCTTTAAAGGGGCAATGCGCAGTACAGGGACGCCGGAAATAGACGTTCTGTAATTAAGTACCAAGGGCTACCCCTGAGGGGTAAAAGTGTGGGTTCTGTTAAGCAAGCACATGTGTTCTGTTACTCTATTTTAGTAAACACCATGTATTTACTGTGCAAATAAACAATAAAGATCCCCATAGTGCTGGTGAAAGACAGCAGCAGGTCACTGGTCTAACGACCAAACCAATGTGGATGTGTTGATTCTAACCTGTATGCACTGACAAATCCCGAAAAATTTAGAGAAATTACTTTTTCAACTTCCACTTTTAATATGAATTTAGCTTCATGCTGCAATCTTCTAGCCACTGTTAGCTCAGAAATCAGACAGATAAACCAACGCAGTCCTTACTCGGATCAGATCCTCCTTCTCGGTTTCGTGGAGCTGGTAGAGGAACTTGGATAGCTCTGGGTCAGCTTCCATCTTTCCCATAATCCTTTCCTTTTCAGCTTCACTTTGTGCACTGGCCAGCAAGGTACAGTATAAAACTACCCACAACAAAAGGAACAAAGGAAAAGTGAAGAGGAGGAAGTAAGGCAAAAAACCTTCATCCTTAGAGTAGAAAGAAGAAAAATAAAAGAAACAAGCACTTAGGTTGTGAAAACAACAGAATCTCCATCTCACACACGCACACATATGTACTCACTCTGCAAGAAGAGCCCACCATATACTCACTCATCATCCTGTGCTGCCGCAACACTTTAATGAAATCAAAGGTGTTGAAACCAAGCAGCAGAACCAGCTGGTTCTCACATTCCCGATCGTCACTGGCCGTCTGCAGAGAGAAGGCAACACCACCACTAAGGACAAAGCCATCTGCCACTTCATACGCTGTCCCCATGTGCCAAGATACACTACACATACAACTATTGTTATCTTGGCCATACCTTCAAAATCTCCAATACTTCATCTGCCTTCTTCTGCGACACGATGGCATCATCATAGAAACGACTGAGCTGCCGCTGTAGCCAAAATGCATCAATATCCCGAGGGTGCAAATCCTTCTTCTTGGAACTCATCAGTTCACCTGAGGCCACGAGCTACAAAAGTAACCAGGCATTTAGCTCACCAGGTCTCTGCCAGCCTAGAGCACTTTGCCACCACCCTGCAACCAAGTTCTACTTGCCACCCCACAGCCCACCTTCTGTGAGGACTTTCCAGAGGGAAAAACTCTGGAATACTGAGTTCAGAATACCAGACTAAGACTTCATCAACATACATCTTTGGGAAGGAAGAAAACCGACTGAAATCTTAAGAAACTCTAGACACTAAGTGTTTATTATGGTTCACTCTAGCAAAAGGCGGCTCAATAAATGTAACAGGACCTAGGCATGGGGAAGAAGCACTAACACCCAGAAGTAACCTTGCAGCAATGAGAAAAAGCAAACTGAACTTACATTAGCCGAGAGGGTGCAGCGCACAACAGCCTCATCCCCTTCCATGTCATCATCAGATGCCTCTTCTCGAACCTCCCCGTACACATCTTCATCACCTTCCTGTGGAAATGGCCCCAACTCAACCATTATCTGGAGCTGATCCTGCATCACCACAGAACCTCTCCCTCAAGTCACCCTAAATTAGCTCAATGGTTAGAGAAATGGCTTTGGGGTGAAACCGAGAGCCTACTGGAACCAAGGTCAGCCTTATTCCAGTGGACACGTAATAGAAAGACTGCTTGGCACAGACTTATTAGATGCATCTACTTTCTGTTTCTTACCTGAGGCTGCCACAATGGCAATCAACTGGACCATAGCCTCTTTCTAATACACAAACAATCAACACTCAAAAACAGTGATCAGCTAACAGAAGAGAAGAGCTATGCAGAGGCACGTCTGGGAAAGCAGATGGTGACTCGGGAATGAAGAGATCACACTAAGCTTGCTCACCACTCCATTTACTCATACACTGCACATTAGGCATACTTGGCACAGTGTCATAGTCAAAGCAGGTGCTTCAGTAACGAGCACTGCTAAATGAATGAACTGCTACAAGCAAAGCAGTTTGTTGCTACTTAAAATCATCAAATCCTATTAACTATACTGTAGGAAGTGGCTTAGCAATCACCTATTGAAATCGCCTCATTTTATAGAAAGAGAAACTGAGGCAAAATGACCTGCCAAGATACAGGACTCAAATTCAGAAGTCTTGGCTCCTAGTCCTCTAACTCTCCCCATGCAACCCCTTCTTCCAGCCCTGGTATATATACCAGGGATCCATTTTCCCTTTCAGGAGCCAAATCTACTCACTGAGAACTCTAAGGCACTCTGTAATTTTTTCAAAGTACCCCACTTATTCCTATTTATATTCAAGGAATTCTATTAGACGGTAAACATTAACTCCAGTGACTTAACCATGTACGAACTACAGCCATGCTCTAAGGCAAATGTGCAATCTTTTGAAACAGGCAGTGGGGACACAGTAATGAAAAAAGGGAAAATATTGTAATACGTTTAAAATGCAGTAAAACATAGCAGATACATTCTCAAAGTATTCACTGTACTTTATCTTTTGTCTTTCTTTTTGCTGATCCACTTGGTATATTTTAAATAATTACGTTGCTTTACATTTGTTAGTTTAAATTTGCTGTAGAAAAGTTAAAAGATAACTGCATTTTTTTTAAGCAAAAGAACATATAATGCCTAAGTCTGAAACCCACACACCACCATAAAATGTATCTGGTTTAAACTAGGGAGCTTCTTTACACTACAAGGGGTCCCTTTACCTTCATCAACTTCAAAAACAAGAATGGACTGGGCCTGTTTATCACTCACCTCCTCATCAGACTCAAACTGCACATTCACACCATATGTCTCATCAATGTTGTCATCTGAAACGACGAAGGATTAGAAAAAGAGGGCAGTGAATGGCTAGTAAAACAAGCCACTCTGGAGCCAATGTCCTCCCCAACTACCTCTCCTCAGGAAAGATCTAAGTGCTAAGGACACACACAGGCACTTAGATGATCAACACGAGAGAGCCACCTATGCTGCCACTGCCAAGACCTTCTCCACCTGCCAGCCCTGGAGTCAGCCCAGCTCTGCTTGCTCAACCACTTGAGCCCCCAAGGCTCTGCCCACATTTTCTCCCATATTCTACACAACAAAAGGGTCTCAGAGTAAGGAACAGCTGCTGAAATCTAGGGATTCTGGTGTCTATCAATTATAACTCTTCAAAAAACACACAACAAATTATGGGAACTCACTGACACTAAGGTTTTTAAATGAATGATGCTAGAAGATGCATGCTTAGGGGTCAACAACAACCAGTTAACATGATCAGGACATAAAGAGCTCACTTACCCATATTTTGGATTTCCTTGTCTCCACCATAGTCTGTGATCTTTTTTCCCAAGTTCACTAGCACGTGGTATCTGGTATCATCTGTTTGACCCAGCAGCAGGTCAATCTCCTTTCGCCTTTCCTTGTCCCGCAGCTTTTCATTCTTTAGAACAGCTAGAACCTCATCAGCTGCCCCACAAAGGATATCACGTGGCTGGTAGCAAGAAACAACCAATCAATATTGAGAATGATGACAGAGAGAACATCACCAACCAGGTTTATGTGGCGGCAGGATGCGAACAGCCACACTTTCTCAAAACCTGTTGCATACTAGGCTCTGATCTTTCTCATTAATGCTGATTTAAAATGCCACAACTAAAGGAAGACTCATCTGTTTAAAAAGATTAGCTAGGTGGCCTCAAGCAGCAGGACACAGCTTCCACAACAGCTTGCCACATCTCCAGGTGGCAGTCACTTGGCAGATCTCCTCTAGCCTGCCACACTTTTGTAATTCTTTGTCCTCACTTCCTCTAGCACCCACATCAACAGAGCTCCTCAGACTCATAATGGTCCCCAATCTAATCACACATGTGTAATGGTTAGGAACACAGATTCTAGATATAAACTATCTGGATCATATCTTGGCTCTGCCAAATACTACTTCTGTGACTTGGGAAAATTACTTAATTATTCTTGCCTCACATCTCTCTTCTATAAAATGGAAAATGAGTATTAACAGCACCTATTCATGGAGTTACGTGAGGGGGCGGGAGAAAGACACGTGCTGTTCCACACAAATCGAGTGCTCGGTAAATACAAGCCCTTTCTGCAGACCAGTACATCCCACAAGGGGATCCAGAGGCAAGGTTCATCTGGAGCCTCCCAGTTGTGACCCTCTCCTTTTCTGACACACGGTCTCATCCTCTGGCCGCCTCGCTCTGAGAATATAGAAATAAAGCAAACTTGGCCGGCTGTGGTGGCTTGCAACTGTAATCCCGGCACTTTGGGAGGCCGAGGCGGGTGGATCACGAGGTCAGGAGATCAAGACCATCCTGGCTAACACGGTGAAACCCCATCTCTACCAAAAATACAAAAAATTAGCCGGATGTGGTGGCGGGCGCCTGTAGTCCCAGCTACTCAGGAGGCTGAGGCAGGAGAATGGCACGAACCTGGGAGGCAGAGCCTGCAGTGAGCCGAGATCGCGCCACTGCACTCCAGCCTGGGCAGCAGAGCGAGACTCCAACTCAAAAAAAAAAAAAGAAATAAAGCAAATTTGTTTTTTCTATACTCTTACAACAATTAACACAGAAGGCTTCTGTGACAATTCCTCCCCACCAGCAACCAATCCAAAAATTGTGCAGTGGACACAAGCTGGTGTCCTCAAATTCAATTCCGTTCCAACACTAACTACCTGGAGATAAGAGTCAGATCCCACAGGCTGAGGACTCAGTCCCACAAGCCTGCCTCCCACTCCATGATGCCAATCACAAGCACAGGTTGTGTGACCTGTGCTTCTCACTGTACAGCTACAAATCGAGCTTTCCACAATCCCCTTTTGGGATTCAACTACTGTGCTAGAACAGATCGGGACACACTTACTTTTACTGTAAGGCATATTACAAAAGATGCCTACCAACAGACAACAGACGGAAGAGGTGCACAGGGCAGGCATGTGGCAAGGGGTATCATGTGGGAAAGGGTATGGCGCTGCCAGGCCCTCTCAGGCGCACCACCCTCCGGAAACCTCCATGTGTGCAGCTATCCGCAAACTCTCTAAACCTAGTCCTTTTGGGGTTTTTATGGGGGCTTCATTATGTAGGCAGATTGATTAAATGACCAGCCTCCATTCTGAAGCTATCTAGGTGCTGCCAGCCATCAGTTAACTCATCAGCAGACAAAAAGACGCTTATCACTTCGAAGATTCCAAGGATCATAGAAGCTGTATGCCGGGAAATGAAACCAAGACCGAATATATATTTCACAATATCACACTCACCTGGTCCCCAAGAGCAGCCTGGATGAAGCTGAGCAGCACCTCATAGGTCTCCCGGGTCTCCTTAGTTTTGGGTTTGTAGATGATACCCACCATCTCATCAATGCCCTCCGACAGCAGAGTGTAACCCTTCATCTTGTTGATGTCATGCCGGTCCTCATCACGCTTTCTTCGCCTGGTGGACACGTGACGGTGAATGGCAGAACCTTTCCTCCCCGAGGGAAGACTGGATCAAGCCCACCCTCCTCTCCTCAGCTTCATGGCAGGAAGTTAATATCTGAAAACCGGTACCTGAGCCTCAGCAAATGATTCCTATTGGACCTTGATCACTTGCAGGAGTATTTCTTTATGGGACCCAGTGACAGAAAGAAAAATTCCCCATCGTCTTCTCACTAGATACACTACACATTACAGTGAGATATGTTTCTCATTTAAAACATGCAACCCTTTGGTCAGGTGCAGTGCTTGACGCCTGTAATCCCAGCACTTTGGGAGGCCGAGGTGGGCGGATCACCTGAGGTCAGGAGTTCAAGACCAGCCTGGCCAACATGGCGAAACCCTGTCTCTACTAAAAATACAAAAATTAGCCGGGCACGGTGGCGAGCACCTGTAATCCCAGCTACTCAGGAGGCGGAGGCAGGAGAATCACTGGAACCCGGGAGGTGGAGGTTGCAGTGAGCAGACATCACGCCACTGCACTCCAGCCTGGGTGACAGAACGAGACACCATCTCCAAAAAAAAAAAAAAAAGAAGTATAACCCTTCTCAAAAAAAAAAAAAGGACAACCCTTCATACATTGTATGAGACTATTATATAATAGGATTTTGACTAGTTTTTCATCTCTCAAATGCATTTTCCTTTTCTAACTAGAGAAACAAGCTCTAACAGAATCTACTGCCGTTGACTATCAACCAATTATAACAAAACTGGAAAAGAAGATATAGCACAAAGTGGAGATAATGTATTAACTCATTTCAAACATACTTTAATCAAACTAAGCCCATGAATTTTGGAAACATCATCATAGGAAAGGGAGCAAGACACCAAGATATTCAAGATCAAAAGATAATGGTGAGGTAAAGGTAAGTTTTGAAATGCGTCCCCAAGAAATATTTAAGAAAAGAAAAAAAGAAAAAAAATGCAAAATAAGAAAAAAAACTGTCTTTCATACCATGGATGCTTAAATTAGTTTGTAACAACAAAATAGGTAAGAAGTGGACAAGAGTAAAGGGAAAAATAGGGGTAGAAAGTTAGTAATGGAAAAAAAAAAAGAAAGAAAAAGAATTACTGGGACATAGGAATAGCAAGGGTCTTGAAAACACCCTGAAGAAAAGTAAGATCTGTCTATGGACTAGAAACACACATGTAAGAAAAAGGTACCAACAAGTTATTTTCCACTTTAGGTACACTTTTTAAGGCCAAAAAAATCTTTAAACTCTCCTGTTCTGTTTTTACCTTCACTAAACCGTTTTAATGCCACTGATCTTACACCAAGCATTCCGGCCAAAATGCTGCTCGAATGTTAAAGAGAAGAGACTTTGGATCTGAAGGAAAAAATAGTATTCCCTTAGCACTTACTTGGCTCTTCTTTCCTCCTGCATCTGCGGTTTGGTCCGTTGAGCCTTGTCTCCCATACGTGTGCCCTCCAGCTTCCCAACAAGGGACAGCACCTCTCCTGTGGGTTCATCCCGGCGGGTCCGGTCAATGAGAGAGCGGTCAGCTTGGAGCACAAGATTTGAGTTCTGAAAAGATCAAAACATTATTGAAGCTTTGACATGAGCAGGGCCAGTTCCTACTATCACAGTTACCCCAGCTGATGGAAGAATCGTAGTAACTAGTTGCTTATAATCGCTAATCGTAATAATGATATTTTCCTTAAGAACTGCATGGTATGACGCTGTGCAGAAGCATAGAGCTGAATAAGTCTTACGGCCTGTCGAATCAGCTAAGCAATTCTTGTTCCTAACAGTGCCCATCATAACCCACATCTGGGAAAAGTGGTGAGTGGGTTGGGAGTGAAGTGTGGAAGGGGGCGGGCTTAGCGTTGAAGGGACTCGAGAAACTCCTCCTAGAGAGATCTTAGCACTCCCCAGACCCCCGTAGGTTATTCACGTCATCAAATAACCCCCACCTTCACCGCGATTCCACTTCCCCTCCGTTTTCGTGGCTCTCCTGGAGGCCTTCAGAATGAAACTCTCTTTTTCAGCCTCCCCCTCCCCACTGGACTCCTGAGCCTGGAATCCTCCCACGAGCCCAAACGTACCGCCTTGTACTCGTACTGCAGACTACGGGCGGTTACATCCGCCATGGCCGCGGCTGCTTGGAGGCTTCAGGCCTCCACGCCCCCCAGCCGCACGCTGCAAACGGCCGTGGACCTCCGCTCCCGCCGCGCCGGTACGACGCAGGAAAGACGCACTGGGGGAAGGAAAAGAAACGGGCTCCCTTCCGCTTCCGGGTCGCGCCCCGGAAGTGTGGGCGGGGCGTGTCCCTGGCGTATGCGCGGGGCTTCCCGCAGCCCTCTGAGTGGGATGTGTGGGCCTGGTGCGTTTGGGTTCCCGAATCCCTAGACCCGCGCACTCTGGTTCCGGCCGCCCGCAGGCCCTAAGGACCCAGGGCCCGTGCTCTCCCCGACCTCAGTCTCCAGCCCCCCGGCACCCCTCACATCGTAACGAACGTACGGCCGCTTAGCCCCTGTCCCGTCCCAAGACCTTTCCTTCCGCTTCCTTCCTCTTTGGCAACAGTCCCATGAGGTAGGCAGGAAAAGAGGGCCTGAAAAGTCCCGTTTCCGTTTGAGGTAACGAAAGCACCCAGCGAGCGAGGTCACGTGCGCGTGTGTCTGTGTCTGCGTGTTTTAATGATTGGCGTCTTGCTTTGGGTTTCTCTTCTGTGTTGAACAATTGAAAAAGAAAGCTGCTGTCCCCCACCCGTCCCAGCTAAACCGGTGGCCCCAAGACCCTCGTTCTCACCCAGCGGAACGAACAGGGCCGGGGCCCCCATCCGCTCCCAGTTGTCGGTGACATTCTATGGCAGGGCCCTGTCTGCCGCCCGGGGAAACCGGTGCAGGCAGGGCCAGAGAACAACAGGCTGGATGTGGTGGCTCATGCTTGTAATCCCAGCACTTTAGGAGGCTGAGGAAAGAGGATTGCTTGAGGCCGGGAGTTTGAGACCAGCTTGGGTAACATAGTGAGGCCCTGTTTCTTCAAACAATAAAAAAGTAGCCAGGCCTGGTAGTGTGTGCCTGTAGTCCCAACAACTTGGAAGGCTGAGGCAGGAGGATTGCTTGAGCCCAGGACTTCAAGGCTGCAGCAAGCTAGGATTGTGCCAGTGCACTCCAGCCTGACCCACATAGCAAGACTCTTCCCCCACAAAATGAAAACAATTTTTTAATTAAAAAGATAGAAAAGAAAAATGACAGCCATGCTTCCTCACTCTGGGGAAGGGGCTCGGGGAAACTTCCTGGGCCAACTTGTTGAAAATGGGGGAAGGGGTCTAGTCCCAGCACTTTGGGAGGCCAAGGCGGGCGGATCACAAGGTCAGGAGATCAAGACCATCCTGGCCAACATAGTGAAACCCCATCTTCACTAAAAATACAAAAAAATAAGCTGGATGTGGTGGCATGGGCCTGTAATCCCAGCTACTCGGGAGGCTGAGGCAGGAGAATCACTTGAACCAGGGAGTCAGAGGTTGCAGTGAGCTGAGATCGTGCCATTGCACTCCAGCCTGGCGACAGAGCCAGATTATATCTCAAAAATAAATAAATAAATAAAGAATTTTATAGTGTATAGTTTTTGTCTCTCTAAAGTTGTTTTTAGACAATTTTTTTGGAAACAGGGTCTGGCTGTGTTGCCCAGGCTGGAATGCAGTGACACAGTTTCAGCTCACTGTAGCCTCGACTTCTCCTGGGCTCAAACCATCCTCCCGCCTCAGCCTTCCCAGTAGCTGGGACTACAGGTGTGCACCACCACACCCAGCTAATTTTTGTATTTTTGGTAGAGATGGGGTTTCGCTGTGTTGCGCAGGCTGGTCTTGAACTCCTGGCCTCAAGCAATCTTCCCACCTCGGCCTCCCAGAGTGCTGGATTACAGGTGTAAGCCACCATGCCCGGTCTGTTTTTAGACAATTTTTAATAGAGGATTATCCTCAGGAAGCTAAAGGACTGGGGGCACCCTGGCAGGTACAGACCCCCGGGATGACATTAGTTACCAAGATGGGCTCAGAGCAAGGGAATTTAGCTTTGTTTCAGTCCACGTGCTGTCTCTCTCCAAAGATTAACTGAATTCGCTACTCCCCAACCCCAGGCCTGCACAGGTTACCCAGACTTTTGCCTGGGTCCTGCATTTCTGTATCTAAAGACCTGTCACTTCATTTAATTATGTCTCAAATATTTGTATGTGCTCTGTGAGCACTTTCAGGGACTCAGAGAAAGACAAGGCATAGATAAGACCCTTGAGGAGTTCAAGTCTCACAGGAGAAGTAAAACTACAAATATGGTGGTACCCACCTGTGAGGCAGAGGCAGGAGGATTGCTTGAGCCCGGGAGTTCCAGACCATAGTGCGGTATGATCATGCCTGTGAGTAGCCACTGTGCTCCAGCCTGGGCAACAGAACAAGAACTGCATCTCTGAAAAAGGAAAAAAGAAGAAAAAGAAAAAGAAAAGGCAGAATGCAGTCAGTGCCACAAGGGGGCACTGTGGGAAATCACTTCTGACTTAGGAGTGCCTGTGAGGCTTTATAGCTGTGATGCAAAGGGTGGCTGAGGATTTCCGTGGAGGCAGGAGGTGGGGGATTTCACAGGGACAGAGAAAAAGAAAAAGCATGAAGGCGGGAAGACACAGGTGTATCTTGGGTACTGTTAAGAACTCCATTAAGCTGACTGCAGGGCAAATGTAAAGAATGAAACAATGTGATGAGAGAGAGTCTAATCTTAATCTCTCCATTCAAAAAAAAAATGCCATTGTGAAGAGTTTTTACTTTATTTAGGAGACAACAGGAAGCCATAGCATGTTTCTTGTCTGAGGAGTTTTATTTGTTTTTCACATCTTCATAGCATGTATTTGATTAGAACACTTAGATTAAGCAAAAATTGAGTGTATATGTGACAAGCATTTGTAAAGTTCCACTTCAGCATACATTATCATTGAATCCCCATCAAGCCCTGGGAAATATATTGAGGGCCCCCATTTTACCAATGAAGAAATCAAGGCCCCAAGAAGATACTTGACTTGTCTGGCCTCATCTGCCACAAAGCCAGGCCTTCTGTTTTCACCCCCTATGCACAGGGGCGTCCTCACAGAGCTGAGCTTCAGGAAGGTGATTCTCACGGTGCTAGATGTGGAGTCCTAATTAAGGAACAGGAGTCAGGCTGGCAGGACCAAGGGAAAGCAAAAAGAAAGCGGATAAGCCATGAGTCTGCCACCGCACCCGGCCCGTCTGCTGTGTTTCCAAACAGGCTTGTTCCCTTCCAGGTCTTCACTTTAGGAGGCATTCGTCTTTTTTAACCAAGAGGCAGTTTCATGAGGCGGTTGAACATATAGACTCTTCTGTTATACCATCTGGGTTCAAATCTGAGCTTTACCCCTTCCTACCTGTGTGATCTTAGGCCTGTTTTTAGCTACTCTGGGCCCAACAGGGATAATTTTACCTACACCATAGGGTTGCCTGGCACCTAGAACTATACCAGGAAATAGCAAGTGTCAGGTTTTATCCAGCAGCCCGTGCTCCCTAAAAACATTCCTAAACACTCTGTGTTTGGAGGCAATTTTATGACTCACAAAGGAAAACTGCCCCATTCTTGGTCATATCTATCCTTTCTTATCCCAGATGATCTTACCCAACCTGATGGCCCTTCCACCCAATAAACTTGGTTCTGAGTGACTGCTGTTTCCCAGACTCCAGGCCTCATGCAGAGGTAACAGGTTGCCGGCACTGGGCATATTCAATGACGTGACTGTTCCCAGAATGCTGTCAGCTGGCCTCAAGTGATCCACCTGCTTCAGCTCCCAAAGTGCTGGGATTATAGGTGTGAGCCACCACGCCCAGCCACCACCAACTTTTTAATAAGCCAGTAAGGCTGGGCATAGTGGCTCATGCCTGTAATTTTAGAACTTTGGGAGGCTGAGGCAGGAGGATTGCTTGAGCCCAGAAATTTTGAGACCATCCTGGGCAACACAGTGAGACCCTGCCTCTACAAAGCAGTTTTTAAAAAATAAGCCAACAGACATGGATACAGTGCCCTCCATGCACTGGTGACTGTGTCTGTTGTGAGGAGGGTCACCAAGCATCAGCTCTTCTTGGAGGCAGACACAGGCAACTGAAGGGCAGCCTCAGTGAAAGCCTCAAGTGCCAGTTCCTGCCAGAGCCCAACACAGGATGGGCAATCTTTGAGCTGCTGGTGTTATCCTCAGTTCTCCATGCATTGTGCCTGGCACCCCACAGTTGCCTCTCATAATGGACATCTGCACTCTCCAGACAGGTGACAAGTTACCCGCCCTTCCAACAGCAGCACAGTCTAGTGGCATTGCTTCTGGCCTTAGCCAGTGCTGCCGCATTGGAGCAATTAATATTTTGTTGCATTTCACCCTGAGTATTAAATGAGTGGAATTCTTTTTGAGATGGGATCTGGCTCTGTTGTCCAGGCTAGAGTGCAGCGGTGCAGTCATAGCTCACTGTAACCTCAAACTCCTGGGCTCCAGTGATCTTCCCACCTTCCTAAGTAGCTGAGACTACAGGCACATGCCACCATGCCAGGCTAATTTGTTGATTTGTTTTTGTTTGTTTGTTTATAGAGATACGGTCTTGCTGTGCTGCCCAGGCTGGTCTTGAACTCCTGGCTTCAAGCGATCCTCCAACCTTGGCCTCCCAAAGCACTGGGGTTACAGGCCTGAGCCACCATGCCCGGCCTGAATGGGTATTTTTAAAAATGAAAATTGGTGGCCGGGCGCGGTGGCTCAAGCCTGTAATCCCAGCACTTTGGGAGGCCGAGACGGGCGGATCACGAGGTCAGGAGATCAAGACCATCCTGGCTAACACGGTGAAACCCCGTCTCTACTAAAAAATACAAAAAACTAGCCGGGCGAGGTGGCGGGCGCCTGTAGTCCCAGCTACTCGGGAGGCTGAGGCAGGAGAATGGCGTAAACCCGGGAGGCGGAGCTTGCAGTGAGCCGAGATCGCGCCACTGCACTCCAGCCTGGGTGACAGAGCCAGACTCCGTCTCAAAAAAAAAAAAAAAAGAAAATTGGTGATATTAGTGAAAAAGCAAAGGTTTTATAATTTACTACAGTTGGAAGTCAATAATTATGCAGGCCAAAAGTAACAAACCTTTGCCACACTAGTTGAGGCTCATTGGACTTAAGCCAATCCCTAATGTGTTGGGTTGGAGAGTAAAATAAGAGTGTGAACAAATGATTTGGAAATGTCATTGAAGAAAATATCTAAAAGGCAAGATGTAATTAGATATTCTGTATATTTTTTGTCTCAGGACAAAAGAAACTTAAGGGATCCCTTCCCTTTGTAGTGTTTAAGTTCTTTTTTTTTTTTTTTTTGAGACAGAGTCTGGCTCTGGCGCCCCAGGCTGGAGTGCAGTGGCGTGATCTCAGCTCACTGCAATCTCTGCTTCCTGGGTTCAAGCAATTCTCCTGCCTCAGCCTCCCGAGTAGCTGGGATTACAGGCATAGGCCACCATGCCCAGCTGATTTTTGTATTTTTAGTAGAGATGGGGTTTCACCATATTGGCCAGGCTGGTCTCGAACTCCTGACTTTCAAGTGATCTGCCCACCTCGGCCTCCCAAAGTACTGGGATTACAGGCGTGAGCCACCATGCCCAGCTGTGTTTAAGTTCTTATTTAACTAGTACATGTCACTTTTTGTACATGTTCAGGAGTGTGATATAGTCAGAACTGCCTTAATTTCTTTGACCAACTCGAATGATTATATAATTATTGGCATTGGTTGAGTTTATTATGTGCCAGGCATTTATCCTATTTTATTCTTCAGCACCGTCTGAGGCCAGGGTTGGGAAAGGCAGACTGCGTGGTCCAGAGCATGCCTGCGTGTTCATGCTGGGTGTGCCAGGAATGCAAGGCCCTGGCCACACTTTCCTAGGCCCTTTCCCAGAGCTGTGTGTGTAGTGGGCAGCCTTGAGGAATAAGGTAATGTCTTCCACCAGGACAGAGAGAAGGATGGCCATGAAATAGGTAGTTTCCCTGAAATCAGAATTCCTTTTCTGCAATGCAAACCATTCCATGCATAGCATCCACCTGGGCCTCTCCATGTTGCCCCTGTGGGGCTTGAGAGAGCAAGAATTGACACAAGCAGGATGCTAGTGCTGATTGTTGTGCCATGAGCCATACATTATTCTGTCTCTGACCCAGGCGTCTTGTGTCTTCTGCCAGCATCCATGAAACAGCAACCGTAACTATCTTTTATGTAGGGTAAAATTCCAGACTTTTGACAGTTTGGATGGAGGGGATTTAATGTTGTCATGACTATGGAGCTGCAAGCCTTGCAGCCACAGCCAAGAGGCAACATGATTGTGGGTGCTGAGTCACTGGGTCCCTAAAACCGAGACAAACGGCATCAGCAATGAGGATATAGAGCTTCCAGTGGACCGAAAGCACTGGAACGTGCAAAATCTCGTTTATTGGAACAGAGCTGCTCTCTCCCTTTGTGCGACTGATTCTTTGGACCCCTCCCCAACCTCAGCTATGTTAAGGAAAAAGCTGAGTATGTTGGGGAACTTCACGGAAGGGGCTTTGTTACCGGAACCCAAGTCACCATCCTCCCCGGTCTTGTGGCAGGAAGCGGTGCTGGGCGCAGCTGGAGTGGTTTTAGAGCAGCCTGAAATAAAAGACACTCAGTCCCTCAGGGCCAGAATCAGAGGAGGCTGTGGCCAGAAAAATCCCAGCTACTGGATGAGCCTGAGGACAAAGCCTAGGCGGGCAGACACAGAAACTAAAGGGCATCACAAACAGGAAATCTGACGCCGGCAACACAAAGGGGTCACCACCTCGGTAGAAGCAGGGACCAGAGCCCCTCAAGAGTGAATGGACGGACACACAGAACCCCCACCCCCTCCTCATCCACATGGAGGGATCTCCACTCCCTCTACAGCTCACAGCCCCAAATTCTATATGGTTTCTGTGGAAGCAAGTCCTCATGCGTCTAGTTTTAGTCCCTGGAGAGCTGGCTTCTTGGCCCCTGGATAAGGTGAAAACCTGGTGGGCACCAGAAGAGACTGCCCTTCCCTTGTTCCCTGCTATCTGTCCTTCCCATTCCCACTTAGTTCCTTTGTCTTTTCTCCATTCTGCATGCTCTGTCTCAACGTGGGACTAAAATATATATTGTTATTAGTTACAGGGTTACTGATTGAGTAAAGTTTTGGTTTCTAAACTTGTTCTTAAAATGCAGTTGCATTGAACATTTGGTTTGCCTTTTTTTATTATTATCATTGTTATTAAGACCAACTCTCACTCTGTGACCCAGGCTGGAGTGCAGTGATGCGATCATAGCTCATTGCAACCTCCAGCTTCAAGTCCCGGGCTCAGGTGAGCCTCCTGCCTCAGCCTCTCAAGTGGCTAGGACCACAGGCACTCGCCACCATGTCCAGTTAATTTTTTTAATTTTAATCTTTGTAGAGATGTGGGGGAGGGTGGTCTGGCTGTGTTGCCCAGGCTGGTCTCGAACTCCTGGGCTCAAACTATCCTCTGGCCTCAGCCTCCCAAAGTGATGGGATTGCAGGTGCAAGCCACTCTTCTGACTTGTCTTCCTTCAGAAAACACTGAATTGCTTGGTACTGTTTGGGTCTCCAGTACTTTTATCTATAAATAGGGATGATGTTGAAAAGACCAAATTAGTTAATACAAATAAAACACTTACAATGGTGACTGCTGTTGTTGCCCTTCATTGAGGTGTAATCTGTGATGTAGTTTCCCCATCCTAGAACATCCCCAGCCCACATCATAAACAGTTGGGCAACATCTCATGGGAAAGCCAAGGAGATAGGAAGCAATACCAATGCAGCAAAGAAACAGGGAAAGCAAGCAAACAGCAGGATGCCTACTACCCTAGGACCTCATGAAACTCCTGGGGGCGCTCCCCAATTGCTTCTCTCTCTCATCTCCCTCTACCAGGGGCAACCACTTCCTTAACTTTTATGTTAGTCATTCTCATGCTTTATGGTTTTGCTATCTATGTATGAAATCTGAACAATAGACAAGCCTGGCCAACATGGTGAAACTCCAGCTCTACCAAAAAAACACAAAAATTAGCTGGGCATGGTGGCACACGCTTGTAATCCCAGCTACTTGGGAGACTGAGGCACAAGAATCACTTGAACCCGGAGTCAGAGGTTGCAGTGAGCCGAGATGGCACCACTACACTCCAGCCTGGGTGACAGAGTAAGACTGTGTCTCAAAAAAAGAAAAAAAGAAATCTCAACAATATATTGCTCAGTTTTGAAAAAGTTAGTAGCAAGCACAAACCCAGCAAAAAAAGGGCTGTATGGCCCCATTAGATGGAGGCCCAGGAGAGGAGATGACACAGAGTCCTGCACCGGAAGCTGGCCTCAGCATCCCTGAGAGCCTATCGGGGTCACTCCGGCTGTGAGAAGGCAAAGCCACAAAGCAGTTCCCGGAAGCACAGAGGTCAAGGCAGTGTGGCACTGGCAGCATTGCGGTATATACCAGCACAGTTTTTTGGGAAGGGGCACAAGGAAGATACTTGCTTTTGTTTGAGACTGAGTTTGGCTCTTGTCACCCAGACTGGAGTGCAGTGGTGTGATCTTGGCTCACTGAAACCTCTGCCGCCCAGGTTCAAATGATTCTCCTGCCTCAGCCTCCTGAGTAGCTGCAATTACAGGCACCCACCACCACACCCGACTAATTTTCATATTTTTAGTAGAGACAGGGTTTCGCCATGTTGGCCAGGCTGATCTTGAACTCCTGACCTCAGGTGATCCACCCACCTTGGCCTCCCAAAGTGCTGGGGATTACAGGCGTGAGCCACTGCGCCCGGCCAGATATTTGTTTTTAAACCTGGCATGGCCCAAATTGTCTTTATTCTACTCTCACACGTGTTTGATACTTTGGCTGAGTATAAAATTCTGGACTAGATCCATTTTCCTTCAAAATTGTAAAGGCATTTCTCTTTCATCTTTTTTTTCTTTCTTTTCTTTTCTTTTTTTTTTTTTTTTTTTTTTTTTTTTTTTTTTTTTTTTGAGATGGAGTTTTGCTCTTGTTGCCCAGGCTGGAGTGCATGGTATGATCTCGGCTCACTGCAACCTCTGCCTCCCGGGTTCAGGCAGGTCTCCTGCCTCAGCCTTCCAAGTAGCTGGGACTACAGGCATGCATCCCTACACCCAGCTAATTTTGAATTTTTAGTAGAGACAGGATTTCACCATGTTGCCCAGCCTGATCTCAAACTCCTGGCCTCAGGTGATCTGCCTGCCTCGGCCTCCCAAAGTGCTGGGATTACAAGCATTTCGCTTTCATCTTATTCTAATGCTGTATTTAAAAATCTGGGTTGGCAGGGCACAGTGGCTCACACCTGTAACCCCACCACTTTGGGAGGCCAAGGCTGGCGAATCGCTTGAGCTCAGGAGTTCAAGACCAGCCTGGCCAAGATGGTGAAACTCTGTCTCTACTAAAATTACAAAAATTAGCTCGGCGTGGTGGTGCACGCCTGTAATCCCAGCAGGTTGCGGTGAGCCAAGATCATGCCACTGCACTCCAGCCTAGGCTGGACCTGTTTAAGACCCTGTCTCAAACAAAAAAAAAAAAAAAAAAAAAAGAGAAAGAAATCTGACACCATTTGTCCTGATCCTGTGTATGTGATCTGTGTTTTTTTGTCTCCAGAAACTTGGGGAATCCTGTTTGACCTGAGTGCTCTAACATTTCATAATGAAGTGACTAAGTGTGAGTTTACACTCACTCATCCATGGGCTGGGCACTTAGATTCAATCTGGAAACATCTTCCCTTTGTAGGATGCTTTTTAATTATTTCTTTGACAAGATTTCTTCCTGTCCATTTCCCGTGTTCCTTCTGGGGCCACTAATCATCATATGTTAGACCTACAGGGTTGGTCCTTGGCAATTTTCTTGACTCTTTCCAGCTCTTTACATTTTTACTCTAATTTGGGGAGATTTCCTCGATTTTAACTTTCAGTTTCTATATGGAGTTTTTCATATTTATTATCAAGTTTTTCATTTCCAAGAACTCTTTCTGGACTCTCATTGTATCGGGTCCAAATACATCTTTCACAGTTATAAAATGTTCAAATAAATATTTGTTGGGACTGAGCATGGTGGCCCACACCTGTAATCCTAGCACTTTGGGAGGCTGAGGCAGGAGGATTACTTAAGCCTAGGAGTTTCAGACCAGCCTGGGCAATATGGCAAAACCCTGTTGCTACCAAAAATACAAAACTTAGCTGCATGGTGGTAAGCACCTTTAATCATAGCTACCTGGGAGGCTGAAGTGGGAGGATGGCTTGAGCCCAGGAAGTGGCAGTTACAGTGAGCTGAAGTCACACTACTGTACTCCAGCATGGGTGACAGACTCAGACCCTTTTTCAAATAAATAAATAAATATTTGTTGAATGGAATGAACAAGTGATTGGGACAGATCGTAGACAGAATCTACGCATATCCTTCAAATCCCTATTTAATCAAGAGCACCTGTTTTATCCTCCCAACAGTACAAGTGCTACATTGAGAAGAGAAAAACAAAAAAGAAATATACGATAAGCAAATAATACACATTGATATACTATTCAGATTTTTTCCCTTTTTTGGAGAATGGGGTCTTGCTACGTTGCCCAGGCAGGTCTGAAACTCCTGAGCTCAAGCTATTCTCCCACCTCTGCCTCCTTAAGTGTTGGGATTACAGTGTGAGCCACCGTGCCCAGTGCTATTCATTTTTCTTTTATTTTTTTTTCTGAGACAAAGTCTTGCTCTTTTGCCCAGACTGAAGTGCAGTGGTGCAATCTCAGCTCACTGCGACCTCTGCTTCCTGGGTTCAAGTGATTCTTCTGCCTCAGCCTCCCCAGTAGCTGGGATTACAGGCCCCCACCACTACACTCGGCTAATTTTTGTATTTTAGTAGAGATGGGGTTTCACCATGTTGGCCAGGCTGGTCTTGAACTCCTGAGCTCAGGCAATCCGCCTGCCTCGTCCTCCCATAGTGCTGGGATTACAGGCATGAGCCACCGCACCCGGCCCAGATTTATTAAGCAATAGTGGTGCATTTCATGCACAGGTAGCAGCTAGTCTAGTAATAATTCTCCACAAATCATTGGGGAAAAGGTGGCAATTTTCTACTTTTCCTTTATGTTCAGGAGCATCAGCAATATACAACTCAACGTCCACACAGGTCTTTGTTACACAGCATGAGTCACGAAATGTTTGCCACCAGAGCAGGATAAGTTTTTGAGCTTGTAATAGCAAGCAACTGGTTTGAAGAAAATCTTGCAGTTATAAAATAAAGTGATTCTTTTTTGAAATGTGTTGAGAGAAGTGATTTGTCATGTCATTATTTATTGTATCAGTTATTTTGCCTGGTTACCCTGATCTCCCACCTCTAACCTCAAAATTAAACATTTTATTTGAGATCTGTTTATTTGCTTATCTGATTATTGGCCATATATCTAATTTCTACATCCTCTCGGTCAAGATTTCGTGTGCATCTTAAACTTGCTTCCCATAAGTTATCCCCAACTGCCAAACATCTTATACAAAAAGAAGGTACAGTCTCTATCCCACTGTAAACTCTCTCCTATTTCTCATAGCTGGATCATCCTGTCACTCACTCATTTCGTAACATTTAGCAGTTGCACACCACGAATTAAGCTAGGTCTAATTTTGGTCTTTGCCCTTAAGGATCCCAGTGTGATGCTGTAAGGACCCAGTGAACACTGTTGAGTCCAGGAGCGAGGTGACCAATCCATGAGCCAGGTGCTCTAAATATACAGTAAAGGGCCATTTAGTCTTCGCACCAACCTTACAAGAGAAGAACTTTTATCATCACGTTTGCCAGAGGAGGAAGCTGAGGCTCAGTGAGGTTCGGAACCTTGCAGGACCGAGGTGGCAGGAGGCGAGACGGGGCTCTAAACCCAGCTCCCATACCTCTTTCTCCCCCATCCAGCTGCGTCCACGCAGTTAGGAAGCATCGCTTGGGCCTTGGGGATGGGCAGCCGCCAAGGAGAGCTTTTTCCCGTCCGCTCGGGGAAGAGCGCGCAGGGGAAAGGGGTTGTGGGTCCCGGCACGCGGCACCAGGCTCGCCGTCCCCCGCCTGGTCTTTCCTCTGTTCGGCCTATGGGGCTGCCGCCGCCCTGGGCTTGCGGCTGGGACTCATTTCCAGATCCGCCCAAGGCAGGTCTTCCTTGTAAGGGCGGGTAGCTCAGAGGAACGACCGTCGGCAACAGCTGCCACGTCCGAAACTGCGTCTCCTTTCTCATTCTGAAATGAAATTCGTAGTTGGTTAAAATGGGCCTCGCCAGCACGATTTACAAACAAGACGAGCGCTCGCTGCCATCACAGGAGGAGAAAAGCAAAGGACGAATTCATAATGCAGTCACTAGAGCTCCGATGCGCCTAGGGGAGCGCGCGCCGAGCACCAGCAGGAACGGCGCCCCGCGGAGGCTGCAAGGTGCGGGGCCGCTCCGCAGGCGCGTGCACGGGCTCGCGCTCCGAACGGCCGCGCGTCTCAGCCGTGCGCCCGGTCCTTGCCACCCCAAACTCCCGCAGCGAACAACGCGTCCCCGGGGCGGCCCTGCGGCTGCTCTTGGAGACGGCGGAAGAGGCGCGTGCGCGGCTTGGGGGACAGAGGCGGGGTCGGGGGCGAAGGGAGGCGGCTCCTGGGGCCCAGAAAGCTGGCGAGGAGGAGGAACCTCCCCCGACCTCCACTCCCAGCTCTCCGAACCGTGAAGACACTGCCTCGGCGCAAAGCGTCTCTAGCCGTCCTAGGTGCACCTGTTTCTGTAGAAAACGTGTTTTGTGCTTACGAGGCGCAAGAGGGAGGGCTTTGGGCACACGGCCCATTCATACGCTGGACACTGCATGTTTGTGTGAAAAGAATACCTAGTTATTGCTAGACACTTGCAATCAATCCCTCCACTTCCAGAAGATCACTGTAAACATTTAGGGATCCACCCTTTGAAACTTTTCCGAGGCATGTGATGCACAGACACACACACATAATGGGAGTAAACCATAGCATGTTTTTTTTGTTGTTGTTTTTTTGAGACGAGTCTCGCTCTGTCGCCCAGGCTGGAGTGAGTGGCGCGATCGCGGCTCACTGCAAGCTCCGCCTCCCGGGTTTACGCCATTCTCCTGCCTCAGCCTCCCGAGTAGCTGGGATTACAGGCGCCGCCACCACACCCGGCTAATTTTTTGTATTTTTAGTAGAAAAGGGGTTTCACCGTCACATATGACGAAAATATGTGTGAGATTTACGCAGTGATTTAATCTTGGTAAAGATAGCAGAAATTCATGGGTGTGCCACAGGAATCTTTTACAAAAAGTTAATGGTTTGTGAATCATTTAAAAAATACCTTCATGAGGCCGGGCGCGGTGGCTCCCGCCTGTAATCCCAGCACTTTGGGAGGCCGAGGCGGGCGGCGGATCACGAGGTCAGGAGATATCGAGACTATCCTGGCTAACACAGTGAAACCCCGTCTCTACTAAAAATACAAATAATTAGCTGGGCGTGGTAGCGGGCGCCTGTAGTCCCAGCTACTGGCGATGCTGAGGAGAATGGCATGAACCCGGGAGGCGGAGTTTGCAGTGAGCGAGATTGCGCCACTGCACTTCAGCCTGGGGGACAGAGCAAGACTCCGTCTCAAAAAAAAAAAAAAAAAAAAAAAAAAAACCTTCATGCACCCATGGCTCAGTTTATACCAATGATCATAATTATTTTTCCATGCATAGTCTGCAATTCACTCTAGCAATGGGAGTCTTCTGTGGTTTCTTCGCATCCCTTTCCAACATTACCTGAGACAAGGAGAGAGCTCCCCTTCTTTCTAACACCAGCAGCATGTTCCAGGCTTACCTTACTTTTGGGTGTCCTGACATCTTGTGTTGACACCCTCCAACAAGCTCTGATTTCCTTTAGAGGAGAACAGCATAGTGGGCCCAAATCTGGGTTTTTTGTTTGTTTTTGAGACAAGAGTCTAACTTTGTCACCCAGGCTGGAGTGCAGTGGTGCAATCTCGGCTCACTGCAACCTGCACCTCCCAAGCTCAAGTGATTCTCTTGCCTCAGCCTCCTGAGTAGCTGGGATCACAGGTGCACGCCACCCCACCCAGCTAATTTTTTTTTTTTTTTTTCCAGTAGAGACAGGGTTTCACCATGTTGGCCAGGCTGGTCACGAACCCAAATCTGGTTTTAAGACTGAGGATCTGGGCTGGGTGAAGCAGCTCATGTCTTTAATCCCAACACTTTGGGAGGCTGAGGTGGGAGGATCACTTGAGCCCAGGTGCTGGAGACCAGCTTGGGCAACATGGAGAGACCTCATCTTTAAAAAAAACAAACACAAAAATAGTTGTGGATCTGAATGTCTTTGTGTATAGTGGAAATGGAATTGTCTTGGAGTATAAATTCACAGACTAGTGCTTGTTAGAGACAAGCTTTGTAACCTTTGGCAGTAACTATGCTGCATCTTCTCTGCACCTGGAGACCTCTCTCCTGCTTCTCCTCCTTACTCTGTGCCCTGGGGCTCCCTGGTGATCTGGCCTCTAGTTAGTTTTGGCCAGTGGGAGGCGAACCCAGCACTCTTTCTATGGGGTACCAGAGGATTGACTGCGTTCTCTCCACTGAAGACCCTCTCTATGTAGCCACCCCCTTTGAATTCTGGTAACAAGCTTCCCTCCCCTTTATACTCAAGCAGAGGTGGGCTCCCAATTGGTACTGACTCCAGGGACATCCATCCATCCCTTGTAGTCGTCCCTAACCCCTGAAACGCTTTTGTCCTTAATAAACTCTCCTCAATTATCCAGGTTGAGTATGCCATCAAATCCTGCCGGGATCCTGATACCATAGGATTAAGGATGATTTTTTTAAACCGATTTTTTTAATGCTTTCTGTATTTCCTAAGCCCTTCACAATGATGATGTTTTTCATTTATGAATTTTTAAAATGTCATCAAGAAACATTATGAAAAGTCCTTTTGCTGAGAGTCATCTGAGCAACTCGTGTTCCAAGGGGCACATTTTAGGAATGTGGCACAAATCACGTCTAGAAGGAGCACCTCCCCAAACTTGCAACACTTATCTCTGGGTGGCGGGGTATCAGGTAGCTTCCTTCTTGTATTACTACTATATAGTATGCGTTTTTACAATGAATGTGTATCATTTTTACAAAAAGACAACTTTTTTTTTTTTTTTTTTTGAAATGCAATCTCACTGGTCAGGTTGGAGTGCAGTGGTGTGATCTCAGCTCACTGTAGCCTCTATCTCCCCAGGCTCAGGTGATCTTCCCACCTCAGCTCCTCAGCCTCCCCAGGTAGCTGGGCCTACAGGTGTGCATCACCACAACTGGCTTTTGCGTGTGTGTGTGTGTCTGTGTGTATTTTTTGTAGAGATGGGGTTTTGCTACACTTCCCAGGCTAGTCTTGAACTCCTGGTCTCAAGCGATCAGTCAACCTCAGCTTCTCAAGGTATTGCAACCATCAGCCTCCTCACTCGCCCATTTTTTTTTTTTTTTTTTTTTGAGACAGTCTGGCTCTGTTGTCCAGGCTGGAGTGCAGTGGCATGATCTTGGCTCTCTGCAAGCTCCGCCTCAGCCTCCCAAGTAGCTGGGACTACAGGTGCCTGCTGCCATGCCCGGCTAATTTTTTTTTTTTTTTTTTTTTTGTATTTTTAGTAGAGACGGGGTTTCACTGTGTTAGCCAGGATCGTCTCAATCTCCTGACCTCGTGATCCACCTGACCTCGTGATCCACCCGCCTCAGCCTCCCAAAGTGCTGGGATTACAGGCGTGAGCCACCCTGCCCGGCCTTTTTTTTTTTTTTTTTTTTTTTTTTTTTTTTTTTAGGGCTAGGGCTCAGTCTGCTCAGGCTGGAGTAGTGGTGCAATCATGACTCACTGTAACTGCAAACTCCTGGTCTCAAGTGATCCTCCTGCCACGGCCTCCTGAGTAGCTGGGACTACAGCCTTGTACCACCATGCCTGGCTAATTTATTTTACTTTTTATTTTTTGTAGAGACATGGTCTCGCTATGCTTCCCAGGCTGATTTCCAACTCCTGGTCGCAATCCATCTTCCCACCTCAGTGTCCCAAAGTGCTGGGATTACAGGTATGAGCCACCACATCCAGCCATAAAAATATACAATTTTACAAATAGATTTCTGAGGGAAATGTGCACTTTTTGATGCTTAAAAGCAAAGGTCAGCTAACTTCTGTAAATGGCCAGAGAGTAAATGTTTGAGTGTTTGCAGGCCAAGAGACGGACTCAAGATACCATGTAGGTACTTACATAACAAGAGAGAAAACAAATTTCCACACATTCTTGTTTACAAAAAGTGGCGCGATCTCTGCTCACTGCAACCTCCGCCTCCCAGGTTCAAACGATTCTCCTGACTCAGCCTCCTGAACTGCTGGGATTACAGGTGTGAGCCACCATGCCTGGCCGAGTACAATTTTTATGTGGGTCTACTAATGAGAATGACATAATTCTTTTTTGGGAAATAACATGTCACTTAATGTTAGTGTTTCTTATCATCCAGACTGATTGCAAACATTCATCTATTAATATTGATCTGTAATGAGATTTTACATATTTCTTCTTTGAAAATGTAGATGGGCACTGTCAAATACTGACATGAATCCACGAGCACATGATTTCAATTGATCTTCGAAGGCATTTATATGATTAGAATCTTCTCTTGATATTTGCCTTTTAATGTCATTACATTGCAGATTAATCACTTCTAATTGAAGGTTAGAGGGAAGCTCTTCAATTGTGAAGTTAAATGAATTTTGAAATATAGAACTGTCCTTTTTACTTGCACTAATGTCTGACAAAGTCTGCTGGAACTGTAATTTGAGCTCTGAAAATACATCTGCTGCAAATTTATGTAAAAATAGAGATCTTGCTTTTGTTTTACCTTTTGTCAGCACAGGAAGTGTATTAAGCAGGTCAATATCACTTGTGAGTCAAAGTTAGTTGTTGAAATGACTTTATCACAGTGTAAGTTTCACATATAAGCACCATTTTGCCTCATAATTTTAGGTTGAATTCATTAAGAAACAGTATCAGGCCACCAACTTCATTTCTGTACAGACCATGAATTAACAACCATCCAACCTAACAACCACTATTTTTTTTTTTTTTTGACAGCGTCTTGCTCTGTTGCCCAGGCTGGAGTGCAGTGGTGCGATCTCAGCTCACTGCAACCTCCACCTCCCGGGTTCAAGCGATTCTTCTGCCTCAGCCTCATGAGTAGCTGGGATCACAGGCATGCACCACCATGCCTGGCTAATTTTTTTTTTTTTTTTTTTTGCATTTTTAGTAGAGACGGGGTTTCACCATGTTGGCCAGGCTGGTCTTGAACTCCTGACCTCAGGTGATCCACCTGCCTTGGCTTCCCAGAGTGCTGGGATTACATGCGTGAGCCACTGCCCCCATCCAACAACCACTTTTAAAACAAATCCTTAACTGTAAACACACATTTTAAAGCACACGGTTTTACAGATGCTGGTGAGAATGGGGAGAAAAGGGAACTCTGATATGCTGTTGGGTAAACTAGTACAGCTGCCATGGAGAATAACATGGAGGTTCCTCAGAAAACTACAAGTAGAACTACTCACATGATCTAGCAATCCCATTACTTAAAATCTATCCAAAGGAAAGGAAATCACTATATCAAAGAGACAGCTGCACCTCATGTTTATAGCCGCACTATTCAGAATAGCCAATATGGAACTGACCTATGTGTCCACAATAGACGAATGAATAAGGAAAACGTGGTATATGTACACAAGGGAATGCTATTCGGCCATAAAAAACACAATGAAATCCTGTCATTCACAGCAACTTGGATGGAATTGGAGGATATTAAGTGAAATAAGCCAGGCACAGAAAGGTAAACACCACATGTTCTCAGTCACATATGGGACCTAGAACACGTTGATCTAATAGAAGTAAAAGGTAGAACAGAGGATGCCAGAAGCTGGGAAGGGGAGGGGAAGGTGGTGATAGGGAGGGATTTGTTAAAGGATTCAAGATTATAGTCAGATGGGAGGACTAAGTACTAGGGTTTCACACCGCTGTAGGGTGACGATAGTTAACAATAATAGACCAGGCACGGTGGCTCATGCCTGTAAACCCAGCACTTTGGGAGGCCAAGGTGGGCAGATTGCCTGAGTTCAGGAGCTTGAGACCAGCCTGGGCAACATGGTGAAACCCCCACTCTACTAAAATACAAAAACTTTGCCGGGCTTGGTGGTGTGCGCCTGTAATCCCAGCTATTTGGGAGGCTGAGGCAGAATTGCTTGACTCAGGAGGTGGAGGTTGCAGTGAGCTGAGATGGCGCCATTGCACTCCAGCCTGGGCGACAGAGCAAGACTCCATCACACACACACAAAATAATAATAGTAATAATACATAGTTTCAAATAGCTGGAGGGAGGATTGAACCTTCCCAACACAAAGAAATAAATGTTTGAGATGATGGATATGCTGATTACCCTAATCTGAAATCATTATACATCATACGTATGAAACACGACTGTGCACCCTATTAATATGTACAATTATTATTTGTCAATTAAAATAATAAAACTTAAAAACACATGGTTTTAAACATGATTTTGCATACTCTGAAGCATATATTTTGCATCCTGACATCATGTCATAAGTGAAAAGATAAGTGACTTTCATTATTACTGCTCCAAATGCATGCATGCTCAATAACCTGTGATCTATTTTCCATAATTCACGTTTATAAAAAGTAACTTTAGAACTTCAGTCATTGTCAGCCAGCAGACAGTTTTCCCTGCTCCACAATTAAATAAGTCAGTATTTTTGGAAGTATTGTACAAGTTGTTTGGGACCTCCCTACACGTTGCCACTGGATAAGAAGACCTGAAACCCAGCCGGGCGTGGTGGCTCACACATATAATCCCAGCACTTTGGGAGGCCAAGGCGGGCGGATCACCTGAGGTCAGTAGTTCGAGACCAGCCTGGCCAACATGGTGAAACCCTGTCTCTACTAAAAATATAAAAATTAGCCGGCCATGGTGGCTTATATCTGTGGTCCCAGGTATTCAGTAGGCTGAGGCAGGAGAATCACTGGAACCTGGGGCGGGGAGGCTGCAGTGAGCCGAGATGGTGCCACCGCACTCCAGCCTGGGTGACAGAGCGAAACTCTGTCTCAAAAATAAACGAACAAACAAACAAAAACCCTGAAACCTGTCTTTCAGCAGAGGGATTTTAGTGAGTTAGTATCAAGGGGTCATCACTTCCTTTTCTCCTTGGAGAGCCGACACAGGACAGGAGGACTAAGCGCTCTTTCTGATATCTTAAGATCCCTTTCAGGAAACCCATTCTGTTGGTGTTTCTTAAGGTGTGATAAAGCTTGTCCAGCCTCCACACTGTGGAAAGTTCTCCTTTATACACCCATGTATCAGCAGAGCTGCCCTGTAGGTAGGATTCTTACTCCCACGTGGCTAATGAGTAGAAAGCAAGGCCACAAGTAAGGTCTTTGGGTGCTGTCTGTTCTTTCAGGAGAGTCACTTTGATATGAGAAAGGGGTTGGGGAAAGACTCCTGCGTCTGGGTGTGGTCTGGGAGAGAAGCACATTTAGGGTGCTGCAACCACATCTTATTTCTTGTGCCATATTGCTCAGGGCCAGCCCGAAGTGAGAATGGCTTTTCTCGGTCAATTCCCAGTTTTACCACCATCATCCTTACCCGAATCCTAGTAAGTCTATTCTCCACTGAACTGAACCGAGTGCAGCTGACTGCAGGCGCGCGGTGCCCCATTTGCCACCCCAGGGAGGCCGAGCAGCGGCGAGTGTGCGGCCACGGCCCCTCGGCTCTCCCAGCAAACCCACGGTGCATGGGCCACGGCCCCTCCGCTCTCCCAGCAAACCCACGGTGCGTGGCCACGGCCCCTCCGCTCTCCCAGCAAACCCACGGTGCGTGGCCACGGCCCCTCCGCTCTCCCAGCAAACCCACGGTGCGTGGCCACGGCCCCTCCGCTCTCCCAGCAAACCCACGGTGCGTGGCCACGGCCCCTCCACTGTCCCAGCAAACCCACGGGGACCTGGGTGCGGACGGAGACCGGCTGTGCGGCGGCCGCGGCCCCTGCGAGCTGAGCCACGGGGGTTTGGGCGGGGCGGAGCTTGTACTGGGTGGGCGGGGAGGAGCCCGGACGGCGGGAGCGGCTGCGGCGCGCGGGCGCCCTCGGGGCCGCGTGCTGGGGGTCCTAGGGGCCCACCGCGCCCAGCCAGACGTTCAGACGCTCAGCCAAACATGATCTGTGACCCAGGAAAGGGGAGCAGGGCCACTCCCGCGCGCGGCCCCCGCGATGAACCGGACGCCCCCACCCTGCCGGGAAAAAGGCAGTGGCGGTCAGGCCGCGCTGTCTCTTTAAGACCGTGTTCCTCCTAACACCGAAGGTGAGGAACCCGGCCCTGGGTCCCGGGAGACAGCCCGAGGTGGGATGGGCCCTCGGCCTCCTACGGGTAGGCGGGTGAGAGTACAAGTCTCTGGGCGTGGAATCTGGGGAAGTTATGAATGGGGGGAGGGGCGGGTTCGGAGTTGAACCAAAGCCCCCAGGTACCTTGTGCATTTTCACAGGGCTCCTGGACAGGGCGAGGAGACTAACTAAGCAAGGCCAAGTTCCAAAGGAAGGAGAGTCCCAGCTGGTTTCCGCGTCCACACGGTGCAGTCCTTCATGAATCTGGGTAAGCGCAGTAGCTTGTGAATGAGGGTGAATGGCAGAAGCTCGGGCTTCACGGGTGGGTGGGGAGGCAGCGGAACTGACCCCTGCGGCTGTCAGGTAGGCCTTGGGCACCCGGTTCTGCATTCTGGACTAAGACGTGAAGCTAGCCTGCCCACACGCTGGGTATCCACTGGCCCCTTAGGAGCTCAGAGGGTACCGTAGCAAGCAGCTGGTGGCACTGTGCCTCCCTGGCACTCCCTGGCAGAGAGGGAGAGGCTGAGTGATGAGGCTCACTGCATTTTGGGTGAGCAGAATGGAGACTGTGAAGTCACAGAGGAAGTGGAATGCTACAGCTGGCTGCCGGGCAGAGGAAAGGTGTCACCCAGGCAGGCTCGGGGCTTTCTGGCTGTGAAAGGAGTCTCTGGGGTCAGCAGGGCATGTCTGGTGCCCATGGTTGACTGATGAGTCGGGTGAGGCCACCCTACCACAAGGGTCCCCCTCCCCATCCTACACAGGAATGAAAACAGTCCCATGTCCACTTTCTGGAAGCCTAAATACCACCCACACCGTGTGGAAGGAAAGCAGGAGAGAGACTGAGGGGCACAGGCTGCCGCCCTCTTTTCTCTCGAACCTCCTCCCAGGCCGACCACCCTTGCTGTGTCCAAGCCAAGCTCTGTGGGCTTTCTGTTTCTCCTGAGTAGTTGATTTTCAGAATTTGGGGTACCAGGGCTCTGGGGAGTGTGAGCTAGAGAGCGGATGAGTCTCGAAGATGACCACTGACTCCTACTCTCCCACTTCTCCAGATGCAGAGGCCTCCATGGCTGTGATAAGCCTGCTGTTCTTGGCAGTGATGTATGTTGTTCACCACCCCCTGATGGTCAGTGACCGGATGGACCTGGACACGTTAGCCAGGAGTCGGCAGCTGGAGAAGCGGATGAGCGAGGAGATGCGCCTGCTAGAGATGGAGTTTGAAGAGAGAAAGCAAGCGGCTGAGCAGAAGCAGAAGGCAGAGAACTTCTGGAGAGGAGACACGTCCAGCGACCAGTTAGTGCTGGGGAAGAAAGACATGGGGTGGCCGTTCCAGGCCGATGGCCAGGAGGGGCCTCTGGGCTGGATGCTGGGAAACCTGTGGAACACTGGCCTCTTTTGCCTTTTTCTCGTCTTTGAGCTCCTGCGACAGAACATGCAGCAAGAGCCGGCCTTTGATTCCAGCAGTGAGGAGGAGGAGGAGGAAGTCCATGTTGTCCCTGTCACCTCTTACAACTGGCTTACTGACTTCCCCTCCCAGGAGGCCCTGGACTCCTTTTACAAACACTATGTCCAAAACGCCATCCGTGACCTGCCTGGCACCTGTGAGTTTGTGGAGAGTTTTGTGGATGATCTCATTGAGGCCTGTCGGGTGCTCAGCCGCCAAGAGGCTCACCCACAATTGGAAGACTGCCTGGGCATCGGGGCTGCCTTTGAGAAATGGGGAACCCTCCATGAGACCCAGAAATTTGATATCCTGGTGCCCATCGTCCCCCCACAGGGCACCATGTTTGTCCTGGAGATGAAGGACCCGGCCCTGGGCCGCCGCTGTGGCTGTGTGCTGGTGGAGTCAGAATGTGTGTGCAAGCGTGAGAAGCTCCTAGGGGACGTGCTGTGCCTGGTGCACCACCACAGGGACCCCTCGGCAGGCTTGGGGAAGTGTAGTAGCTCCATCAAAGCAGCTCTCTGCACTGGCTTCCACCTAGACGTGTGCAAGACTGTGCAGTGGTTCCGGAACATGATGGGCAATGCCTGGGCCCTTGTGGCCCACAAGTATGACTTTAAACTCAGTCTCCCACCGTCTCCCACCTCCTGCAAGCTCAGGCTAGACTATCGCTCAGGCCGCTTTCTCTCAATCCACTTGGTCCTGGGGGTGCAACGCGAAGACACCTTGGTCTACCTGGTGAGCCAGGCTCCTGACCAGGAGCAGCTCACCAGTGTGGACTGGCCTGAGTCCTTTGTGGCCTGTGAGCACTTGTTCCTGAAGCTGGTGGGGCGCTTTGCCCCCGAGAACACCTGTCACCTCAAGTGCCTCCAGATCATTTTAAGTCTCCGGCAGCATCAGAGCTTACCCCGCGGAGCATCCCGCCCCATCCTCACATCTTACCACTTTAAAACAGCTCTCATGCACCTCCTGCTACGGCTGCCCCTCACGGACTGGGCCCACAACATGCTCTCCCAGCGGCTCCAGGACATTCTCTGGTTCTTGGGCCGTGGCCTCCAGCAAAGGTCCCTCCATCATTTCCTCATTGGTAACACTTCTCTGCCCCTGACCATCCCGATCCCTAAGACATTTAGGAGTGCTGAGCCTGTCAATCTCTTCCAGCACCTGGTGCTCAACCCCAAGGCACATTCACAGGCAGTGGAAGAGTTCCAAAACCTTCTGACCCAGGTGAACACTCTGCCTCGTGCCCCACTGGCTGCAGCGCCTTGATGTAAAGACCATCTAAAAAAAAAAAACAGATGAAGGTATTTCTAATTCCTTGGGCTACAAAAGTGTTTATTTTTCAGATGTATCAGTGGTCTATGTGACCTTCACCTTGCCAGTGGGGGCTGTGAGAAGACACCTTAGGGAGTGTGTGAGGTGGTGATGAGGATGGGCCTAATGACCCTGCGGGGCCTAATCAAGGGTGGGTCATCTGTCATCTGAGATTTTCTTCTGCTTAACTTTCATCATGACCCAAAGAAGACCGAGGGAAACGGATGTTATGGGAGGATCTTGCTGCTAAGGAGGTGAAATCCAGAGGGGTACGGTGAAGTTGTGTTTTTGTATCAACACTGGAAGCGAGAGAACCAGAGAATAGCTTCATTCCAGCTTATTCCTTTTCGTGATTGACTCCCAGTGTGTTCTCTGTGAATTGGTTTCCTTGTTGAGCGGTTAGCTTAATTCTCATCCGAGCTGGTGGCACTCCATTTTATCCCAAATACTGTGATGGGCAACTTCTCATATTTTAGGATCTAATTTTTCAAACCTTCACTATGTTGAAAATATAACCAAGGCTGGGCGCAGTGGCTCACGCCTGTTAATCCCAGCACTTTGGGAGGCCGAGGTGGGTGGATCGCCTGAGCTCAGGAGTTCAAGGCCACCCCGGGCAACATGGTGAAACCCCGTCTTGCTGAAATACAAAAACTTAGCTGGGCATGGTGGCGCGTGCCTGTAGCCCCAGCTACTTGGGAGGCTGAGGCACGAGAATCACTGAAGCTCCAGTGGGGGAGGCTGCAGTGAGCTGAGGTCGCACCACTGCACTTCAGCCTGGGCTACAGAGTGAGACTCCGTCTCAAAAAAAAAAAAAAGAAAATATAACCAAGATGTTTACATTCCATTTTCTTAACTTAGCTCTATTTTCATATGACAAGAGAGTTGTTTTTATCCATCTGAAAAAACTACCTAATTTATTCGCATTGATTCACATATATTAAGTCAGTAGTAACCTGTCTCATAATTGAGATAATGTGTTTAATCAATGAAATGGCTAACATCTCATGACCTTTTTAGTGCCTGGAGGCAACATTATAAAGGCCTTCACAAGGACAATCTTTTTGGGGGCTCTGAGATGAAGAATTGCTTTGTTTTTTGTGGGGAGCCACTTGTTAAGTGTAAAGAAGGTTTAGCTGCCATGTTTAGCTGTGTTTTTTCTGTCTAGTCATGCCTCCTTTGTATTTTTTTTTTTTTTTCAAAAATGACAAAGGGATTACTTGAACTGTGTTTGTGGTTTTGAAAGAGGGGTCATCACAATCCAGGCTCACTGCCAGGTTTGTATAGGAAAGGATTGGGAAGCAGTCCAACTCTAAAGTTGTGATTCCAGAGATATGATTGGTGTTTTTCCCTTTTTTCAAAACCATGGGATGCTGAGGAGGAGTGTTAAGAAATGCAGCTATAGTTATGGGTGTGGTTGTTTTGGAAATGCCAATGCTGTTCTGTCTGCGCTGCCAAGAAGATCTGCTGGGGAGGGTAACCTGTCCCCACTGAACTGGACCTCAGCAAGGATCAGATGCTGGCTGTTATGGGCTTCAGTCATAGAATACACTCCCTCCCCTCCAGCAAAAATAAATTTAAAATGTCCCAAAGTCGGGTGCGGTGGCTCACACCTGTAATCTCAGCACTTTGGGGGGCTGAGGTGGGCAGATCACTTGAGCCCAGGGGTTCAAGACCAGCCTGGGCAACCCGTCGCGATCCCGTCTCTACAAAAAATGAGCTGGGCATGGTGGCATACACCTGTGGTCCCTGCTACTCTGGAGGCTGAGGCTGAAAGACTGCTTGAGCCCAGGAGGTCAGGGCTGTAGTGAGCTCTGTTAGTGTCACTGTGCTCCAGTGACTCAGGGCAAAAAAGTGAGAATGTGTCTCAAAAAAAAAAAAAATTGTCCCAGAAGCTGATGTCAGTCAGTATTTGGGGCTCCCAGTGCACAATAGCTACTGTGTTCCCACGTTGCCCGCGTCCGTCTGGTACTGCTTTCAAGGCGAGATGCAATCCTGGTGGTTCCCTGCTGGTGGGATTTTGGTGTTCTAGAAACATCCATATACTTTTTGTTTAGAAAATTATGTGCTGATGTTTTAAGTTAGAGTCAATAAAGGAGGCTATTTTCTGTATACGTGGGAATCTCTGCAGTAACACACTCGGCAGGTCAGCATTCTCACATGCCTGTTCCCAAGAAGTTCATGTTACCCTGACAGCTCCGTTCAGTATCTCCTGGTGTTGCTCAATGTACTTGGAACGAGTCTGCCTTGTGGTTGCCCAGTGGCATGGCCAGTGGCCAGAAAAGAATAAGAAACATCTAGGTGACTGATTTTCATGGCACCCAAACCAAAATATCAGCCAAATTAGAAGATCTTAGTGGTTGCAAACAAGCATACACTCTAACAAAACTCTTCTCAGGTAGGAAGAAGGTGGTATCATTTCTAGGAGTGCATGGTTGTTTCTAGTCTAATAGATAAAAAAGAAAATAAAGGCCGGGTGTGGTGGCTCACGCCTGTAATCCCAGCACTTTGGGAGGCCGATGTGGGCGGTTCATCACTTGAGGTCAAGAGTTCCAAATCACCTGGCCAACATGGCAGAACCCCGTCTCTACTAAAAATTTAAAGACATTTGCCAGGCGTAGTGGCACACGCCTGTAATCCCAGCTACTCAGGAGGTTGAGGCAGGAGAATCGCTTGAACCCGGGAAGTGGAGGTTGCAGTGAGCTGAGATCATGCCACCACACTCCAGCCTGGGCGACAGAGCGAGACTCCGTCTCAAAAAAAAAAAAAAAAGAAGAAGAAAACATAAAGTTACGATAGTGGGCAGATGACTATAAAGGGAGCAGTCAGCAAAACTTGGGTGGAGCAGAGGGTGCAAGAAAGAGTAATACACACACACACACACACACACACAAAAACAAGTAGTAATGGAAAGAACAGACCTGTAGTGCTCTGGGAATACTCTTACAATTAAAGGGGAAACCTTTCCAGCTAGGAAGCTAAGCCTTATTCTAAAACAAAACCTGGCTAGCCCCCAGGATACAACCGCAGTTACAGTAATGGGAATGCTTACTGTTCACTGAGCTTTGCCAGTGTTCAGGACACTGTTCTGATGGCTTTACATCTGGTAACTCATTTAATCTTTACACTGTAACCCCATGAAGTGGGCCCTTCATCCTCTCCATTTTACATGCGAGGAAACTGAGGCGCAGAAAGGGTATGCAACTTCCCCAAGGTCACGTAGCTAGTAAGTGGCAGAGCCAGGAAGAAACTATCTGCCATCGCAACCTTTCAGCTTGGTCTTGGAAATAAAACAAGATGTAAGGGTTAAAGGGCTTTGAGAAGCAAAAAGCACTATATTTTAAAAGATTAGGTATGTTACTGTTTAGAAATTCTAGAAGACAGAAATTGTTGGTTCTTAGCCCAATCTTGAGGTCAAGAATTTCATATCACAGGCAAAAATTAAAGGCATTTGTGCTGGGCGCAGTGGCTCACACCTGTAATCCCAACACTTTGGGAGGCTGAGGCGGGTGGATCACCTGAGGTCGGAAGTTCGAGACCAGCCTGACCAACATGGAGAAACCCTGTCTCTACTAAAAATACAAAATTAGCTGGGCGTGGTGGCAGGCGCCTGTAATTCCAGCTACTCAGGAGACTGAGGCAGGAGAATCACTTGAACCCAGGAGGCAGAGGCTGCAGTGAGCTGAGATTGCGCCATTGCACTCCAGCCTGGGCAACAAAGCAAAACTCCGTCTCAAACAAAAAAAAAAAAAAAAAAAAAAATTTGCTTTAGAGGCCAAAATGAACGCAAAGCCATTTCAACTATGTGCCCACTGAGTCCCAGTGACTTGATGGTTTCTATCACAGACTACATCATTATATAAGCCAGCTGCAGGCTGGAAGGTCAGGGCACATTTGAAGTCAAAAGATTGCTTGTTCAGGTAGCCAGTGGATAACGCTATTGTTCCTCACCTAAACTAAGGCAGTTTCCCATTTATTTGAGGGAAGTAGAATCTCCATGAAGAGTAAAACGGGGTGGGGAAGGGAGACAACACTAGCTCTGCTTTCCTGGCAGCCTAGGAGTAGTGGAGGAACTTAACTACTTTACTTTTGCACAAACAGAGGTATTGAGCTTTGTACATTTGTATACCACTGATATCAGTGATAAATCATTCACTCTTTTTTTTTTTTTTTAGACAGAGTTTTGCTCTGTCCCCCAGGCTGGAGTGCAGTGGCACAATCTCAGCTCACTGCAAGCTCCGCCTCCCGGGTTCATGCCATTCTCCTGCCTCAGCCTCCCAAGTAGCTGGGACTACAGGCGCCCGCCACCATGCCCGGCTATTGTGTGTGTGTGTGTGTATTTTTAGTAGAGACGGGGTTTCACCGTGTTAGCCAGGATGGTCTCGATCTCCTGACCTCGTGATCCGCCCGCCTCGGCCTCCCAAAGTGCTGGAATTACAGGCTTGAGCCACCGCGCCCGGCCAAATCATTCACTCTTTTGGCATCCTTGATAGCCCTAAAAACAAAACAAAGATGGCATGCAGAGCAGGAGGTGAAAGACCTGCCCGCACGAGGCAGCCCTGGCCCAGAGAGACGCTGGACATGGAGCTGGCTTTGCCTTCCTGCACATGAAGCTGGAAGTGGCTCAGGCGGCTCCATTATCCCCACAGAACAGCCTCAAGGCTCACCTCGTGGGTCACCTGGTAGCTTTCCTCCACCAGGGCTTTCAAGCTGTTCTTCACCTCCCAACCCTTGCTGCTCTTAGTGTACACATGGAATCCAGAGGATCACACTTGTCCCAATGTCCTCCCTCAGATCCTTTCAGCAGAGAGAACAAGTGAGGGAGATGACAGGGACCCTAGCATATACTGAGCAAGTCCAGTGAAGGGGATACTGCCTTCCCCATTTTATAGATGGGGAAGAAGATGGGGTCCAGAGAGGTTAACGTGCCCAACCCAGGATTTAAAATTGTCTTCCAGCTGTACTCACTGAATATGTATTTAAGTACTTGCAGTGTCCAGGGCCAGCACCAGGCCGTGGGAAAACCACAGTGAGCAGATACGGCTTCATCTTCATGGAGCTGACAGTCTGTGTAGGAGACAGACATGAAATAGTCACCCAAGTGCATGGAAAATTGCACCTGTGACAAGTTCTCTTGAAGCCTCCAGTATGGAGAGTTGTGTGTATCAGGGAAGGCCTCCTTGAGGAACCTGAGGGGAGTGGAAACCGGATTGGAGCTACAGGGGTGAAGATGGGGATGAAGAGGATCCTGGCTAGAGGAGTGTGTGTGTGCAGAGGCCTGGGGGTAGGAGCAGGCGTGATGAGGGGAATCTGAAAAAAGGCCAGGGCAGCTGGAGGGCAGGGAGCAAGGGGAGCAAGGTCCCTGAGGAGCTGGAGAGGCTGCAGGGGTGGGGAGGGGGGAAGGAAGACCCTTCCAGGGCCTTGTAGGACGCTTAGAGGTTCCCAGGGCAGTGGAACCCCTCAAGGGTTATACTTCCGGGAGGAAGTGGTGGGGGGACAAGTGGGAGTGACAGCTCACATTTGGACTCCTCATACACTACTCAGGGCCTGGGGGGCGGGCCAGAGCAGGCCAGTGAGAAGGTAATGTGGATGGAAGGAGAAAGGCAGGATTGGCGATTTTTAGGAGGTGAAAATAGCTTGCTTGATAATAGATTGCATGGGGAGAGGCCCTCCCAGGGAGGGGCCCCCCAGGATGACTCCTGGGTGCTGATTTGGGTTCTTAGATGGCTGATGGTATCATTTGCTGAGATGAACAGTGTCAACCCGTTTGGTCTAACCCACACAGCCTTACACTGAAGATTTGAAGGTGTTCACTAGAAGAACAAGTTTATAACAACAGATAGGCTTAAAAAGTGGTTTTCAGCTGGGTGCAGTGGCTCACGCCTATAATCCCAGCACTTTGAGAGGCCAAGGTGGGTGGATCACCTTAGGTCAGGAGTTCGAGACCAGCCTGACCAACATGGTGAAACCCCCATCTCTACTAAAAATAGAAAAATTAGTCGGGCGTGGTGGCGGGCGCCTGTAATCCCAGCTATTCAGGAGGCTGAGACAGGAGAATCGCTTGAACCTGGGAGGTGGAGGTTGCAGTGAGCTGAGATCGTGCCATTGCACTCCAGCCTGGGCAACAAAGCAACACTGTCTCAAAAAAAAAAAAAAACTGGTTTTCAACAAAGGGTGACACTTTTTGATTGCCAAAATGACTGAGAGCATTGGTGGCATTTATGGTGTCAGGGAGGCTTAAGAGCCCACAAAGAGGGCAAACATCCTATCATGCCAAGAATTGTTTCACCCTGAATGCTAATAGTGCCCTTGAAGAGAAACACTATAAAAGATGCCAGATATGATGAGAGTTACAAGAAATTCTAGGATGTGCTAGGGATATTCCAGGGAATGACCCTTCCATAATTTACTTCCATAATTCAATCCTTAGGGTTAGATGAAACTGAAAGAACAGATGGCATTTTATGCTTATTTTGCTTTTTCGACCTTTATTTTTTTTGAAGGGTGTTTCCAGGTATCTATTCACAAGAATCTGAATAAAATGATGGCCTTCATCTTATATTTTATACTATATTAAATATACATTTTGTACTATATTAAATGTATATATAGCATTTTTGCATCAGTTCTTCCCCACCTGGACCGCTCCTCATTCCCATGTAGTCTCCAGCTCCCCTCCGTCCCTTTCCTCCCAGGTTTTCAGCGTTTTGCTGCCTACACAGCACAGGTCTCGTCTTCTCGATCATCTGCCTCCCCATTAGAAAGTAAAGTCCACGGGCTGAGCGCGGTGGCTCACGCCTGTAATCCCAGCACTTCGGAAGGCCGAGGCGGGCGGATCACCTGAGGTCAGGAGTTCGAGACCATCCTGGCCAACATGGTGAAACCCCGTCTCTACTAAAAATACAAAAATTAGCCGGGCGCGGTGGCTCATGCCTGTAATCCCAGCTACTCGGGAGGATGAGGCAGGAGAATCGCTTGAACCCGGTTGGCGGAGGTTGCAGTGAGCCGAGATCGCGCCATTGGACTCCAGCCTGGGGGTCAAGAGCTAGACTGTTTAAAAAAAAAAAAAAAAAAGTATATTCCACGAAAGACGGGCTTTGCTCGTCCTGCTCGACGATGGGCCCCCAAGCCCAGTCCTGCACCTAGTGCTCGAAAGGAATGGGTTTTCATCCTATTTCAGGGGGTCCACAGACCCCAAGAGCCCAATCAGAGCGGGTCCTCTACCCGGAACGCCACACCTTGGCGCAGCCCGCGGAGGTCTGCGCAGGCGCGCTGCTGGCCCCGCCCTCCGGTGACGTCACGCGGCCGTTACGACGCTCAGGCGTCTCGACGCGCGCGATTTAAAACCACCTCAGGAGACGCCAAAGCAGGATGGGACCTCCCGGCCCAGGTGAGGCCGGGCCGTCGGGAGGCGCGGCGGGAAGGGCCCCGAGGGAAGCAGTCCTTCGGGCGGGTAGGGCTGGCGGGCTCGCCTGGGCGGGGAGAGAGGATATGCTCAGCCCGGGGCTTGGCCCTGCGGCCGACTGCAGAGGCAGGTGCGGGGGGAGGGGAGGGCCGGCGCTGGGCGGGCTGACCTTGTGCTCTCAGCCAATCAGAAAGCGGCTTCGGCCGGCGTCGCAGCGCGCGCGCGGGCCCGGTCCACGCCCCTCAGTCCCCGGGCGGGGGGTGGGGCGGCCTCCTCCCGGGCCTGCTAAGGCGTGCTTGGTGTCTCTCCGTTAAAATGGTGGTTTTCTTGGAATAGATGGTATTTTCAGGGCCTTGGAAGCGGTGTGGTTACCGCCGTATGCTTAGCATGCATGCGTTTATTTTTGCACCTGTTCAAAAGTACTGAGCTCTCCCTTTGGGCGAACAGAACTGATCGTATCTCTATACTTACTGTTGGAGTTGGGGAGACAGACAGTAAACAAAAGAAATCATTACAGATGAGGCTGAGGGCTGTGGTTGAGTATAGCAGAGTGGGGGTGGCTCCGCTAGGAGTTCAGGGAAGATCTTTAGGCAGGTACCAGGGAACGTGTTGGAGGCAGAAGGAGCAAGTACAAAAATGAGGCAGAAAAGAGCTGGCCTAGCCTAGGACCTGACCAGAACGTTGTGACCAAGCTGAGTGAGGCCTGACACCTAGGCAGGGTCTGGAGGCCTTGGGTAAGAGACTGGGAAATTGAGGTACATTTTGGACATGGTATGTGTGACTTACGGGAGAGAGACTCAGGTGAAGGGGTCTATAATCACTTAGATGAGAATTTGGCTCTCGGGGGAGTTAACATGGACCACGCAGGGAAGTGGCCCATGGACTGAGAAATAAATTTGGATACCATTATCATATAGACCATAAAACCATGGGAACAGGTGAGAACACTAGGAAGGCCATGCACATTTAGGATCAACATTTAGAAGCTGGATAGAGAAGGATGAGCTGGAAAAACTCAAAAGACAGTGGTATAGGAAGAAGCCAAGAGTGTTTCAACAAGGAAGGAACTGTCAGCTGTTTCAAATGCTGCTGAATTCCAAGAGAAAGGCCAGAAAATGACCATAGGGTTTGGCAACATGGAAGTTGTAGAAGATCACGAAAAGATAGTTTTTAGGAAGTTGGAATAGGAACTAGACCAGAGTGGGTTGAAAAATGAGTGGGAAATGAGGAAGTAAACATAGGAAGTGTCTGAGCTCAGTAACCATGGGTTGAATGGATGCATATGAAAGGCAAGGAGAGAAACCACGGGAAGATGATTTGGAGAATTAAAGCGTGCCTCGAATTCCAAGTTTAGTTTCTCTCTTAGATAAGGTTCTCCTTCAGTGCTTCCTATTTCTGTTAAGGTATCCTCTCCCAAGGTCCAGCTTCCTTCCTTAGCCTGTAGCCTACTGTGCTCACATTCAAATACTGTCCTCACAAGTCCTCTTGATTCTGTTTCTAAAAATGTCTCTTGCATCCTCCCTTCCTGTTTTCACTTTGTTTGTTTTGACCCCAGGTGAGAGTTATGTTAATCATACTCTTCAGCGTTTGGGAAGCCATCAGGGTACACATGAGGTTCTTACATTTTATTTATTCCCTTTTATCCCTGTTCACCACTCCGTCTTCCCTCACATGGGCAACCATTTCGTGTTTATTGTGTATCACTGTTTTCAATATATTCCTATTAAATATGTTGTACATTATTTTTTCCTTTGTATCATCAATTCTGAACCAGTTGTGGTCTAAATTGTTATTTCCATTTGGGGGATGAAACAAATTCTTAGAGCATTTACTTGCGTAAATTTCACTAGCTAGTAAACAGCAGAGCTGGAGTTGAAGCCAGGCCTTCTGGTTCTTACACCTGGAAACTTTCCCTAAGGTCTCTCAGTTTGTTCATCTCTCTGTTTCAGTGATCTTGTTTCTTACTCTACCATAGTAGAGTAAGTAGGCCATAACCACTCACTCACTACCATAGCCACACCGTAGACCTTGTCATTACCGATAGGTGCACTACTCTGTCATCTTAATTTTAAGTATTCCACTTTAAAAAGTATAAAAAGAATTTTATATCTGTCTGTCTATCTATCTATCTATCTATATATATATTGGTATGGAGTCTTGCTCTGTCGCCCAGGCTGGAGTGCAGTGGCGTGATCTTGGCTCACTGCAAGCTCCGCCTCCCAGGTTCACACTATTCTCCTGCCTCAGCCTCCCGAGTAGCTGGGACTACAGGCTTTAGAGGCCAAGGTGAGAGGATCACTTGAGGTCAGGAGTTTGAAACCAGCCTGGCCAACATGGCAAAACCCCGTCTCCACTAAAAATACAAAAATTAGCCAGGTGTGGTGGCGCATGTCTGTAGTCCCAGCTACTCCGGAGGCTGAGGCAAGAGAATTGCTTGAGCCTGGGAGGCAGAGGTTGCAGTAAGCCAAGCTCCAGCCACTCCACTCCAGCCTGGGAGACAGAGCAAGACTGTCTCAAAAAACAAAACAAAACAAAAAGATCACTGGAGTCAGAGAACGCGAGAGTGAATTAGAAAGATATAGGTGTATTGAGAAGTGGGGTACTTTGCCAGGCATCTGTGGTTCCAGCTACTCAGGAGGCTGACTTTGCTTGTGCTCAGTGAGGCTGCAGTGAGCTAGGACAGCACCTGTGAATAGCCATGCACTCCAGCCTGGGCAACACAGCAAGATCCTGTCTCTAAAAAATAATAGGCCGGGCGAGGTGGCTCACGCTGTAATCCCAGCACTTTGGGAGGCCGAGATGGGCAGATCACGAGGTCAGGAGATCAAGACCATCCTGGCTAACACAGTGAAACCCCGTCTCTACTAAAAATACAAAAAATTAGCCAGGCATGGTGGCATGTACCTGTAGTCCCAGCTACTCAGGAGGCTGAGGCAGGAGAATCTCTTGAACCCTGGAGGTGGAGGTTACAGTGAGCTGAGATCCTGCCACTGCACTCCAGCCTGGGCGACGAAGCAAGACTCTGTCTCGGGGAAAACAAAAAAAAAAGAAGTCCTTGAACGCCTTGTCACTGTTTGCTGTCTCCAGTTTCTCTTCTCCCATCTTCTCTTGAACCACTCCAGTTCAGCTTTCTCCCTTACTACTCTAGGAAAACTGTTTTTGTCAAGATCACCAGTAACCCTAGGTTCTAAATCCAATGATGGGTTCTCAGTCCTCGTCTACATAGTTTATCACATCCTTCTCCGCTAAAAATACTTTCTTCACCTGGCTTTTAGAATGCCACATTCTCCTGATTTTCTCCCCACCTCACTAGTTGCGCATTTCCCAGCTCTTTTGCTGGTTTCTCCTTCTTCCCTGCTCTTTATTTTTATTTATTTCTTGTGACAGAGTCTCACTGTTGCCCAGGCTAGAGTGTAGTTGCATGATCTGGATTCACTACAGCCACCACCTTCCAGGTTCAAGCGATTTTCCTGCCTCAGCCTCCTGAGTAGCTGAGATTACAGGTGCCCACCATCACACTCAGCTAATTTTTGTATTTTTAGTAGAGACGGGGTTTCACCATGTTGGCTGGGCTGGTCTCGAACCCCTGACCTCATGTGATCCGCCTGCCTCGGCCTCCCAAAATGCTTTCCTGCTCTTTAAACCTTTAAAGTGTTCTCTCTACTCAGTTATTTAGTGATCTCATCTAGTATTATGGCTCTGAATACCCTCTACATGCTGATGACTTCCCAGTGCGTGTCTCTCACCTGGAACTTTCCCTAAATTCTGGGATTAGATATCCACCTGTCTAACTCAGTTGGATGGCTAACACTAATAAGCATCTTTTTTTTTTTTTTGAGGCAGAGTTTCGTTCTTGTTGCCCAGGTTGGAGTGCAATGGCACAATCTTGGCTCAGTGCAACCTCTGCCTCCCTTGGGTTCAAGCAATTACCTCACCTCAGCCTCCTGAGTAGCTGGGATTATAGCCACGCCCAGCTAACTTTTGTATTTTTAGTAGAGACGGGGTTTCACCATATTGGCCAGCTGGTCTCTAACTCCTGACCTCAGGTGATTTGCCTGCCTCAGCCTCCCAAAGTGCTGGGATTACAGGTGTGAGCCACCGTGCCCGGTAGCCCAGGCCGTTTCCTAACTCCTGGCCTCAAGGGATCCTTCCACCTCTGCCACCCAAAGGGCTAGGATTACAGGCATGAGCTACCATGTCCAGCCTTTTTTTTTTTTTTTTTTGGTTGGTATCTTTTAAATTAAGAGACTAAGACAGTTTTCTTGAAAACTGTCCTGCATTCTAGATTTGTCTGAGTATTTCCTTGTGATATCATTTAACTTGTTCCTCAACCCCTTGTATTTCTCGTAAACCAGAAGTTAAAGATCTAAAGTTCGTTGGTTAAATTTAGGTTAAACGTGTTCGGTGGAAATATTTCCTGGGTGATGCTGTGAATTTCACATTGTGTCACGTGAAGAGATGAGTAACTTTCGGATTGATGTTTAGTGAGGCTACATTTGACTGGTTAATGTGGTCACTGGTAGAGTTTTTATTGTAAAAGACATTTTTCCCTTTGTAGTTAGCAAATAATTGGATGATTCTTTGGAACGTTCGGTTTGTTTTACATGTTTATGTTGTTTTTTCTCTGCTTGCCGAGCTGTGGAGGAGCTGGGATCCGAGCCCAGCCTGTCTGACTCTGTAGCCCATACCTCACCCTTATCTCAGCGTCTGCCTCTCGCGTACCTGATGATGGGTTATATGTGTCTGTTGTCCAGCTTGTGAGCTTATCGTCCACCTTTATATCTGTGCAGTACTTCCATTCACAACAGCTGCAGAGTGGATTGTTTGTCCCCGATTAGCAAAGAAGCATCAGAAACCTATGGCCCCCGCCCCGCACCGCCCTGAAACCCAAACTCTAGAGGTTCTAGCCATTAAGTATTAGAGTTGGAGAAGATCTTCGTGGAGAGTGTGTGCTGAACCTCCCCTCCTGTGACGGGCTCAAGTCTTCTTTGGATGTAGGAAATGTTCTCTTGAAGGTTTCTTGAGCAAGAATTTTGTTCCAGCACTGCCAGCCACAATGAATAACTCTTCTTTGGAGACCCGAGGACACCCCCACAGTGCCTCCTCCCCTTCAGAGCGGGTGTTCCCGATGCCCCTGCCCAGGAAGGCGCCTCTCAATATTCCCGGCACCCCAGTCCTCGAAGACTTTCCTCAGAATGACGATGAGAAGGAGCGGCTGCAGCGGAGGCGGTCGAGGGTCTTTGATCTGCAGTTCAGCACCGACTCGCCTCGCTTGTTGGCCTCCCCCTCCAGCAGGTGAGGGGCTTCTGGGCTGGCTCTCCTTGAGGCAGCCGCCTTGATGTGGGCTGCGTAGGTCCAGGGATTTCCACAAAACTTTATGGGTCTAGGTTTTGAAAATTTAAACTATCATGGATTCTTGCCAGAGTTGTTTGTTTTTGTTTTCCATTTAGGATTATTGATGTTTCAGCTACTATGCCTAAGTTTACAAACACGCAGATTACGGAACATTACTCTACCTGTATCAAACTGTCCACTGAAAATGTGAGTATCTGCTGGTTTAGTACTGAAGATGTGATCCCTTGATCACAGGGGCAATCCAGCTATCTTGTTTCTGTAGAGAATGCACAATCAATGATGATGATTCTCCAGTGAGTCATCTTAGTGCTGGTGGTTTCCACCAGAAGTGCTGGTGGTTTTACTGTTTCCTCTAGACCCGTGGTGCACCTCCTGAGAGGCTGCCTGTTATCTGCCGTGTATCTGGAAAGGCAGCATGGCACATGAGTGAATAGTAGAGTTCTGGAGCTAGCCTGAGTTGGAAGCTACATGCTCTAAGCTGTGTGGGAGCCACCCAACCATGTTGCTTCCGTGTCCTCTGGAGAATGAGGGTAGTGCCTGCCTCATGAAGTTGTTTGGAGGGTGTGAGTCCCTTTGTGTGCAGTGCTTAGAGCAGGGCCTGCACACACCGAGCATTCAGGAATTTTGTGCCGTCATTCCCTAGCCTTGAACATGAGGACATGCCTGTGAGGATTTGGCTCTTGACAGGTGTTTTTGGGAAAAGAGGTCAGTGACAATATGTGGGTATTCCTGTATAAAGACTTAGCTTCCTCTGTTCAAAGCAGCATTATTTACATGAGCCTAGGCTATAAATAACAATCCTTTCTGCAATTTTCTGTTTTCAGAAAATCACTACCAAGAATGCTTTTGGTTTGCACTTGATTGATTTTATGTCAGAGATTCTTAAACAGAAAGACACCGAACCAACCAACTTTAAAGTAAGAAGGATGTCCACTTCCTCTTGCATCTGAATTAAATGATGATTTCTACTATTTGGCATAACACAGTTGAATTCTGCGAATACACGAGAGACTTCTCATTTAGATGTTATGTTAGTTAATTTTCTTTTCCTAAACTGATGAAATACAGACAGAATATATATTCTGTTTATTCCCTATCAGTCATAGAGGGATCTTTGTCATTGTTTCCTTGGGGCAAGTAAATATTTTGTGAAGCTGGCTGTGTTTTACCTGTTCAGAAGTTCTTTTTTGTGCATCTTTGTGAATGCACTCTGATTGTTTGACCAGGTGGCTGCAGGCACCCTGGATGCCAGCACTAAGATCTATGCCGTACGCGTGGACGCCGTCCATGCCGACGTATACAGAGTCCTTGGGGGACTGGGCAAAGATGCACCGTCTTTGGAAGAAGTGGAAGGCCATGTTGCAGGTAGGTGGCTAGGGATCTGGATTTAAGTGGCTTTTTTTTTTAGGGCATACCAGGTAGTTATTTGAGTAATATACTAGAAGAAGGTCACAAAAATCAGTGATCTCATTTTATTGAAAACAGGACATTTTTAGAACCATATATGGTCTTACATGAGAAGATACTCAAACACTAAAGTTATGTTTCCTTGAAAAAGAGAAGGGCCTTATAAAAGCGTTTATATTTTGTTTATGCCAGGTTGAGTAAACATCACCAACTAAGGAACTTCTGATCTGGGAGTCTTTGGAAATGGACTTGCATGAGAAGCCAAATCTAATAGTTTGGTTTCTCCATAAGTTGCAGATTAAATATGCCTGATGTTTTGAGAGAACTGCATGTTTTTTTTGTTTGGTTGGGGGTTTTTTTGTTTTTATTTGTTTATTTAATTTTTTTTTTTGAGACGAGGCTCACTTTGTCACCCAGGCTGGTGTGCAGTGGTGCGATCTTGGCTCACGGCAGCCTCTGGCTCCTGAGTTCAAGCGATCCTCCTGCCTCAGCATCCCCAAGTAGCTCGGACTACAGGTGTGCGTCTCCATGCCCGGCTAATTTTTGTACTGTTTTGTAGAGATGGGGTTTCGTCCTGTTGGCCAGGCTGGTCTCGAACTCCTGAGCTCAAGCGATCTGTCTGCCTGAGCCTCCGAAGTGCTGGGATTACAGGCGTGGGCCACCACACCCGGCCTCACATGTTTAAATTATGACCGTTCTTTCAGGTTTTGAAGAACTTGAGTAAGTTAAGTTCATCACATGCTTCAAAGCAGCCCTTGGGCCGGGCGCGGTGGCTCAAGCCTGTAATCCCAGCACTTTGGGAGGCCGAGACGGGCGGATCACGAGGTCAGGAGATCGAGACCATCCTGGCTAACACGGTGAAACCCCGTCTCTACTAAAAAATACAAAAAAGTAGCCGGGCGCGGTAGCGGGCGCCTGTAGTCCCAGCTACTCGGGAGGCTGAGGCAGGAGAATGGCGTAAACCCGGGAGGCGGAGCTTGCAGTGAGCTGAGATCGCGCCACTGCACTCCAGCCTGGATGACAGAGCGAGACTCCGTCTCAAGAAAAAAAAAAAAGCAGCCCTTGCAGTACACAGTTGTGTTTCTCCTTTTAGATGGAAGTGCTACTGAAATGGGAACAACCAAAAGGGCTCCAAAGCCAAAGAAGAAGCTCTTACACAGAACCATCGAGCAGAACATAAACAACCTCAATGTCTCCGAAGCAGATCGGAAGTGTGAGGTGAGGAACTGTGTGCACAGTGTGGTTTCTGACTAATTCAGAGCCTTAGGGGCCGAGACTTGGCAGGGCTAAGGCTGCCTTGCTGGTATGTGCCCATTTAAGCCTCAAGGGAGTAAAACATTCAACTGATATCTCTGCATTATCATCCTTTAGCTTGACAGTAAAGACTAAAAGTAAGTCCCTCAGTGTTTCAGAATGATTGAGAAGAGACTCCAAATTGCTGAGAAATCTAATTGATAAAAAATTAATTTTATATCCTAGTAAATGTAGCAGTGGTTACGTTAGCTAACATTTAATGTACGCATGGTGAGCACCATATATTTCCTTAAACCTGTAACCTGTGTTAACTCATCTAATCCTCACAACATTCTTGTATCATTTTAGGAAGGGGTAACTGAGGCACAATGACTTGCCCAAAACGACACATCTAGTGAGTGAGCTAGGAGTTGAAGCTAAGTGGTCTAACTCCAGAATCCTAGTTTTAAATCATCTATCTAGCAAATCCTAAGGAATCTGCTTAAACAAATGGTACTGGAGGTCTCATTTATAATTAGCACAGTTAATTTAAAGCAAACAGGTGTTACTACAATTTTATTTTTTAATTCTGCCATTAAAAGCATTGTTTCAGTGAGTATTCTAATACTTATTATCTTTGCACTTGTATGGGAGAATATAAGAAAATTCTGAGACATGGATTTTAAGTTGCCCTCAAAAAAAGGTACTCATTTACTCTCCCACTAGCAATAGACTAGATTACTTCTCTCTCTTACCTCCACAACATTCATAAATGGTAATTAAGGTCACAAAACTGGAATTGGTCACCAAGGACATGAGTGTATGTGGGAAAAAGACTGGGAGTTCCTTTTCCCCAATGTTAGGAGTTCAGAGAGCTGAAGAAACACCAGTAGGTAGGAGGAACACCAGAAGAGCGTGGTGTCCAAATGAGAAGGGGAATGATCAACCACGCCAAATGTGGCAACCTGAGGCCACTAATGAGCTTGGAGGGGGCCCCTCTGGACCTCAAGCTCAGACCTCCAGGGAAGGGCTTGGCCGGTGCTAGTGTCCCTGAGTTTGGGGGAGGGGATTGTGTGTCCAGGACCCAGACCCTGGAGCGGGGGCATGCTGGCTGGTGCTGGTGTTTTAATAAGGCTGGTTCTGTGAGTGAAAATCTGCACCTGGGGTTCAGCTGCTGCTACAGGTGGGCCCTGCTGCAGCCAGGCTGGAACGCTGCTCGGTGACGCTCTCCTAACACGCAACCTACAGAGAGGAGCAAGTGCCTTCTTCCCCTCGGAGCCTGCAGTCTCCCTCTAGTGCCCCTTCTTGGCAGAGCCTAACAGGCAGCAGCTGGCAAAGCTGAATGTCCCAGTTTCCGCATCACAGCCGAGGAGAAAGGGTAGGCTTAGAGCTGAGAGGCAGTAGCTTAGTAACTGCCACATGGTGAAGTGTCATGAGGATCACTGTCAAAAAACTCTGGGGTGGGGGGAGAGAGAGATATATGTATGGAAAGTGGAAACAAATATGCAAAATGCCACCCATGGGGCCATCTAAATTGAAGTTTCACAGAGATTTACATGACTGTTTCAACATTCTTATGGATTTGAAATTCTTTATGATAAATGGGAGAAAAGGACTGAAAACACTTGAATATAGGCAGTTGTTCTGAAGAGTTTTGCTATAATTTGGAGCAGAGTACTGGGATAGCAAATGGAGGGAAAGGTAAAGCCAAGAGTTTTGATCTTGTTTTTGAATGGGAGAAATGACAGCATGTTCTGTTGATGGCAGCAGTCTAGTGGAGAAGGGATTATTGATGATGCAGCAGAAAGGAGAATTGCCAGGGTGATGTCCTTGCTCAGGTGAGAGGGAAGGGAATGGACAGCACAGGTTGGGCTTGACTGACAGTGGTGTTGTTTGGGTGCGCTCATGGCGGATCCTTCTGGATACTGTCTTAAAATAGGAAGCCAGGTCATCAGCTTACAGTGAGGATGGGGGAAGAAGGCACTAGGGGTATGAGGGAAAGGGTAGGAAAGAGTCCTCTAGGAGGTGGGTGAGTAAATGGACTAAGGAGATATGGTGTGACTGTCAGACAACTTAGGGTCTACCTGAGGGTGGTAGCAGATGGATTTAAAGTGAGGTCCGTAGGCATGATTTTGTTTCTCCAGCCGTGAATACCTGTGTGGGTACAATCATGGAGTAGGCAGAAAGTTGGGTTTATTACGGGATCCTGTTGAGCTGAGTGAATGGACACAGCTGGAAAGGGGCACTGGAGGTGAGAGCATGTGTAAAGGCATGGTCGCAGCCACTGCTTAGGGAATTTTACCTGGGAAGAGAGGGGAATGAGGGGCAGTGGAAAGTAATATAATCAGTAGATTGTAGGCCTGGTGGGGTCAAAGACTTCTTGGTGCTGGGGACAAGAAGGAGTGAGCTGGAAATGTAGGAGGTGGTTGTCAGAGAGGGGCCCTTAGAATTGAACATATGGAGAGGTTGCAGTCATGGTTAATGACTCAACTCAGAACAGGCGAGGGAACAAATGGCGGAGGCGGGGTGGGGGTCTTACTAGGCTGTCTTGGAGTCCTGGGTTGCTTAGGATGAAGGAGACCATTGAAGGAGAGGATATCAACCAAGAGGCAGTGTACTGGATGGATCAACATATGAATATTGAAATCAGTAAGAGCTACACCAGGAGTAAATTTGGAGAATAGTAATGAGCCATGAACTAATACTAAGATCTTCCGAGAAGAAGGGGAGGTTGTGACCTGGGGGAGTCGGAAGATGACTGCAACGCAGATGGGCAGACAGTGGCAAAGGCTGATGTGGTACTCAGAGCTGGGGGCATCAGAAATTGGGAGGGGGGAGAGTTGGATGCTGCAGTCACCTAACCCACCTGTAGGCCACTGGTTTGAGGGCTGTGAAGAGAAAGCAGCCACTGTGGAGGCCTGCAGGGGAAGCGTATCCTCAGGCTGGCACCATGTCTCAGTTGGAGCAGTGCCCCCAGCCTGTTTTTTATCACTTTTGCCCCTTCAGACCCTTTTAGACATTTTGTGCCTACTCCTTCCCCTTGAAATGAAATATTAAGGAATAAGATTTTGTCGGATAGGGTAGAGTTTGGATAGGCAAACATTATTGTAATATCTAAGATTGTTTTCCACCTTGCCTCTAGGAAACAGTTTTCACCCCTTGAGAGTGAAATGAGAACCCCATTGAGAAGACTTAAGTGAGAACAAGTAGGTGGAGAGAATCCTCAGGAACTCAGTGGGCGATAGAATTTTGCCGATCACTGAGTCTAGAGGGCCCTGAGGAAATACCAGCTTTTGAGGAGGAGCGGGAGATGGGGGCCGTGGTGGGGATAGATCTTAGAGTCCAAGAAATGCAGAACTGTGGGTGTCTTGGGTCTTTTTGTGTAATGAATAAATAAGCCAGATAAAGGGCAACAGTGAGATGAATGCCAGTGTTCTTATAGCAATGATAGTGGTAAGACTGAGTGTGCAGGGGCTAGGGAAATGGGCCTTGCCATGCCCACTCTGAGTGGTGAGGTGAGCGGGGCATTGCTGTGCACGGGCAGGGAGGGGCCAGAGGAAGGAGAGTCACTGAGAATGAGGCCTAAAAGGGAGGGGAGAGGCGAGAGTGACTGGCTCTTGTGGGGAGAGGAGTTGTATTTTTTCCTATGTGTGTCAGCATTAACCATGGGTGATGCCAGATGTGCAGGCAGATGATGTAAAGCTCAGATCTAGGTTCCTCCATCCTTAGCTGTGTGACCTGGGAAGAGATACGAATCTCACTGTCATATACTGTAAAAACAGGGAATGCTGGCCATACCCACATCTGGGTTTTATAGTAGTGAATCTGTTAAGGTCTTTTTTTTTTTTTTTTTTTGAGACGGAGTCTTGCTCTGTTGCCCAGGCTGGAGTGCAGTGGCACGATCTCAGCTCACTGCAAGCTCCACCTCCCAGGTTTACGCCATTCTCCTGCCTCAGCCTCCCGAGTAGCTGGGACTACAGGCACCGCCACCACGCCTGGCTAATTTTTTGTATTTTTAGTAGAGACGGGGTTTCACCGTGTTAGCCAGGATGGTCTTGATCTCCTGACCTCGTGATCCCCCTGCCTTGGCCTCCCAAAGTGCTGGGATTACAGACGTGAGCCACCACACCCGGCCTATGTCAAGATCTTTAAACGTGGTTATATGCTACACACATCTGAAGCGGTATTACTTATTAGTCATAGGATCCAGAAAGCCCTTCTACATTCCCTTCCCTCCCCCAATTCCCCTTGTTTTTTCCCCTTCCTAGGTAATCTGGAATTTATCTTACTGTCAGTCTTTTTTTTTTTTGAGATGGAGTCTTGCTCTGTGGCCCAGGCTAGAGTACAGTGGCACGATCTTGGCTCACTGCAACCTCTGTCTCCCCAGTTCAAACGATTCTCGTGCCTCAACCTCCCATGTAGCTGGGACTACAGGCGCGCACCACCACACCCAGCTAATTTTTTTGTATTTTTAGTAGAGATGGGTTTTCACCATGTTGACCAGGCTAGTCTCGAACTCCTGATCTCAAGTGATCCGCCCACCTGGGGTTCCCAAAGTGCTGGGATTACAGACGTGAGCCACCGCTCCTGGCCCTTACTGTCATTCTTTCTTTTGGTTCTATAGTGAAATGTTCAAATCAATCAGGGATTATTAAGTATAGGATGTTTGGAAATTCTGTTTTGTAGTCATCTTTTTTCTTACCGGGTAGTCTCAATTCTGAGGGCCTGAGGAAAATGGCCTGTTTCCCAGGCCTGCATCGGCCTTTCCCATGATTATAAGAGAAAAGGAGAGAGCAGCAAGCAGGGCTGCCTCCTCTAAGCCTGATACTGACAGGCTGTGGTATGTTTATGCCAAGTGAAATGAATACTGTCATGAAGAAATGCCAAGTACTCCAATCCTGGAAAGCTTTTTTTGCTCTGTAAGCTGCCGTAAACTTGTAATCGCCAAGAGTATGGAAGATAGAAAAAGGGATGGATTGTCACAAACAGAATTTAAAGCTTCAAGTGTTTATTAAACTCTCATTTTCTTTTCTGTTTTTTTAAGACAGAGTCTCACTCTGTTGCCCAGGCTGGAGGGCAGTGGTTCAGTCTTGGCTCACTGCAACTTCCATTTCCTGGGTTCAAGCGATTCTCCTGCTTTAGCCACCCAAGTAGCTGGATTACAGACATGCATCACCATGCCCGGCTAATTTTTTAATTTTTAATAGAGACAGGGTTTTGCCATGTTGGCCATGCTGGTCTCGAACTCCCGACCTCAAGTGATCTGCCTGCCTCGGCCTCCCAAAGTGCTGGGATTACAGGTGTAAACTCTCATTTTCTTGGAGGTCGGAAGGCAAATGTGTGGGTGTGTCTAGACCAGTTGAGAACACTTTTTTATATATGAGCTAATCTCTTTTGGACACAGCTCTTCAGTATGTGCAGAACACTTGCCATCATAGAGGATTCAAACATGATTGTGCTTCAGTTCTTCATACCGGGATGATACAGGTAGATGCATGCAAGGAAGGTCAAGGCTTACACTGTAGGAAACCAGAGTTGGTAGGGCTCAGAGTTTATGGAAGAGGCAAGACTTGAACTGGGCCTTGAAGGAAGGCTAGGTGTCTGTCAGGTAGACATTGCCAGGGAGGTGGTTTTAAGTAGAGGTGTAAGCAAATGCCACAGCACAGGAAGGTTCTGATTAGGAAGCTGGAGAGTATACGAGTTTGGCTAGAGCCAAGGATTTGCTTTTAGACATCACCTAAAGAGATCTTGAACTTTATCATTCGGTCTATTCCAAGGCCTTTTATTGTGGTCCTTCCTTACTGCGGACCCTTGTTTCAGAAGGCTTCATCTACTGTCCCATTTAATTGCTTAGGGATATAAATCCCTCTGTTCTCACACATGATATAATTCTAGACATAAGTGAGGAACGTTATCACAGTGTTTCGGCTTTAATGTGGGTCAAGGTACAGTTTCCATGTTGTCTCTGAAGTGCTGAGTATAGTTCCATTAACTACATACCTAAGACTTCTAGGGATGCAAGCCTCCAGATGGGAAACCGTTACTCTGGATAGCATTTGAGAAGAGAATAGGAGTAACGGCACTGGTATTTTTAGGATGGGAATTGGGACGGGCCAGAGATAAGGGTCGTATTGCTGGCTCTGGGGATGGAAAGATGCACTGGGAGGTAACTGACCTGGACGTGTGACTGCCTGAGGGCTAAGGGGACGGGAGAACGTGGCGATGACGAATGTGCTTCTCTGGGATGAAGAATGGTGAGATGGGCTTATGGTAGAGTTCAGCTCTGTTGAGCTTGGACTCATCAGTTCTGATGAGCTTGGACTCTGAGCTAAGGGGGCCAGGGAAGAGCCAGGGAGCCACATCTGTGTTGTCCTATCCAAGCCCCTCGGTCGATAGCAGCTATGTTCTGAGGCATCAGGGAGACCCATGAACCCAATCCCCCGCTATATCTCCTGTCTCAGGGTCACCTGCAGAGTCCCAGGGGGCTTCTAGCCTCTTGCTACACATGTGTGTGGCTTGCGCTGCCCGTATTCTTATGCCCAGTGCCTTATTTTGCCTTTGGGCTTGGTGTCATATGGCCATGCCACTCCTGCTCCTGACCCAGTCTTAGGGACCTTCTTAAAACCTCTCTCAGGTTTTACCCGGCCAGCTAGCCCTACTGACTCTGTCTGTCCTTTGCCTGGATATCTTGGGTATGTTCTTCCAAACTTTAGAAGATACTTCTGTTTGGAGAACAGTAGAGCCTGTGACTAGCTCTGTCACACAGGCTTTTTAAGCCAATGGAATTTGTTAGTGACTTATAAAAGGAGACCAGCTGCAAGGATACACGTCCAGGTGTATTATAAAAAAGCCAATTGGCACAGTGTACACTTGCTACCACGTACTGTCTTCTGCAGCAGTGTATGTTTATCCCCTGACTATAACCAACCTTTCTTTTGAACCGGGATTTTATCTGATCAATTAGAAAAGCCACTTTTGTCAGGTGTGGTGGCTCACACCTGCAGTCCCAGTACTTTGGGAGGCCAAGGTGGGTGGATCACTTGAGGTCAGGAGTTCAAGACCAGCCTGGCCAACATGGTGAAACCCCGTCTCTCCTAAAAATGCAAAAGTTAGCCAGGTGTAGTGGCGCATACTTGTAGTCCCAGCTACTTGGGAGGCTGAGGCCCAAGAATCGCTTGAGCCTGGGAGGCAGAGGTTGACAGTGAGCCAAGATCATGCCACTACATTCCAGCCTGGGCGACAGAGCAAGACTCCGTCTCAAAAACAAACAAACAAACAAACAAAACACACTTTTGACCATGAGTGTAGATATTTCAGTCCATTGTATACACCTGCTAATGAGCGGGGCCAAATGCGTGAGAGTTTATATTTCCCTTGGCTACATGCCGTAAACCTTCAGTTTCTTCTCTCCCTGTGTTCAGATTGATCCCATGTTTCAGAAGACGGCAGCCTCGTTTGATGAGTGCAGCACAGCGGGGGTGTTTCTGTCCACGCTCCACTGCCAGGACTACAGAAGTGAGCTGCTGTTTCCCTCTGATGTCCAGACGCTCTCCACGGGAGAACCTCTCGAGTTGCCAGAGTTAGGTTGTGTAGAAATGACAGATTTAAAAGGTAAGTACAAGTGATGCCTTTCACCAGAACATTTCAGTCATTGAGGAATTTTTTACATAACCGTGGGGTACCATAAGCCCGTCATGCTCCTATGTTGCTTGAATTACCCAGAAATTTTCTCTGGAATGCCAAATTGTGTATTCTTTTGGGAGTGCCTTGCAATCCACTAACTTTTGTCTTCTCTGCGACATGGAGTCTAAAACAGTAAACCATTGCCTCTTGGTCTTGATGTGCCCCGTACCTTAGGTGCCCACTGTTTGCAGTCAGCTCTCCAAGTCACATTTTGGAGCCCTGGATTCCTCCTGGAGTGTCAGAGTTTGTACTTGGGAAGGGGACTTAGAGAGACCTTTGCCTAGCCAGAGAGGCTTTTTCTTTATTTGCTCCCCATCCAGGGGGCCCTGAGGAGAAGAGAGCATTGTGAACTGTTTTGAGACTCCTCTGCAGCAGTCTCAGAACTGATCTCTCCTATTATCAGTCCCCTATACTGGCTTGACAGAGATTTTAGCATCCTTCCCATTTATGCCTCCGCCCCTGAGTTGGAGATTCTCCTCAGGATGTCGTAATGAGGTACCAGCAGGTGGGGAGGCCAGGTGTGTGCAGCGCAGTAGCTACACTTGGGCTCCCAGAAGAGCTGCCCCCTTCTGCGGATTTCCACTGCCGTGTTCGTACTCTCGCTGAGCTTCATCTCAAGTGTGGTCATTTTTACATGGTGAATGAAATTTATACTCCTCCTCCAGGCTGTGCAGTTGTTCCAGCTCCCATTCTTGTCATTTCTATTCTTGCCTCAATTTTGTTTAATATAACTTTTGTGCTAACAATCTATTTTCCAAGTTTATGCTCTCATTTGGGGCTCTAATCCTCTGAAGTAGGTCTTCTCTAGTTAGTATGGGACAAAAAATAAAGTACCGTTACATGATTGCCTATGCACTTAGTGTATTTTTAAGACGAAGCATTTCATTTCCCAGCTATAGCATAGGTCACGAAATTCATTTCAGAATCAAATGTCTGTGCTTTAGGTTTCTCCTCTAGTATTTTACTAAACTGTGCGATGACAGTGCAGAGCCTCACTCCAGTGTGGGTGTGGCCTATGCATCCGCTGGCCCCCAGGAGAGGCAGGGACAGAGATTGGCAGCCAGCCAGCCACTGATGATACTTGAGCCTTTGCTGGAGGACAGTGAGGTAACTGTGCCTCTCGTCTCTCTTGCTACTCAGTATCATTCTGAAGGGAGGAAGGAATGCACTTGGCCCACTTCTAATCTCTCTTTGTGATCTTGCCATCCTCTCCAGCGCCCTTGCAGCAGTGTGCGGAAGATCGCCAGATCTGCCCTTCCCTGGCCGGGTTCCAGTTTACTCAGTGGGACAGTGAAACACATAATGAGGTGTGGTCAGCTTTTAGTGGCTTGTGGTTTTAGTTAGTTGGCTCAAGATTGGTGCTGCCCAGTGGGAACCAAAACTGTGGCATCATCTTTATTTAGCCAGGACTACAGAAAATATTTCCTTTGGCACTTCCGTAGGGACAGAAACCCTGAGGGAGGAGGGGTAGGGTTGTGAACCCCAGCAGGACTATTCTAGAGGTAAATGAGTTGCGGGGTCAACTTCATGTCCCCTCTTCTGCTCTCCTAGGGTAACGCAGCCCTGACATTACTGGGTGAACATTTATAGTTAGATTTACTCTTGAATGTAGTTATCCCAGTGGCCTCGAATCTCTGAGGCTGCTGTCAAGCTTGAGGAATTTCCTGCTCTTTGGGGTTGAGTCCCTTGGCACAGAGTTTCCTGAGAGATTGTCATGTGTAGAGCTTTCCTCTGTGTATTTTTAGCATGGCCCCCTTTAGCCTACTTACTACCATTTCCAAAATAAATGGTCTCCAAGGAAAACTGTTTTCTGCAAACATGTAGTTAATGGATACAGAATCCTGTCTCATGTTTCACAAAATGTACCTGACAACAATGCAGCCTCATCCTGTGCTGCACAATACAAACTTCCTCCTCACGGTGCTGTCGGGAGAGTCCTGGTCTGGGCGGGCAGGGGATGGGGAAGGGTGGCTCGGGGATGGAGGAGGCTGGAAACTGAAATTTAAGGGTGAGAAGGCTGTCCCTCCCATGGTGGTTTGGGGTGGTTACAGGAGTGAGACTTAGAGAACCCTCTTTTGTCCTTCCAGTCTGTGTCGGCCCTGGTAGACAAGTTTAAGAAGAATGACCAGGTGTTTGACATCAACGCTGAAGTTGAGAGTGACTGCGGAGACGTCCCTGATGGGTCCCTGGGGGATGACTTTGATGCCAACGATGAACCCGACCGCACTGCAGTTGGGGATCATGAAGAGTTCAGGAGCTGGAAGGAGCCCTGCCAGGTTCAGAGCTGCCAGTAAGGCTCCCAGAGTCACAGAAAGTGTTTCCATAGGAGTTCTCCATTGGTTCTTTTTTCTTTTTCTCTCATTAAAAAAAAAAAATTTCTTTTTTTCTTTTTTTTTTCAAAAATAGAGACTGGCATCTCACTGCATTGCCCAGGCTGGTCTTGAACTCTTGGGCTCGCAGTCCTCCTGCTTTGGCCTCCCAGAGTGCCAGGATTACAGGTGTGAGCCACCATGCCTGGGCTCTATCGGTTCTTAACAGATTTCCTGCTGGGGTGATTGAATTTGATGTCTGATTGGCTGGGCTGGTGTGCTGTGTCATACCCGACAGCTGAGCTTCTCAGCGGAGTCTTTCTGACTCAGAGGAGTCACACCTGGCTTTGAATGTAGGCTTAGCCACTTTGGTTATACGACTGACATTGCAGGAGTTTGTAAGGATTGGAACAATGTGAAGTGTTTGGAGCAAAGTGCCTGGGATCTAGTAATGGCGTCAGTGTGGCTGCTGTCACCACGTGCTCTTTGGTAGCAGAGAGCATGCTCCCTTTAGTAATGGCGTCAGTGTGGCTGCTGTCACCACATGCGCTTTGGTGGCAGAGAGCACGCTCCCTTTGTCCACGCTGCTGATAGTGTGGCTCTTGGTGACTCTAAGCCACCAATTTGCCATCAGAAAGGTAAGCAAGTAGGAGGTTAGGCAGTGTTGGGTTACCAGATGGGCAGACTGGGGATGAGCAAGGCAGCGAAAACAAAAACAACCAACAAAATTGAGCGTATTTGGAGGAGGAGAAGGGTAATTGGTTTAGTAATTTAAATATTTGATTATCCTAGTAAACATAAAAATCATCAGAACTTGGTTGACCTTTATGTATTTAATAGATTAGTGCTGTTTTAATTCTAAATTTGATTTGGAAGCAGGGTCCCACAACCCTTTAGTGTCACGGTCGTGTAAAGGTCTTGAACGGGCCTGGGGGTAGGAGATTTCATGAGATTAGAGTGAACAGTGCCTCTGTTAACTCCTATGTCTATAACAGAGCTTTGCAGGCCTGGGACTGGGGACAGCCAAGCTGGTTTTGTTTGACTAAAACCTTAGAAGTTGCTTAGTGTAATTTCCCACCATGACAAAAATCTCTTCAAGAGCCCTGCTTGGATGTCTTTCCTAGGCTCATTTTTTGTCTGCCCTTGTGGGAAATGATTAGGCTGATAATGTCTTTCAAAATCTGAGTAGGAATCTGGAGCGCTGAGCATCTGGCACCTCAAGGTGCCACTGCCCATCCAGGCCCAGTGCCACCCTGCTGTCCAGAATTATAGTATTCACATGGCTGTGATTTTGCCCCATTCTCATCCTGTCTTTTTTTTTTTTTTTTTTTTTGAGACAGAGTCTTGCTTTGTTGCCCAGGCTGGAGTGCAGTGGCACGATCTCGACTCACTGCAAGCTCCATCTCCCGGGTTCACGCCATTCTCCTGCCTTAGCCTCCTGAGTAACTGGGACTACAGGTGCCCACCACAATGCCCGGCTAATTTTTTGTATTTTTAGTAGAGATAGGGTTTCACCCTGTTAGCCAGGATGGTCATGATCTCCTGACCTCGTGATCCGCCCATCCCGGCCTCCCAAATTCCTGGGATTACAGGCATGAGCCACCGCGCCCGGCCATCCTGTCTTCTAAGAAGGGAGAAATGATAGGTCAATGGGATGAACTCTTTTAAAAATGTCATTTTCAAATGTCAGAGAAAAGCTATCACTTTCTTAAACAGTGAAGTGACATCTGAGGGACTGACAATAACAAAGAGCTTCCAAGACTTTTATTTGGTTCCTGGAAGATGATTTCTGCTGGTTATTTTGAGCAAATGTCTCCACTTCTCTCCCCTATTCCAAATAGCACAAAATCGTAGACTCTATCCTACCTAGTACATTGGGGCGGGAGGCTGCGGTTCTAGTCTGGGGTTTTACCCATCCTTAAATCCCCTCCCCTTGCCACATCGCTGGCCTTTCCTGGGAGTTCAGTGAGTGAGTGATCTGAGTAGACCTGATCTTGCCGTGAGATGTGGGGCAATGTTACCCCCTTTTGCGGTCTTTGTTTTCTCATCCATGAAAATGCAAGGTTGGGACCAGGTGATAATAACAATATTTGATATTTATTGAGCTCCTTCTTCTTTGTGCAAGATGCTGTGCCAGGTGCCTTATGTGTGTTATTTCACAAATTTACATAATACCTAAAATTAATTATTTTATTGCAGCAACCCTATGACGAGGTCCTATTAGCCCCATCTTACAGATGAGGAAACGGGCTCAGAGAGTTGAATGGGGTGGAGCTGGTGCCACCCAGCGCCTTCGATCAGTCCTGGCCACGTGCAGTGAGCTTTGGATGGCAGGCTCCAGTCCACACCAGCTGAGCACCTCAGTGGGTAGCGGGGGCCGGATATCACATACCATCCCCGCGCGATTGTGTTCTGCACCCAGGGCTGAAAACCACTGGACTCTACTGAAAGGTCTTCGGGGGCTTCTGGATGAAGGTGGGGTGGGACAATGCTGAGTGATAAACACCAGTGTTGTGTAGATGCCTCGTGTCATTGGTCCTTGCGTGGCAGCACACTGACAACTGCATAGCATAAAAGGTGGAGCTCTCTGTGCACGTGCCTTGGTAAGGACTGGTCTGCAAAAGTGCTTGTGTCTAAGAGTGAGCTCCCTCTCTCTGTGCAGCAGCAGCAGCAGCCACTGCAGCCCAAGAACACTTGGAGCCCAGTGTTCTCTGTTCTCTGGCCGACCCTCCTGCAGTGTGAGCGTGCTGATATAAGGCAGTCACTGTGGTTAAAGCCCTAGTCAGGGGTCAGAGCCCGGAACACAGCCTGCTCCACGCATGCGAGAATGAAACATTCGGCTGCATGCTGCCTGACGTGCTGAGCCAGCCGGGAGGAGACCTTATCTTACCAGTGTCAGGGCAATGGATTGAACCACGGCTAAATTGAAGGAGGGACCCTGTGATATTATGGGGAGGAGACAGAAGAAATAAAGAGTTTTCCTGGAGGGACTAGAGATGTTTGAAGTGGGCAGCCTTGAAAAATGGATAGACTTATTTTGGACTATAGGTGGATTCATTTAGTTGTTGAGTGGTGAAATTGGGACTGGTAGGATGCCTGTGACATAGCATTGTATGTTGAAAGAATTACTGATTTACGGCCAGGCGCAGTGGCTCACGCCTGTAATCCCAGCACTTTGGGAGGCCGAGTAAAGCGGATCACGAGGTCAGGAGATCGAGACCATCCTGGGTAACACGGTGAAATCCCGTCTGTACTAAAAATGCAAAAAATTGGCTGGGCACAATGGCGGGCGCGTGTATCCCAGCTACTCGGGAGGCTCAGGCAGGAGAATGGCGTGAACCCGGGAGGCGGAGCTTGCAGTGAGCCGAGATCACGCCACTGCACTCCAGCCTGGGCGACAGAGCGAGACTCTGTTTCTTTTTTTTTTTTTTTTTTTTTTTGAGACGGAGTCTCGCTCTGTCACCCAGGCTGGAGTGCTGTGGCCGGATCTCAGCTCACTGCAAGCTCCGCCTCCCGGGTTCCCGCCATTCTCCTGCCTCAGCCTCCCGAGTAGCCGGGACTACAGGCGCCCACCACCTCGCCCGGCTAGTTTTTTTTTTGTATTTTTTAGTAGAGACGGGGTTTCACCGTGTTAGCCAGGATGGTCTCGATCTCCTGACCTCGTGATCCGCCCGTCTCGGCCTCCCAAAGTGCTGGGATTACAGGCTTGAGCCACCGCGCCCGGCGAGACTCTGTTTCAAAAAAAGAATTATTGAATTACTACAGTTCAAAAATCCTGCAGCGCCTCTGTCCAGCTGCATCACCAGAATCGGGAATGGGAGTCACTCTTCCTCATGGAAGAATATCCATCAGAATGAAGCGGGGATGCTGTTGAAACTGTCTTCCTTCTCCCTCTGGAGTTCACACCACAGTGCATTTACTACTTAATAACGCGCTAGGTGTCAGATTCTGTTATAGCCGTGCAGACTAGAAATGTGATTTTTTTATTGTGTATTTTAATTGTTTTAATTAGGTTTTAATTACACGATAAATACACAAATATAATCTCCTGTTTTTGTTTTTTAAAAGTTTGTATATAAAGACAAAATCCCCTTTTAAAAGACTTTTTAGCTTATTCCATATGGCTTATATAAACGGGAACTATATGTATGCTCAGTTCAAATACAGAGCCACTCTTCTGAAACTTCTTTGTTACCTTACCTTCAGAGGGCAGTACAGCAGCACCGGCGTCCTTTCTGACATGTTGGAGCCCTTTAGGAGAAAGCTTGTACCCTGTGGAAAGAGTGAAAAATGGCTGGGCGTGGTGTAATCCTGACATGCCTGTAATCCTAGCACTTTGGGAGGCTGAGGCGGGAGGACTGTTTGAAGCTAGGAGTTCAAGACCAACCTGACCAACATAGTGAGACCCCGTCTCTATTTTCTAAAAATGTAGAAAGAGTGAAAAACCCAACCGAAGCTGCCATGCTGCACTGACCACTTAGACACTCTACATGGCAAAGAATAAAGCTGGATGACCGAACAGATTGTAAGGGGGGCCCCCAAAGCATTAGAGGGACTAAATAATTAGACAAACATTCTTTTCACTTTTAATAGGAACTATAGCGGTATCTTTTGGAGCCCTCATTTACGGAAGGATGGTGAAGATTGGGGTTTGTCATCTTGTGTGGCAAGAAGCCTGTGTGTGGAAGGACCCTGAGGCTGGGATTAAGGGAATTGTGTCCAGCTCCCAGCTCTGGCATTTTACTAGCTGTGGATTCTTACACGAAAAGAATTCTCTTTACTTTTGTCATCTTGTCTCTCAGATTAGGTAGACGAGCATTTTATGGTGCACTTTGAAACTTCCAGAGTACTCGTATAGATATGATTATATTGTTATAAAATTAAGGGAAGCAAAAGTACTTGAGAAGTAAAAGGAATTATTAATAATGAAGTATTTGTATTGGACTCACTCTTAGAAATGCAGCTCATTTGTGGACATGCTTCTTCATATGTAAATGCAGCATTGTAGTATGTAATGTACATGTACGAATATGATTTCACGTGTGTTACAGGGAAGAAACGATTTCCCTCGGGGATGGAGACGTCAGGACCATGTGCCCCCTTCTGTCTATGAAACCTGGAGAATATTCTTATTTCAGTCCTCGGACCATGTCGATGTGGGCTGGCCCGGATCACTGGCGCTTTAGGCCTCGACGCAAACGTATGTAATTCTAGGTGGAATTTTAAGAAAAGAAGTGTTCATGACCAGCCAGTCAGCAGTTAGCCAAGGAAGAGAAATGCCAGTCACAGCCCTGTTGTGTCTCTCAATAAGTCAGAGAAGCATACAGATGAGCCAGCCTCTTGGTTCGTCAGTTTGCCTGGCCTGGGATGAAGGGACAGTGAAAATGGAAGCCTCTGAGTGAGAAGAGTGCGTAATGGAGTCAGGAGAACGGGGCTCCCAGCCTCACACTGCTCCCTGGTATCCACATGACTTAACTCAGGGGCCATGGGTGGGCATGACCCCCGGGCACTAGAGGGCATACAGGTGCTACTGCACATGCTGGCATTCTGTAGAACTCTGAAGGGCTGTGCTGACCTTATGTGTTTTGCATTGTCTCTTTGAAAGAAAGGGATAAGCATCTGTTGTTTTATATTTTGTTTTGCTTTTGAGACAGGGTCTCACACTGTCACCCAGGCTGAAGTGCAGTGGTAAATCATGGCTCACTGCAGCCTTGACCTCCCAGGCTCAAGCATCCTCCCACCTCAGCCTTCTGAATAGCTGGGACTGCAGGGGCATGCCAGCATGCTCAGTTAATTTTTAAATTTTCTGTAGTGACGGGATCCCGCTTTGTTGCCTAGGCTGGTCTGGACTCCTGGCCTCAAGCGATCCTCCTGCCTTGGCCTCCCAAAGTGTTGAAATTATAGGCATGAGCCACTGCACCCGGCCAAGCATATGTTTCTGATGTGTTTTCTTAGCCAAAACACAAATGATAAGTTTAGAGTGAAAAGAGGGTGGTGATTGAGCACTCCTACCGTTGTGATGCTCAGACACGATGCCACCTTGTGGTTTTGATAAGCCTTGATAAGGTTGTCAGCAGATCTTGGGAAATGAGTAAATAGGCCACAGAAGTGAAGTGCTGACATTTGTGTTCACTCTACAGAAGATGCTCCCTCCCAATCAGAAAACAGAAAGAAGAGCACAAAGAAAGATTTTGAAATTGACTTTGAAGATGATATTGACTTTGATGTATATTTTAGAAAAACAAAGGTTTGTACTGGATTTATTAGGATTGTACTTTCTTAAATTCTCTTCACACTCGTTTTTCCCTTTCAGATGTGATTTTGTTTTTGTTTTTTTTTTTTGAGATGGAGTCTCACTCTGTCACCCAGGCTGGAGTGCAGTGGCACGATCTTGGCTCACTGCAAGCTCCACCTCCCGGGTTCACGCCATTCTCCTGCCTGAGCCTCCCGAGTAGCTGGGACTAACACAGTCTAAGACTATTAAAGGATGCTATTTTTTTTCAGTGCTGAGATTACAAGTACTTTGAAAAAATAATTTTATGACTATGTATATTTCCCAAATATCCTGTAATAAATATGTAATAGTTTTTTTTTTTTTTTTTTTTTTTTTTTTTGAGACGGAGTCTCGCTCTGTCGCCCAGGCTGGAGTGCAGTGGCCGGATCTCGGCTCACTGCAAGCTCCGCCTCCTGGGTTCACGCCATTCTCCTGCCTCAGCCTCCTGAGTAGCTGGGACTACAGGCGCCCGCCACCTCGCCCGGCTAGTTTTTTTTTTGCATTTTTTAGTAGAGATGGGGTTTCACCGTGTTCGCCAGGATGGTCTCGATCTCCTGACCTCGTGATCCACCCATCTCGGCCTCCCAAAGTGCTGGGATTACAGGCTTGAGCCACCGCGCCCGGCCAATATGTAATAGTTTTAAGAGCAAGAAAATGTAAAACGTTGAAATATAAAAGGTTCAGGATAAGGATGGGGCCAGGTGCAGTGGATTATAGAATCCCAGCACTTTAAGAAGCCAAGCAGGGAGGATGACCTGAGGCCAGGAGTTTGAGATCAGCCTGGGCAACACCACCACCTAGCCACCTAGCCACCACCATGCCCGGCTAATTTTTTTGTATTTTTAGTAGAGTCGGGGTTTCACCATGTTAGCCAGGATGGTCTTGATCTCCTGACCTCGTGATCCTCCTGCCTCGGCCTCCCAAAGTGCTGGGATTACAGGCTTGAGCCACCGAGCCCGGCCTCAGATGTGATTTTTTAAAATTCCATACAAATTTAACTCTTAGAGCAAACAGATGGTTTCATTCTTCCTTGTTCCCTAAAGGCACTATTGAGAAATAGTCCTAAACTCAGTGGCAGAAAGAATCAAATTTAGAATAAAAAGAATAATGCTAGCAGAATCATTTTTTTACATAGAACTGTGAGAGTGATGGTAGACTCATGCTGTCCAAACCCTTCCCAAACTGCTTTAAAAAAGTAAGATGTTTTGCCCATTGTTAAAATGCCTAAAACACTTTTTAAAATAAAAATTATAGGCTGCTACTATTCTGACCAAGTCCACTTTGAAGAACCAGAACTGGAGAGCTACCACCCTTCCTACGGATTTCCACTACGATGTCGACACCCTGGTCCAGCTCCACCTCAAACCAGGCACCAGGGTAAGCCCGTTTCTCGGTTCCTTTAAGCACGCAAGGTATCAGTGGCTGATGGTGTGACGTTAGGCAGTGCCTTTGAGGAAGGGGGGAGTGTGAGGAGGGTTGCGTTAGAGTGTGACGTTAGGCAGTGCCTTTGAGGAAGGGGGGAGTGTGAGGAGGGTTGCGTTAGAGTGTGACGTTAGGCAGTGCCTTTGAGGAAGGGGGGAGTGTGAGGAGGGTTGTGTTAGGGTGTGACGTTAGGCAGTGCCTTTGAGGAAGGGGGGAGTGTGAGGAGGGTTGTGTTAGGGTGTGACGTTAGGCAGTGCCTTTGAGGAAGGGGGGCGTGTGAGGAGGGTTGTGTTAGGGTGTGACGTTAGGCAGTGCCTTTGAGGAAGGGGGGAGTGTGAGGAGGGTTGTGTTAGGGTGTGACGTTAGGCAGTGCCTTTGAGGAAGGGGGGAGTGTGAGGAGGGTTGTGTTAGGGTGTGACGTTAGGCAGTGCCTTTGAGGAAGGGGGGCGTGTGAGGAGGGTTGTGTTAGGGTGTGACGTTAGGCAGTGCCTTTGAGGAAGGGGGGAGTGTGAGGAGGGTTGTGTTAGGGTGTGACGTTAGGCAGTGCCTTTGAGGAAGGGGGAGCGTGAGGAGGGTTGTGTTAGCCAGGGGGTGTTGCCAGGAAATCAGATAGATAAGGCAAAGAAAGCTAAAAGGAAAGGCTTGTATGATGGACACACAGTAAACACTCGGAAATATTTTACCTAGCAAGAATGCTGGAAACTGAAGCCTCCATGCTGAAATTTAGTGGGGCAGTAGGTATAGTTTTTTGGTGAAGTTTCAACAATTTTTTAGTTGTTTTTTGTTTTCTTTGCTTTCTCTATTTATTTATTTATTTATTTATTTATTGAGAGACAGAATTTCACTCTTGTTGCCCCAGGCTAGAGTGCAATGGTGCGATCTTGTCTCACTGCAACCTCTCCCGGGTTCAAGCAGTTCTCCTGCCTCAGCCTCCCAAGTAACTGGGATTACAGGTGCCTGCCACCATGCCTGGTGAATTTTTTGTATTTTTAGTAGGGATGGGGTTTCACCATGTTGGCCAGGCTAGTCTCGAACTTCTGACCTCAGGTGATCCACCTGCCTCAGCCTCCCAAAGTGCTGGGATTATAGGTGTGAGCCACCGTGCCCGACTGATTCCTTTGCTTTCTCGTTGAAGTTGTGGATTTACTCACCAATTGCTTTATACAGTGAGGTTGCCTTACTCATGATCCAAGGTAATGGGTTTTCTATCAAAATTGTTCAAGTGCACCAAGTTGACTTTCAGAAAGCCGGAGGGTAGATTTTCCAACTTTTGTTTTTAGTGAAGGAACTCTTTTTCAAGTAACACTGTGCAGAATGCCTAAGCGCCAGTCCCACAGAAGTAGAGCTGCTCTGGTTTGTTTGGGACTGGTAGAGACGCCGAGCCCTGCTACTCCAGGTTTGCACTGTGCAGTGGAAAGTCTGTTAGACTTGGATGACTTGGGAGGGCCCTTCTGACGCTAAAATTGTATAATTCTAGGAGGAGACTGGGCATAAGAATTAAGGTTTACTTCTCTAACTTGTTCAGTAGCTTTTTAAAAAATTGCTTTCTGCATTTATTCTTTCCTTTAGTTACTTAAGATGGCCCAGGGCCGAAGGGCAGAGACTGAGCATTATGAAGAAATTGAAGACTATGATTACAACAACCCTAACGACACCTCCAACTTCTGCCCTGGATTACAGGTGAAGGGGGAAAGGGGCTGTGTCCTCCCTTCTAAGCCAGGGAGTCATTTTTCTCTGCTTCCCATGTCCCCACTTTATATGGCGGGAGACTGTTGGAAATTTTGAATCCAATAGAGGTTTTCTGGGTGAAGGGTCTGCCGTCCACCCAGTGCTGGGAGCTGAGCAGAGTCGAGGAAACAGCCTCACCCTCAGCCTGCCCTACCTCACATCCTACATGCAGGAAGCAAATGGCCACACTGGAGTGAATGCATCAGCATGTGAATGAGTGTTTAGCCTCTGCTACAAAGTACTAATATTGGCTGTTGTGGGATTTCAAAGGAATATAAACACTTTGTCCTCTTACGAGCTAGTATTTTGGCCAGGTAGACAAAACACATAGACGTGAAGGTGGTGTGATCTGGTGTGGCAAAAAATAAGTCTTCGGGGTGTATCTCCGATGACCAGGTTTCTAGCTCTGAATGTAGTTCTCATATTGCAAGCTTGTTGTGAACTTGTACAAGCCATCCCCGATCTTTAGATCATGGTTTAGACTAAAGAATGTCCATATCCCTTCTCTGAGTCTACTGATGAGATGGCTGATACAGGTAACAGAAACTGGAAAAATAGGCTTCATCTGTGCCCCTGTATGTGGAAAGGGAGAAAAGAACTGGAAAAAAAATTTATTCACCTTATATTCTTACTTGGAAGAGAGTTAGGCTGTTATATTTTAGTGAAAATCCAGACTGACCTTTTGACCAGTGCTTCTCAAACTTTAACTTTTATACAGATCACCCAGGGAGCCTATTTAAAGACTGACTCCTGACCTGTGTCCCCCAGCGCCACCCCTGCCCCTAGATACTGATACATTCACTCTGGATGTGATCCCGAAAATGACTTTCTCACTGGTTTCTGGGTGGTACCCCTGCTACTGACCAGATGGCCCCAGGAATCTCCTGTGCTTTCCTTGGGTGATATGTGCAGGTCATATCTCTGGTATTTGAGGAATGTTTTCTGTAAAATGAAATCCTAAATCAGTTAGAAGCTGAAGGGGGGACATAGTGGCAATTATGATTATTGAATTTCTTTTAACTCCTGCTCAAAGGGTCTTAGGTTGATAACAGACACCTCTCTAATAGGGTTTATGTAAAACAGGATGACAATTAGGGGCACCTAGAAGTTCATCGCAGTGTAACTCACTCAGTGAACTATCAGATGGTCTCTTCTTGCTTCGTAAACACGGAGTCTGTTTCACGGGTGTTTCTAAGCTCCTCTGGCAGCTTCCACCAAACTCAAAGAGCTGTTTCTTGCCCAGGCTGCCGACAGTGATGATGAAGATTCTGATGACTTATTCGTGGGACCAGTTGGGAACTCTGACCTCTCACCTTATCCTTGCCATCCACCTAAGACAGCACAACAGAATGGCGACACTCCGGAAGCCCAAGGATTAGACATCACAACATATGGGGAGTCAAACCTGGTAGCCGAGCCTCAGAAGGTACGGATGAAACAGCAGAGAATTACATTGTTTGCCTGAAGTCTGTGTAATTGCCTCTTATATGAGAGTCGTGTCAGTCTGAGCTTGTTTTCTTCTCAATTTTAACCTGTTGTTCCGAGTTTTAATAGGTTGTGAGAGTGAGCTGATGCTAATTAGGTTGTGTGGAACTGACCATCTCTCCAAAGACCTTGAAAAGACAACTGGGGAGGAACTGGTCACCCAAATAAGGCATATGAATGAAGGCTGCAGGCAGAGAGTATAAATTTATATGCTAATTCAGCAAGGCTAGCTAGCTGTGTGGCTCTGAAAAATCTTGGCCCAATTCAGTTTGTATTAAATTATCATGCATTAAACGTTTATCTCTTCCATACCCGCTGGAAGGCTTTGTGCTTGCCTTAGTATTTGATTCACTTATCTCTTTTACACTGGCGTTCCAGTTAGCCTTAATGTAGACTGCAGTTGATCGAAAAGAAATTTAGATTTGATATGAGGGACTCTGTTTTAGTGTCCAAAGAGAGCTCTGGGCCGGGTGCGGTGGCTCACGCCTGTAATCCCAGCACTTTGGGAGGCCGAGGCAGGTGGATCACGAGGTCAGGAGTTCGAGACCAGCCTGGCCAACATGGTGAAACCCCATCTCTAATAAAAATACAAAAATTAGCTGGGTGTGGTGGCAGGTGCCTGTAATCCCAGCTACTCTGGAGGCTGAGGCAGGAGAATCATTTGAACCCGGGAGGCAGAGGTTGCAGTGGGCCAAGATCGTGCCACTGCACTTCAACTTGGGCAACAGCGTGAGACTCCGTTTCCCGCACCCCTCCCACAAAAAAAAGACTTTGAGACCAGCATGGCCAAAATGGTGAAACACCATCTCTACTAAAAATACAAAAATTAGTGGGTACCTGTAATCCCAGCTCCTCGGGAGGCTGAGGCTGGAGAATCGCTTGCACCCAGGAGGCGGAGGTTGCACCATTGCAATCCAGCCTGGGTGACAAGAGCAAAACTCCGTCTCGGAAAAAAACAAAAACAAAACAAAACAAAAAACCAACAACAGAGAGCTCTGTAGCTCCTTGGTGGAAATTGGATTCCTTCTTTAGTTGAACTCCAGACCTTTGTTTTTACAGTGGGTTAATGGTAAAAGTTTCTTTATTCTGCTTAGTTTTACTCTGTCATATACCTATTTCAGGTAAATAAAATTGAAATTCACTATGCCAAGACTGCCAAAAAGATGGACATGAAGAAGTTGAAGCAGAGCATGTGGAGTCTGCTGACAGCGCTTTCTGGAAAGGAGGCAGATGCAGAGGTCAGATGCTCTGCCTGTTCTCTAGGTGCCCAGCATGCGGGAGGGGAGTGGTTGATGTCTACAGCTGAAGACACCTCGATTTGGGCAATGCCTCCAAGGCAGAAATGTTCATTCAAAAATACAGAAAGCTGGGCATGGTGGCTCACGCGTGTGATCCCAGCACTTGGGGAGGTTGAAGTGGGAAGATCACTTGAACCCAGGAGTTTGAGGTTACAGTGAGCTATGATACGATCGTACCACTCACTCCAGTCTGGGCAACAGAGAGAGATCCTTGAAAAACAAAACAAAAATACAAGGAAGACATCATGCCTCTAAGAGAGAAATGAACCAAGTGTACAAGGAGGCAGGTCACACAGACTGTGATACAAATAGCAGACTAGTGTGTAAGGCATGATTCAGCCTTGCTGGTAATCAAAAAAGACAAGTGAAGCAATCTCGATGCTACTGTAAAACAGCAGCAGGTTCAGTAATTCAACTGTTTTCCATTAGTGAGGAGGGAAATTTGGAGTCCTCATTCACTGCTGGTACAGTTTAAGTTGCTATATGCTATGAAATGTTTAAACCCTTTGATCTAATAATTCTGATTTCAGGAATGTATTCTCAGTAGGAAGATAGTGGAAAAGTAATTATTATACTGTCAGATTCTGCTTCTCCTTCAGAACAAGCTGAAACCTTGATTAACCTGGTCCATCTCAATGAAAGGAAGTATCAGTTAATTAGAATCTTTCCTTCTTTCTGACTCCTTCTTCTCAGGTAATGTTCTGAGTTTAGACCTTCTGTAGCTGAGAAATGAAAACTGATAAGTTGATTGAGGGCCCTAAGCTGGACATCAGAGAAAGCTTCAGTCATATTTATAAACTTTTATCAACTAGAACAGGATGCAAGCATGTGTCTTTGTCTTAAGTGGAAAGTTTGACTTTACTTTTCAGTATGAATTTTGTGCTGCCCTTAGCAGTGCAGTCCAGTTGAAGCTACAAGTAATCATGGCTTTGGCTGGGCACAGTGGCTCACAGCTGTAATCCCAGCAGGTGTGAGGCCAAAGTGGGTGGATCATGAGGTCAGGCGTTCAAAACCAGCCTGGCCAACATGGTGAAACCCCGTCTCTACTTAAAAAAAAAAAAAAAAAAAAAGCCAGGCATGGTGGTGGGTGGTGGGCATCTGTAATCCCAGCTACTCAGGAGGCTGAGACAGGAGAATCACCTGAACCCAGGAGGCAGAGGTTGCAGTGAGCCGAGATCGTGCCACTGCACTCTAGTCTGGCGACAGAGCGAGACTCCGTCTCAAAAAACAAAAAAATCATGACTTTTTATTACTGCTTTTTTTTTCTTGTTTGTTTTCAGAGCACCCTAGGACACCTTTACAGTGTCTCCTTTACCAGGGTGATGCTGACCATTGACATCCATGTTCACCACAATGTCATTAGAGCAGGACTGAGACACTGGTTCCCTTTGTAGATCCTTTTTCTTCAAAATAACTAAGAAACTTGTTTTCATTTCATTTAGGTATAGACTTTTTGGTGATACAGCTTTATTTTTGTTGCTTTTTTTTTTTTTTTTTTTTTTTTTCTTTTTTTGAGACGGAGTCTTGCTCTGTTGCCCAGGCTAGAGTGCAGTGGCGCTATCTCAGCCCACTGCAAGCTCTGCCTCCCAGGTTCACTCCTGCCTCAGCCTCCCGAGTAGCTGGGACTACAGGCTCCCGCCACAACGCCCGGCTAATTTTTTTGTATTTTTAATAGAGACAGGGTTTCACTGTGTTAGCCAGGATGGTCTCGATCTCCTGACCTCGTGATCCACCCGCCTCGGCCACTTGAAGTGCTGGGATTACAGGCGTGAGCCACCACGCCCAGCCTTTTGTTGCTCTTTCAAAAGTGCACTAGCCCTAACTGTCCGACGTGTAAATGTGCTTCTGTTAGGCAAACCACAGGGAAGCTGGAAAAGAAGGGGCCCTGGCAGAAGTGGCTGACAAGAAGATGCTCAGCGGGCTCACGAAGGACCTGCAGAGAAGGTGCGGGCTGGCAGGCGTGGGGCTTTGTGGGGGCTCACCTGGCTCTCCTCTGAGCTGTCCGCGTGGCGGGCCCCCCCCACACACACACACACAACCTGTTTCCTATGACCCTTGTAGTGGCTGTTCTGTTTTCTCTCTGTGTTAATAGATAAGTTAATACAGACCAACTTTAAAAAAGGTGTTTTTCGGTGCCAGTGGTCAGAGTCTAACAGGAGATATTTTATCTCAAATAAGAAACTAGAAAAATCTGCTTATAAAATGCATCTGAAAGATTTGTTTCTCATTAGTTTAGTCATTGTTTGTGTGAATTATTCATACTTGATGAATGAACCTTTGTTCTAACAGTTGCAGTGACCTAAACACTTGCCCCTTTCTTTCCAGCCTGCCCCCTGTCATGGCTCAGAACCTCTCCATACCTCTGGCTTTTGCCTGTCTCCTACATTTAGCCAATGAAAAGGTAGGTAATTAAGGTAAGCATGGGAATATTAGAGTATTCCCTGTTTATGTCAAGTCATTTAGCTTTTTATTTGATCTTGCATGGGCTACCATAGGATTTCTTAAATACCGTGACTTGTGTAGTACCTTCAACCCAAATGATTAGCCAGGCACCTAGAAGTAACTTAGGAAAAACCCATTAGGTTCGATTAGCAATGAAAATAGCACTGAGGACCCAAATGGTAAGATTTTAGATGACGGAATTGTGATTGGTGAGTTCCCCAACCTAAGAACACAATGTGCTTTTACTTCACTGGGTGTCAAAGAGTATAAAGGCCAAAGCCTCGTTGTACCAAAGTCAAGACATATGGGAGACATGGCAGAGGAAAGAGGAGAGAGATGAGGATGGAAAGAAAACAGTTGCAGAAAGAGTACGTTTGGGCGTCGCTCACTGAGCACTTGGTATCCATTAGGGTCCCCAGCCAGCTGATGACAGCGCAGCCTTTGGCACCTGCAGTAGAGGCTATGGGCTGGGCCACGGCATGTGTGGCAAGCGCCACCCTGGGGCTGGGGCACTGTGGCCATGGTGTGCACCGTCACTGTCAGCTCCCCAGGAGGAGGGGTGGGCACTGGTGTGCAGGTACTGTCTGAATGCCGAAGTGTGGTTTCAGAGGGTGATTATGGGAATGGAATGGTAGCAAAAATGGGGTGCTGGTGGAAGCATCCAGGATTTCCTATGTGCCAACATGTGACCTCTGGCCTCCTAGTGAAATGGAGCAGTGAGGACTAGCTCCATTTTCCAGGTCTCACTCTGCTTCAGAGAGAGATTGCCTTGGCCTGTGTGGCACAGCCATCAGCCAGTCCCAGTGACCTACCACTGGAAGTCAGAGACCAGTTTTTCTCTTGTCAATACCTTGCTTAGCTCACAACCTCCTGAAGAAGAAGAAACTGTCCAGTTAGCAGAAGCTAGTTTTGATTCTGGGTGGGGAACAGGCACAGAAGAGCCACTGGGCCAGGACCAAGTGCTGTCTGCCTCCGACGACTGTGCTGACCACTGGGCTCGTAACCACCAGTCTGGGTGCTTAAACCTGAGGCCTAAACAAAAGAGCCCAGCCTAGTTCCCAAGAAGGAACAATTGTGCATCAGAGCCCGTGGGAATGGTTTTAACCCAGGAATGCTGAACTTGCATGGCTGCTGTTGGGGGGCAGTAAGACGGTGACCGGTGACTGTGGAGAGAGGACGTGCCCCGTTCACAAGCCTATGAAGGCAGACATGCCCGTGGTTATAGGAGATGGTAGTTCCCATACCTGACACATCCTAAGGTATCCGATGTCACGTGCAAACTATGTGAAGAGAGAATGACTAAGAAAATAAAAAATTAAAAAATATACTATTATCATTGTTCCGACAAATTCACAAGTGGCTCTGCTGAGGATACACCATCTGAGGTGGGTGGTGTGCAGGCCATCCATCTGTCTGACTTGAGAAGTGTCGGGGGAGGCCTGGAATCTCATTCACACACCATCTTGGTGGAAATAGGTGCCGGTGACTCTCCCACATGGGTGCTGGTCTCCTAGCACACCAGGCTCCTAGGCTGGTCTCCAAAGCTCAGAAACCCTTCTGAGTCCAATTTAAGAGTGTTACTGCCTTCGCTCATCAGCCCTAGCCTGAAGGTCAGAGTGCTTCTCTGGGCTGTGTGTCTCCACAGAAACCTGCCTTGAGAGAGTGACTTCATTGCCCTCACTTGTTTCTTAAGGAGCAGGCCAGGACAACGCTGCTAAGATACATTAGTGACTCTGCGGCTTCACTGAGGTCGTTTTCACTGAGGCCATGCTGCTCCGACCCCAGCTCCGCACCCCTGCCCTCAGTAGCAGTCCAGCCTCGTTCATTTTGCCGTGATCAAGTCTTGTTTTAAGGGTCCCGGAGCTCTTGGGGTTTGAAGAATGACTTGTGAGGCTGAGCGCCAAGGCCATTGCTGGGGCCTGGCTTTGGGCTGTTTGAGAAAATGGGGTTGGAACATTGGCCACAACAGTTACTGTGATGATCTACAGGGAGCTGTGATAACTCGGAGCTTAGAGCCACCAAGAGAAATATTCTCGACACTTCACAGCAGAACTTGACCTCCTCTTGGACTTCTTTCTCTCCTCCTTTCACTCCTGTCCGGAGTCTGTTCCCCCACCACTGTGATAACAATCTCCCCTCACATAGCCACGCAGGTGTGGGGCTTAGGAGCCGGTGATGGACGGGAGGCCCTCTGCCTTCGTGGCTCTGCGTGCCAGCAGTGTGCCACCTCCAGACCCTGAGCTGCAGAAAACCTGCGAGGTGTGACTTGAGCGCTCCGTCTTCAGTGGCAAGGAAAGGTGCGAGTGGCTCTTGAGCCCTGGCACATCCCATCTGCCTCCGGTGCAGAGCCAGGGCAGGCTGGCTGTGGTGAAGTTCGTCAGGAAAGGCATCTCACAGCTGCTTAGTCCTGAGGGAAACACTGCCTGGGGTTGGGGAGGAGCTGGGAGATAGGTAGGGAAAGGCCTGCGCAGAGACTGGCAGGAGGGCACTGCTGTCGGGAACTAATGGAGGGATGGGGCAGTGGGGCAGTTGGGGGTGCCTGGAGGAGGTGTGCATGGATGGGGTTAATACAGTAGTGCCCCTGTTTCCACAATTTCACTTACCATGGTTTCAGTTACCCACAGTCATCCATGGTCTGAAAATACTAAGTGGAAATCCAGAAATAAAGAGTTCATAAGTTTTAAGTTGCAACTGTTCTGAGTAGTATGATGAAATGTCACAGTGTCCCGCTCCATCCTGCCCCAGATCTGAACTGTCCCTGTGTCCACCGGATCCACACTGCAGACACAGCTCTCCCATTAGTCACTTGGCAGCCATCTCAGTTCCCAGGTCAACTGTTGCGGTACTGCAGTGCTTGTGTTCCACTCCCTCTTACTTGACTTAATTTTTCTATTTTATTATTAGTTATTGTTAATCTCTTACTGTGCCTAATTTATAAACTAAACTTGATCATAAGTGTATGTGTATAGGAAAAACGAGGTATGTTTGTGTATACATATATATAAAAATCATGTGTTGTATTTGATTTGGTACTACATGGGTTCAGGCATCCGCCAGAGGCCTTGGAACACCCCTCGAGGTTGAGGGGGGACGAATGACTATATGTATGTGTTGTGGCCCCTGATGACCTCCCATCTGCCTCCATGAGCATCTTCAGGGCAGACAGCTCAGCTCTTAGGCCCTTTATAGGGGGTGGGTTGCAGGAACCAGAGCCAGAGAAGGCTTGCTTTTTGCTTTTTTACCTAAGTCATTTTGTTGTAACAAGGATTGGGAATCAGTTTTTTCATGCAAGTTATACTTGCTATGAAACAGTTTTTCTTATAATCATGGGACACTTTCTTTTTTGTAGTCACTATCTTGTAACTGTGATTGGAATTGATGATTCTTTTATTCTCAGTATACCAAAGTCCATGCATGTTTTGGTCTTCCCTCAGAATCTAAAGCTGGAAGGAACAGAGGACCTCTCTGACGTTCTTGTGAGGCAAGGAGATTGAGTTCACTGTGGAGAAGTCAGGAGGCCCGTCACTTACTCAGCTGCCGGGACATCCCCAGTCTGGGTGGAAGAAGGTGCCATGGGATTATACCCAGGCTGTAGCCAACTACCAGTGTGCCTGTTTATTTGTTGCTCTTTCCTTCTCTCCGTCACGGTCTGGGTGCCCGTGCCCTGAAACTCTGTGCTTGACTGATTAAACTTTACTGCCCTATGGTGACCCTCTAGGAGAGGAGAGGGCAGAGGGGGTGAGGGTACTGTTCTGGATTGAGAAAACCTATATCCATTCTTCGTATCAGTGTATAGTTTTAGTCTCCTAAGTTGATCTGTTATTTTCCAAACTCTACTCTTGTAGAAAATTTTCCAGTGGGCACTGAATGTTGCCCTTGAAGAACTTCCTAATCCATGTACATGAAATACACCATATGTACACTTATAAATGTATATAGAATGCTCAAAAATAAAATTCTTAATAATATAACTGGCAAAATATTTGAGTGTCCACTAGATGAGTATCAGACCTAGTCCTTACCCTTGAGGGGGATGCAGTCCTGGTAGTTACCCGGGATACCCACACGTCAGTATAAGGCAGAAGACGCCTAAGGGCCAAGATGGTTTGCCTCGGAGGAGAATGGAAGACAGAGATCACTGGCTGGACATTGAGATTGCAAGATTGGGTCCTGCTTAAACCCCAGGATTCTGCTGGAGGGAGCCGGTAGTGATACTCGTCCCTTCTGTACATTGCTTCGTGTAGTGTTCTCAGCATCCCTGGGAAGAACTTACTATTGTGACTCTCATGTTGCAGAGGAGGAAACAGACGCCCAAGGTAGAGTAACTTGCATAAGGGCAGCCGGCTAACTGTCAGGGCTGGGCTGAGCCTGGTAATCTGCCTCCGGAGTCTGCTCTCAGCCACTGTGCTCTGTGCTACCTGGGTGGATCACACAGGCTCAGCAGTGGGTAGAGAGCAGTACTCAGTGAGATTCGTCCATCTCCACAGAATGCGGCACACACACAAATGTGCAAGTTCTTCCCCTCGCCTCAGAGAAACGGGAATTAACTTTGCTTGCAATTTGAAACGATATTATAGATGTTGATCCAGGTAGTTCTGTTACTGGCTGGTCCTGGATCTCTGCCAGAACCCCTGTCATCGTTGACTGGCCGAATAGAGATCCTGGATATAGGCCAGAAGCAGTGAAGTATATAACTGGCAATTGCTCTTGATAATAACTTGCTTCTTAGCCAAAAACCACACAAAACAAAAATAATCCCCTCCCCACAGGAATATGCTTTCCAAATTGTGTCCAAAACGTTCCCTGCTCTGTTGCATTGAGAGGGTTAGAGACTTAGCTGTCACACCATGGAACTCTAAAGAGCTTGCTTCAGAAAAAGCAGTGGTGCTGCAGGCGAGAATCCGCACTCTGTCTTGCTGGGTCTGAAGCCTCCATCACTTTCCCAGGCCAGGTCATTGCTGGGCTTCTTGCTCTCCTTCTATCCCTGAGAGTAGACCTGGCTAAGCCCATTCCTTCCCTCAGTCAGCCCCGCTTCTCTATAGTGGGGTCTGGGCGGGGGCTGAATTACCAGTAAAACCAGAAAGACTGAGACCAAGTGCAGTTGTCCACACCTGTAAATCCTAGTGCTTTGAAAAGAGGCAGGAGGATTGCTTGAAGTCAGGAGTTCGAGACCAGCCTGGGAAAATAGACCCCCATCTTTAAAAAAAAATGTTTAAAAATTAGCCAGGCATGGAGGTGTGTGCCTGTAATCCCGGCTACTCAGAAGGCTGAGGTGGGATAATCCCTTGAGCCCAGGAGTTTGAGGCTGCAGTAAGCTATGATCACACTACTGTATTCCAGCCAGGACAACAGAGTGAGATCCTGTCTCTCAAAAAAACCTGATGAGTTCAATACCAACTTCTTCAATGAAATCCCCTCCCCTTCCCCGGCTTCTCCTAAGTTTCCCTCATTACACAGTTGCTGTGGGCTATGTGTGCTGTGGTCTGAATGTTTGTGTCTAAAATTCATGTGTTGAAATCCCCTAATATGTTTGGTATTAAGAGATGGGGCCTTTGGGAGGTCATTAGGTTATGAGGGCAAATCCCTTGTGAATGGGATTAGTGCTCGCTCTTATAAAAGAGGCCTGAGGAAGCTTGTTTGCTCCTCTTGCCCTTCTGCCGTGTAAGGATGCCATGAGAAGGTACCATCTGTGGGCAGTGAGCTCCTCACCAGACACCAGACCTGCTGGCACCTCGATCTTGGACTTGTCAGCCTCTAGAACTGTGAACAATAAATCTGTTTATAAATTAAGCAGTCTAAGTCATTTTGTTATAGCAGCCCAAATTGACTAAGACAGTGGGTATGCAAGATAAGTTTATTTTATATAAAATACTTTGGGAAGTAGGTATTCCAGGACTGGTGTGACAGTTCCATGAAATTATGAGAGACTGGGGATCCTTCCAGCTCATCCTTCTGTTTCAGTGTGGCTGCTGGAGTCCAGCCATCACATCCATAGTCTAAGCAGCAGGATGAAGGACTGGGGGGAAAGAGAACTGCTGCCCCCTGTTAAATCGGTTTCCTGGGGGTCGATATGAATATTTCCCACCTCAGGATGCCACAAAGGTCCCCACCAGCAAGAAGGCTCCCACCAGATGTGGACTCAACCTGGGACTTTGCAGCCTCCATAACTAACAAATTCCTTTGTCAATGACCCAGTTTCAGGTATTCTGTTGTAGGTAACAGAAAACAAACTAATACAAGTGGTAATGTGTCCAGCGAAAAATGTGGGTTCTGTTAAGGTTAAAAGAAAATTTGAGGTAGCCAGCAGTATCTGCCTCAGATGCTGAGAAGCCTCCTGAGACAAGAGCATGTACCATGTCCATAACTGAAATTTTAACATTCTCTGCCAAACAGAACCGAATTGAAGGGCAGGAGAATTTGCAAGAGAGAATTATGGGGTGCTGAGAGAGAATCCATCCAAAGGAAGAGGGAACCAGGCATTACAAACTGAATTGAACCAGGAGGACAGATGTCTGAAGGGGGTTTGTAGTTCCCAGTAAAGTATGGTACAGCTAGGTGCACTTTCCTGGCCAGACCACCCTATACTGTATGATCCCCCTGGGGAGGAAGAGGCTGCAGGGAACGCTTTGGTGCCCTAGCAATTCTGCTGTGGTGCAACTATAGTGGATCACAGACAGAGTGGGCCGTTGTTCCCCTTCTTAGCACAGGACACTGGGCCATTTCAACACCACAAGGATTTGCAGCATCTGTGGCAACCAGTTTGGTGTCCTGGAGCAAGGAAAGGAACTGTTGATGGTGGCTGAAGCCAACCTGCTCAGTGCTGAGGCAGCAAGCCATCATCTAGGTCTGCGAGTAGAATTCTCAGTTTTGAGGTTCATTTAAAAATGTTTTTGGGGGGAAGTGGGGATCGTTCATGGGTACCAAAAGAAGAAAAATGAATAAGACCTACTATTTGATAGCACAATAGGGTGACTATAGTCAATAATAAAAATCATCTAGTTTAAAACAGAGAATGTAATTGGAAAGAGTAAATGCCTGAGGGGATGGATACCCCATTGTCTGTGATGTGCTTATTTCACATTGCATGCCTGTGTCAAAATATCTCATGTACCCCACAAATATATGCACCTACTATGTACCCATAACAATTTAAAAATAATAAAATGAAAAAAAATTGTCTTTATCTTGCCTTCCATTTTTTTTGAGATAGAGTCTCGCTCTGTCGCCCAGGCTGGAGTGCAGTGGCGCGATCTGGGCTCACTAAGCTCCGCCTCCCGGGTTCACGCCATTGTCCTGCCTCAGCCTCCCAAGTAGCTGGGACTACAGGCACCCGCCACCACACCTGGGTATTTTCTTTTTTGTATTTTTAGTAGAGATGGAGTTTCACCGTGTTAGCCAGGATGGTCTCGATCTCCTGACCTCGTGATCTGCCCGCCTCAGCCTCCCAAAGTGCTGGGATTACAGGCTGCCTTCGTCTTTGAAGGATAGCTTTACTGGATGTAGAGTACTTGGTTGATAGTTTTTTCCTTTGGCATTTGACTGTCTTCCAATGTCTTCTGGCTTCCATAGTTTCTGAAGAAAGGTCGGCATATACTCTTATTACTATTCCTTTGTATGTAATTGCTGTTTGTTTGTTTGTTTCCCTCAGACTGCTTTCAAGATCTTTTCTATATCTTTGGCTTTCATCAGTTTATCAGTTTAACTATCACATATCTAGGAGTAATTCTCTTTGTGTTTATTTACTTAGGATTTCTTGAGCTTCTTAGATCAGAAAATTAATACAGTGAGTTCTCATGGTAGCCATGTTCTATAAAGTCTCCGCAAGCACAGAATTTGCAAATGCTGAGCCACTGCTCCTAGGTGAGATACAGGGTTAGCTTCCTGTGAGCCTCTGGTCAAAACATTTTCATCAACTGGTTAACACATAACCTTGTTTTATGTCTGCTCCTATTTAAAGACATTTAATATATCTTACAAATTATAGGCAGTATTTATTAAAACAAAACACTAGCCAAGAAAGGTTTAACATTTTCCTGACCATGGGTAACATGACTGTACATTTGTTTGGCTTCTATCCTCACAAGAGTACTGTCAACTTAAAAAAAAAAAGTCATCTCATGAATCCACATATTTAGCTGCTTTTTCATTCCATCCCATAGCTACATCATACACTGTAGATGTCATAATACTTTAGCATTTTCTAGAATGGCTTCATGTAGTATAGACGGGTGAATTTCCTCCTTTGTATATACTGTGCTGTTGGCTCGTTACCTTTGAACTCATAGCTAACAGCACTATGAATCGTGCCTGAATGAAGCTTACATAACACACATTTCATCACAGCCTTCTTGCACTTAGCAGTACTTAAATGGGTGATCCACCCACCTCAGCCTCCCAAAGTGCTGGGATTACAGGCATGAGCCACTGCTCCTGGCCTGGACTACTTCATATTACCCCATAGATCTTGGAGTTTCTATTTTTGCATGTATGTGAAAACTTTATTGAGATATTATTCATGTAGCATACAATTCACCCATTTAAAGGCAGCACTTCAGCAGTACACTTAGGAGCCACTTCAAACAGCAAAATTACCAACAAAAAGCACCAGAATGGCCAGGCGTGGCGACTCGAACGCCTGTCATCCCAACACTTTCGGAGGCCGAGGCGAGCGGATAGCTTCAGCCCAGGAGTTCCAGACCAGCCCGGGCAACATGGCAAAACCCTGTCTCTACAAAAAAATACAAAAGTTTGCCGAGTGTGATGGTGTGTGCCTGTGGTCCCAGCTACTCACAGGGTTGAGGTGGGATAATCATTTGAGCCCAGGAGGTCAAGGCTGCAGTGAGCCATGGTCACACTACTACACTTCAGCCTGGGTGACAGAGCAAGAACTCATCTCAAACAAAAAAACACCAAAATGTGAAAAAGATGGCACTAAAGAGACCCCCAAAGGCCACTTGTTTACAGTATGAGAGCTGAAACAAGAAGACAGAGCGTCTCCCTGTTCAGCCTCAGATGGGAATATGTGTGTTGGGCAACTCAAAGTTCTTGCCACTCTACGCACATTCACAAATAACTGAAATGGCTGTGAGTTGATTTGGGGGTTACAAATTTTAGCAAATAGGTGAATTTGCAAATATGGAACCCATGAATAATGAGGATCAACTATTTTCCACCAAATTTTGGAAGATTTCAGCCATTATTAGTATTTTTTTCTACCTCTTTCTACCCTCTCCTGCTGTTCAGTTACATGTATACTGTACTACTTCATTTTAAAAATTAAATTTAATTTAATTTAAGACAGTCTCACTCTGTCACTCCAGGCTAGAGTGCAGTGGTGCGATCTCGGCTCACTGCAACCTCCACCTCCTGGGTTCAAGTGACTCTCCTGCCTCAGCCTCCGGAGTAGCTGGGATTACAGGTGTGCTCTACCACACACAGCTAATTTTTCTATTTTTAGTACAGATGGGGTTTTGCCATATTGGTCAGGCTGGTCTCAAACTCCTGACCTCAAGTGATCTACCCACCTCGGCCTCCCAAAGTTCTGGGATTATAGGCGTGAGCCACTGCTCCCGGCCTGGACTACTTCATATTACCCCACAGATCTTGGAGTTTCTATTTTTGCATGTATGTGACAACTTTATTGAGATATTATTCATATAGCATACAACTCACCCATTTAAAGTATATGATTCCGTGGTTTTTAGTATATTCACAGGGTTATGCAACTATCACCAACTATCACCAAAATTTTTTTAAATTTATCTTTGTTATAGAGAAGGGGGGTCTCCCTATGTTGCCCAGGCTGGGCTCAATCCTGAAATGTGGGGATTCCAAACGTGAACCACTGTGCCTGGCCACCAAATCAATTTTTTTTTTCTTTTTTTCTTTTTCTTTTGGGACAGAGTCTCACTCTGTTGCCAGTCTGGAGTGCAGTGGTGCAATCTCAACTCACTGCAACCTCCGCCTCCCAGGTTCAAGCGATTCTTCTGCCTCAGCCTCCCAAGTAGCTGGGACTACAGGCACGTGCCACCACACCCAGCTAATTTTTGTATTTTTCGTAGAGATGGGGTGTCACCCTGTTGGCCAGGATGGTCTTGATCTCTTGAGTTCATGATCCACCCACCTCAGCCTCCCAAAGTGCTCGGATTACAAGTGTGAGCCAATGCCCCCAGCCCCAAATCAATTTTAGAACATGTTCATCCCCCCTACAAGAAACTCTGTGTCCCCTGGCCCCTTCTCCTCATACATAGGCAACCATTAACCTACTTTCTGTCTCTAGAGATTTGCCTCATCTGGGCATTTCATTAAATGGAATCATAATACGATATGTGATATTTTGTGGCTGGCTTCTGTCACTTAGCATAATGTTTTCAAGATTCATCCATGTTGTCGCACGTTTTGGTACTTCATTCCTTTTTATGACCATTGTATGGTGCTGTAGTTTGGATAGAGATTGTTTGGCCCCACTGTGTCTCATGTTGAAATTTCTTTTTTTTTTTTAATCTTTCGAAAAGACTTTTATTTTATTTATTTATTTTTATTATACTTTAAGTTCTAGGGTACATGTGCACAACGTGCAGGTTTGTTACATGTGTATACATGTGCCATGTTGGTGTGCTGAACCCATTAACTCGTCATTTACATTAGGTATATCTCCTAATGCTATCCCTCCCCCCTCCCCCCACCCCACAATAGGCCCGATGTGTGATGTTCCCCTTCCTGTGCCCAAGTGATCTCATTGTTCAATTCCCACCTATGAGTGAGAACATGCGGTGTTTGGTTTTTTGCCCTTGCGATAGTTTGCTGAGAATGATGGTTTCCAACTTCACCTATGTCCCTACAAAGGACATGAACTCATCCTTTTTTATGGCTGCATAGTATTCCATGGTGTATATGTGCTACATTTTCTTAATCCAGTCTATCATTGATGGGCATTTGGGTTGGTTCCAAGTCTTTGCTATTGTGAATAGTGCCGCAATAAACATACATGTGCATGTGTCTTTATAGCAGCATGATTTATAATCCTTTTGGTATATACCCAGTAACGGGATGGCTGGGTCAAATGGTATTTCTAGTTCTAGATCCTTGAGGAATCGCCACACTGTCTTCCACAATGGTTGAATTAGTTTACAGTCCCACCAACAGTGTAAAAGTGTTCCTATTTCTCCACATCCTCTCCAGCACCTGTTGTTTCCTGACTTTTTAATGATCACCATTCTAACTAGTGTGAGTGGTATCTCATTGTGGTTTTGATTTGCATTTCTCTGATGGCGAGTGATGATAAGCATTTTTTCATGTGTCTGTTGGCTGCAAAAATGTCTTCTTTTGAGAAGTGTCTCAAAAGAGAAATTTCAACATGAGGTACCCCTCATCTCAGAGGGGTACCCGGCCGTGTGTGGTGTCAGTCTGCCCCTACTCGGGGGTGCCTCCCAGTTAGGCTACTTGGGGGTCAGGGACCCACTTGAGGAGGCAGTCTGTCTGTTCTCAGATCTCAAACTCCGTGCTGGAAGAACCACTACTCTCTTCAAAGCTGTCAGACAGGGACATTTAAGTCCGCAGAGGTTTCTGCTGCCTTTTGTTCAGCTATGCCCTGCCCCCAGAGGTGGAGTCTACAGAGGCAGGCAGGCCTCCTTGAGCTGTGGTGGGCTCCACCTAGTTTGAGCTTCCCAGCCGCTTTGTTTACCTACTCAAGCCTCAGCAATGGCAGATGCCCCTGCCCCAGCCTCACTGTTACCTTGCAGTTCAGACTGCTGTGCTAGCAGTGAGCGAAGCTCCATGGGCGTGGGACTCTCCGAGCCAGGCACGGGATGTAATCTCCTGGTGTGCCGTTTGCTAAGACCCTTGGAAAAGTGCAGTATTAGGGTGGGAGTGACCCGATTTTCCAGGTGCCTTCTGTCACAGATTCCCTTGGCTAGGAAAGGGAATTCCCTGAACCCTTGCACTTCCTGGGTGAGGCAAGGCCTTGCCCTGCTTCAGCTCATGCTCGGTGGTCTGCACCCACTGTCCTGCACCCACCGTCCGACAAGCCCCAGTGAGATGAAACCGGTACCTCAGTTGCAAATGCAGAAATCACCCGTCTTCTGCGTCACTCACGCTGGGAGCTGTAGACTGGAGCTGTTCCTATTCGGCCATCTTGGAACCCCCCCCATGTTGAAATTTGATCCCCGGTGTTGGAGGTGGGGCCTGGTGGGAGGTGTTTGGGCTATGAGGTCAGGTTCTTCATGAATGGCTTGGTGCCATCATTGCAGTAATGAGTGAGTTAGTTCCCACGAGAGCTGGTTGTTGAAAGAGCCTAGCACCTCCCTTCTCTCTCTGCTACTTCTGTGCTGGTGCCATGTGATCTCTGCACACACCAGCTCCCCTTCACCTTCCGCCATGAGTGGAAGCAGCCTGAGTCCTCACCAGAAGCAGATGCTGGCACCATGCTTCCTTCACGGCTGGCAGAAATGTGAGCCGAGTAAACCTCTTTCCTTTATAAATTACTCAGGTGTTCCTTTATAGCACACAAATGACTGATATATATAGATAGACCACATTTTGTTTATCTGTTCATTAGTTGCTGAAGTTGAGTTGTTACTACTTTTTGGCTATTGCCAATAATGCTGCTATAAAGTTAATGCACAAGGCCAGGCACGGTGGCTCAAGCCTGTAATCCCAGCACTTTGGGAGGCCAAGACGGGCGGATCACGAGGTCAGGCGATCGAGACCATCCTGGTGAACACGGTGAAACCCCGTCTCTACTAAAAAATACAAAAAAACTAGCCGGGCGAGGTGGCGGGCGCCTGTAGTCCCAGCTACTCGTGAGGCTGAGGCAGGAGAATGGCGTAAACCCGGGAGGCGGAGCTTGCAGTGAGCAGAGATCGTGCCACTGCACTCCAGCCTGGGCGACAGAGCGAGACTCCGTCTAAAAAAAAAAAAAAATGTACAAATTGTGTGGATTTTTTTTTCAATTCTTTTGTATACATCATTAGGAATGGAATGTTCAGGTCATATGGTAACTAAGTTTAATCTTCTGAAGAATTGTTAAGCTATTTTTGAAAGCAGTTGCCCCCTTTTACATTCCTACCAGAAGTTCCCAGTGTCTCCACATCCTCGCCAATACTTGCTACTGTCCACATTTTTTTCCTTTTTTTTTTTTATGGCCATCCTAGTGAGTGTGAAGTGGCATCTCATTACGGTTTTGATATGCATTTCCCTGAAGACTAATATACACTCATTTTTCTTTAATCTTTTTCTTTCTGTTGTTCAGATTAGATAATTTCCATCAGTTTCTCTTCAAGTTCACTGATTTCTTTCTCTGCCATCTTCAATCTGCTCTTGAGCTCTGATATTGTTTGAATGTTTGTGTCCCCAACAAAATTCATATGTTCAAACCTAATCCCCAATACAATAGCATTAAGTGGTGGGGTCTTGGCTGGGCGCGGTGGCTCATGCCTATAATCCCAGCACTTTGGGAGGCCGAGGTGGGCAGATCATGAGGTCAGGAGATCGAGACCATCCTGCCTGACACGGTGAAACCCCACCTCTACTAAAAAATACAAAAAAAAAAAACTAGCCGGGCGAGGTGGCGGGCGCCTGTAGTCCCAGCTACTCGGGGGGCTGAGGCAGGAGAATGGCGTGAACCCGGGAGGCGGAGCTTGCAGTGAGCCGAGATCACGCCACTGCACTCCAGCCTGGGCGACAGAGCGAGACTCCGTCTCAAAAAAAAAAATGTGGGGGCTTTAAGCAGTAATTAGGTCATAAGGGTAGAGCCCTCATGAACGGGTTCAAAGCCCTTATAAAAGAGGCCTGAGGGAGCTTGTCTGCCCCTTCCACCCTGTGAGGTTGCAGCAAGAAGGAACAATCTGGGAAGCAGAGAGTGGCCCCTCACCAGACACCCGATCTGCTGGTGCCTTGCTCTCAGACTTCCAGCCTCTAGAACTGCAATACATTCCACTGCAATACATGTCTGTTCTCTAGAAGCTTATCCAGTCTATAGAGCTGGGTTACAGCAACCCAAGCAGAATTAGATAAGCCTATATAGCACAATTTTTATTTCAATTACATGGTTTTCAGCTATAGGATTTCTTTTTCTTTCTTTCTTTTTTTTTTTTTGCAGTCTTGCTCTGTTGCCCAGGTGGGAGTGCAGTGGTGCAATCTCAGCTCACTGCAACCTCCACCTCCTGGTTTCAAGCGATTCTCCTGCCTCAGCTGGGATTACAGTAGCTGGGATTACAGGTATGCACCATCACGCCCGGCTAATTTTTGTATTTTTAGTAGAGACAACGTTTTGCCATGTTGGCCAGGCTGGTCTCAAACTCCTGACCTCAGGTGGTCTGCCCGCCCCGGCCTCCCAAAAGTGCTGGGATTACAGGCATGAGCCACAGCACCCAGCCTTTTTTTTTTTTTTTTTTTAATTTAGAGACAGGGTCTTGCTCTGTCAGCCACGTTGGAGTGCAATGGTGTGACCATAGCTCATCCAACTCCTGGGCCCCAGCGATACTCCTGCCTCAGTCTCCCTAGGAGCGACAGGAAGTAGGACTACAGGCATAAGCCATCACACCTGGCTAATTCTTTTTTGTAGAAACAGGGTTTCAGTATGTTGCCCAGGCTGGTCTTGAACTCCTAGGCTCAAGGGATCCTCCTGCCTTGGCCTCCCAAAGCCCTGGAATTACAGGCATGAGCCACCCTGCCCAGCCTAGGATATGTATCTGTCTGTCTGTCTGTCTATCTATCTAGCTAGCTAGCTATTTATTTTTCTGAGACAGATTCTGGTTCTGTCACCCAGGTCAGAGTGCAGCGGCATGATCTTGACTCACTGCAACCTCTGCCTCCCAGGTTCAAGCGATTCTCCTGCCTCAGCCTCCTAAGAAGCTGGGATTACGGGTGTGCACCACCACACCTGGCTAGTTTTTGTATTTTTAGTAGAGATGGGATTTTGCCATGTCGGCCAGGCTGGTCTCAAACTCCCAACCTCAGACGATCTGCTCACCTCAGCCTCCCAAAGTGCCGGGATTACATTTTTATTGTTTTTATTTTTATTTTGAGGTTCTCCATTTCCTCACTTATTGTATATTTTCCTTCAATTATTTAAATGTATTTGTAATAGCCACTCGGAAATCTTTGCTAAATCAAACATCTGGCCCCATGTGGCATCCTTCATATCCCTCACAGTGTAGTCACTGATATCTGTTCTTTGAGTGACCCACTATTGCTTTAAGCCTGATCCCACAGGTCTTCCCTCTGCCTGCCAAATTTGGAGGTTAGCCAAGTATCTGGGCAGACATGGGGTTCATCGTGGCTGTGACTTCCTTGCTTCTAGGGGTTCCCCCAATTTCCAGCCGCTCTGCCTGCTGTGTGCTGTGTCCTTAGCTTCACCTTTTTGAAACCCAAGATGCCTGTGTTTGAGGCAAGGACCCCCATCAGACCCACAGCTCTTGTTCCGCGTAGCTCTGTTTCAAGGGAAGACCCTCTCACCAGGCCCTGAGGGGTTTGCTTCACATCCGCACAGCTGAACTGTCAGTGGAGCAAAGCAGCTCATGCCCAGAACGGTCTTGTTGTTTGCTTGTGTTTAGTTTTAGTTTAAAACTCTTCTGAGGCAGGGTGTGGTGGCTCAGGCCTATAATCCCAGCACTTCGGGAGACCGAGGCAGTAGGATCACTTAAGCCCAAGAGTTTGAGACCAGCCTAGGCAACAGTCAGACGCTGTCTCAAAAACCAAAAAAATTAGCCAGGCGAGGTGTCACACGCCTGTGGTCCTAGTTACTTGGGAGGCTGAGGTGGAAGGATGGCTTGAGCCCAGGAGGTCAAGGCTGCAGTGAGCTGCGATTGTGCCACTGCACTTCAGCCTGGGCAACAAGAGCCAGACCCTGTCTCAAAAAACAAAAAACAACGATGGCTGAGTGCAGTGGCTTTTATGCCTGTAATCCCAGCACTTCGGGAACTTGAGGCCAGAGGATCACTTGAGCCCAAAAGTTCAAGACCAGCCTGGGCATTGTGGTGAGACCTCAGCTCTACAAAAAATACAAAAATTAGCCAGGCGTGGTGGCATGGCCCTGTAGTCCCAGCTACTCAGGAGGCTGAGGTGGGACGATCACCTAAGCCCAAGAGGTCGAAGCTGCAGTGAGCCGTGATTGCACCAGTTCATTCCAGCCTGGGCTACAGAGCAAGATCCTGTCTTGAAAAAATAAAAAATAAATAAAACTCTTCTGGTTTCTGTCTGATTTCCAGTATCTTTAAGTTTGGGGCTTTTGTTTTGTTTTGATTTTTTTTTTTTTAAATACACAGAGTCTCACTCTGTTGCCCAGGCTGGAGTGCAGTGGCATGATCATAGCTCATTGTAATCTTGAACCTCTGGGCTCAAGTGATTCTCCTTCCTCAGCCTCTGGAGTAGCTAGGACAACAGGCACAGGCCACTATGCCCAGCTAATAAAAAAAAGGAAGTTTTGTAGAGATGGAGTCTGTGTTGGCCAGACTGGTCTTGAATTTCCAGCATCAAGGAATCCTTCTACCTCGGCCTCCTAAAGTGTTGGGATTACAGGTGTGAGCCACCATACCGAGCCTTTAAGTCTTTTTTTAAATCCAGTATTTTACTGTTTTGAAAGCCCCCAGCTAAACTGGGGGTCCGGTACCACAGGGCCTAGCAACACTGCCCTAACACGAAATAAACAGGAGCAGGATGTGGGTGTTTACACTGTGCCTTTCATTACTTCTAACTGTGGAGAGCCTGCTGCCCGGTTGTCTGACCCATGGCCAGGTGTCCCTCCCTGGGAAACTTGTTTAGACTGGCAGACACCCTTGTCGCTCTTGTCTGACCCATGTCCAGTTTATGCCTGCCTGCCCGCCCATTGCTCTGGTGCCAGGAGCCTGGCCTTGTGTTCTCCCTGGCATCCCAGGGAAAATTCGGCCTGGCGTACCCCCTGGTTCTTCAGATGGAGGGCGCAGTACACCATAATCAGAAACAAGCTCGAAGATTTGTTACTTTCAGATCCTGGGCAGGGAAGGCACAGTGAGTCAGGAGGATGTCTCCTGTCCCAGGCTCACACGAAGCAGGAACAAAGGGTCAGTCAGAGAGAGAGAGAGAGAGAGAGAGAGAGGCAGCAACTGACAGTATGTATAAGGAGGCTCACCAGAGCCCAGGAGTATAGATAAGGAAATAGGATGTGGGTCACCTTAAGTTCATGCACAAATGCCGGAATGTTCCATTAAGCAGAAGCAGCAGGAAAAGTGGGAGCTGCGAGGCGAGAGAACTGCTTCTAAGTTCTTACCGCTGGTCACCCGCTTGAACTATTTGGGTGTGTTGTGCTGCTTCTACTGCCACAGCAACCTTTGCTGTGTCATTCCCATGACATTTATCACTGTTGTTTTGGGGTTTGCCTGCTGACTTCACTCCTGCCTCTACCAAATGGTCACTCTCCACCAGCTGTGTGTGTGTGTGTGTGTGTGTGTTTGTGAGTGTATTAGCCCTTGCATGTGTGTGTATTATCTTGCGTTGCTGAAAAGTAATACCTGAGACTGGGTAATTTATAGAGGTTTAATTGGCTCCTGGTTCTGCAGCCTGTAGGGAGCATGGCAGAGGCATTGGCTCGGCTTCTGGGGGGACCTCAGGGAGCTTTTTCTCACAGTGGAAAATGAATCAGGAGCAGACATCTCACATAGCAGAGCAGGAGCAAGAGAAAGAGAAAGAGCGTAGGGGGACAGGCACAGTGGCTCACACCGGGAATCCCAGCACTTTGGGAGGCCAAGGTGGCAGATCACTTGAGGTCAGGAGTTTGAGAACAGCCTGGCCAACATGGTTAAACCCTGTCACTACAAAAAAACACAAAAATTAGCTGGGCGTGATGGTGCACACCTGTGATCCCAGCTATTCAGGAGGCTGAGGCCCGAGAATCACTTGAACCCGGAAGGCGGGGGTTGCAGTGAGCCAAGGTTGTGCCACTGCACTGCAGCCTGGGTAACAGAGCGAGACCCTGTCTTAAAAAAAAAAAGAGAGAGGCCGGGCACGGTGGCTCAAGCCTGTAATCCCAGCACTTTGGGAGGCCGAGACGGGCGGATCACGAGGTCAGGAGATCGAGACCATCCTGGCTAACACAGTGAGACCCTGTCTCTACTAAAAAATACAAAAAACTAGCCGGGCGAGGTGGCGGGCGCCTGTAGTCCCAGCTACTCGGGAGGCTGAGGCAGGAGAATGGCGTAAACCCGGGAGGCAGAGCTTGCAGTGAGCCGAGATCGCGCCACTGCACTCCAGCCTGGGTGACAGAGCCAGACTCCGTCTCAAAAAAAAAAAAAAAAGAGAGAGAGAGAGAAAGAGAGCGCAGTGAGGCAGACGCCACACACTTTAAAATGACCAGATCTCATGTGAACTCAGTTACGATTGCAATGACAGCACCAAGAAGACGGCGCTAAACCATTCATGAGAATTCCACCCCATGTTCCGACCACCTTTCATCAGGCCCCATCTTCAATACTGGGGATTACAAATCCACCTGAGAGTAGGTGGGGTCATGTGTTGAAATTGTGTCGGTGTGTGATTGTGTGTGTTTCCCACTGCACTCAGAATCCAGTCATGTGTCATTGACCCCACACCGTCAGGTGGCTGCTGCCAGCCCTCTCCCCTCCTGCAGGCCTCTCCCCTCCTGCAGCCCTCTCCCCCTCTGCAGCCCTTTCCCCTCCTGTCCGCTGAGCCTCCCAGCTCTTCATCCTTCCCCTGCACACTGACCTTTTATATCTGTCCCTGGAGCAAACCAAGCCCATTTCCACCTGCTGTTCCCTCTGCGTGGAATGCTGTGTTCCCAGGTCTCCATTTGTTGACTCTGGGAGAAAAGGCCACTCTGAGAAAGAGGGATCTTAAATATTCACCTTCCATGTGACTTCCGTGTGTCCTTTCCTGACCTCCTGGCATATCCCCCATGTCCCTCTCACTTCAGGGTCTTTTACTGTCTCCACGGCCCTATTGCTTTCGAAAATGATCTCAGTTGTTAATTCCAAAATGGCAGCTCCCTTGGGGAGGGACCTTGCCTTCCGTACCGACCAGATCTCTAGTCTCTAAAGCAATATATAGTAGGTACTCAATAAACATGTACTGCATGAGTAAGTGATCCTTTTTTTTTTTTTTTTTTTTTTTTTTTTTTAATGGAGTCTCGCTCTATCACCCAGGCTGGAGTACAATAGCATGATCTCGGCTCACTGCAACCTCCGCCTCCTGGGTTCAAGTGATTCTCCTGCCTCAGCCTCCCAGGTAGCTGGGACTACAGGTGCATGCTGCCACACCCGGCTAATTTTTTTGTATTTTAGTAGAGATGGGGTTTCACCATATTGCCCAGGCTGGTCTTGAACTCCTGAGCTCAGACAATCCACCCGCCTCAGCCTCCCAAAGTGCTAGGATTACAGGTGTGAGCCACCACACCTGGCCAGATCTCTTTTAGAACGAAAGACAAACTATGACAATTAATCAGTGAGCAACCACAGGACACAAGGTTGGAGGTGCGGGCTAGGTCCTCTTTTCTTTTTTGAGACGGAGTCTCGCTCTGTCGCCCAGGCTGGAGTGCAGTGGCGCGATCTCGGCTCACTGCAAGCTCCGCCTCCTGGGTTCACGCCATTCTCCTGCCTCAGCCTCCCGAGTAGCTGGGACTACAGGCGCCCGCCACCTCGCCCAGCTAGTTTTTTGTATATTTTAGTAGAGACAGGGTTTCACCGTGTTAGCCAGGATGGTCTTGATCTCCTGACCTCATGATCCGCCCGTCTCGGCCTCCTAAAGTGCTGGGATTACAGGCTTGAGCACCGCGCCCGGCCATAGGGCTAGGTACTCTTAAAAGTGCCTAGCAGTGCAGTGCTGGACCAGACCCCTAGCCTGTGTATGCCTCAGCTTCCTCGTCACCAGACAGGCATAATCATCCCTGCCTTGCTTGCTTCACAGGCCTAATGTGGACTGGAGTGCTTTGGAGAAAGTTGAAACTGTACAGGTATCAAAGAATGTCTTCTAGAAGAGCTGCTCCCATAATTCTGCAGACGTATTATGCTTTTTCTTAATCCCCTGCTGAAGCAAATCAGAAGTTCATTGCTTCCTACTAGAATTTGCTACACGTTTGTTTTTCTGTAAGACCAAGACCCCAGGATCCAAGACCCTCTGATTAAAGATCAGAGTCCTGTGTCTCAGCAATGATTCTGTTTATTAAGCAAAGCAGAGACTGTCTGCTCAGCTGCATGTCATGTGTGCTGGATGCACTGTGGACGTCTGACTAGACACGAAGTGCTCCCCTTTGGGATGGACTGTCCCCAGAACTCTTCTCCTTGGATTCTTCCAACAGTCTTGAGTTCATTGAATTTTATATTTTCCATAAAAATGACTTATGAAATAAAAGGTTGCGATTTTTCATTTGTATATCTTTGTAAGATTTCTCACACGAGTAAATCCTCAAATCAGCGGGGGAAAACCTTTATCAGATTAAACGGAACAATATCGTATTTGTGTCTCTCTGGTGGAACTGCCAGGCAATGACTCTGTCAATGGGTTGATATCTCAACACTCTGTTCATTCTAGACTCAGTGTCTCTTCTCATTTATGACGTTCCCCCACATCTCTGCTGTGACAATTCAGACTTTGTGCGGAGTGGCAGTAGGCAGTGACCGTCACATTTCCAATGAACATAAACGTTCTTTGTTCCGTAGGGATGGTGGCTGGAAAGTTTCCTTCGGAGGCGCTGCTAAACAAGCCGATTTTATTTCCTCAGGAAGGAAATAGAACGGTCTCCCAGATTTCCCTGCTTTTCAGAAGGCTTGGAGGCAAGTTTTTCAAGGTGTTCTGATCCCAAGTTTGCAGCAGCCTTTCCAAACAGAATTTATGCATTTATGAATTTATTTTGAGGCAGGGTCCTGCCCTGTCACCCAGGCTGGAGTGCAGTGGCACAATCATTGCTCACTGTAGCCTCAGCCTCCTGGGCTCAGGCGGTCCTCCCACCTCAGCCTCCCGAGTAGCTACGACTACAGGCGTGTGTCATCACACCAGGCTAATATTTTAATTTTTTGTAGACATGGGGTTTTGTTTTGCCATGTTGCCCAGGCTGGTCTCAAACTCCTGGGCTCAAGCGATCCACCCGCCTCGGCCTCCTGAAGTGCTGGGGTTACAGTTGTGAGCCACTGTGCCCAGCCAAAATCTTTTTGTTACCATCAGAGATGGTTTTCCCTGAATGGGGATGAGCAGGATCCATTTACAACTGGGTTCCTCAAGTGAGATCTAATGACACTTCCTCAGAAATAAAAATATTGCAGGGTCAGGTGCGGTGGTTCACGCCTATAATCCCAGCACTTTTGGGAGGCCAAGGCAGCAGGCGGATCATCTGAGGTCAGCAGTTCAAGACCATCCTGACCAACATGGTGAAACCCTGTCTCTACTAAAAATACAAAATTTAGCCGGGCGCGGTGGCGGCACCTGTAATCCCAGCTACCTGCGGGACTGAGAAAGGAGAACCACTTGAACCCGGGACGTCAAGGTTGCGGTGAGATGAGATCGTGCCACTGCACTCCAGCCTGGGTAACAGAGTGAGACTCTGTCTCAAAAAAAAAAAAAAAAATTTCAGAACCAGAAAACAGACTGTCCTAGAAGAGAAAGGTGAAGGAACAGAGCTGACCTCCGTCTTCTAGCTGAAGGAGTAATCAGGAGGAAAGACAGTGAGAATCTCATGGCGCCCAGAGGAAATGCGGCCACTGTGGAGGAGGAATCGAATCTGCTGAGGCTGAGACACTCGGCTACCCAGTGGGTGTCTCTGGCAAAACACATGAGAAAATGCAAGCCCAGTTAGGGGAATCGTCTATCTCCCTGTTCTGACAGATAAATGAAAGTACTGAATTAATGACATTGCCGTAAAAGATTCCCTCTGGTCTCAGTCATCTCCTATCAAAAACAGGGATGGGTGTTGTATCCAGGTGACAGGAACCTGTGATTTGAACAGAGAATTAACTATAAAATGACGAGTTAATGGGTGCAGCACACCAACATGGCACACGCATACATACGTAACAAACCTGCACGTTGTGCACACGTACCCTGGAACATAAAGCGTAATAATAATAAAAAAGACTTGTTTACAGGTATAGAGTTTTTGACCACCGAAAGGACAAAACGGGAAGTCTGAGGTATCAGGGAAGTAGCAGTGGCTGGAAGCAAGCACCACCTCTAGGGCTGGGAAACTCAGAGATGAAAGAGAAAGATCTAGAGACTTCGAAGAGCTAAAACTCTGACCCTGCTGCTCCGCTGGTGCTGGTGTCTTCAAGGAGCACAATGAGGGGGGTTCTGCGAGTGTCGGGAAATCTGCAAACGGCTGCGGCGGGAAGGAACTGGCAATGCCAGGGTGAGGAAGTGTTACAAGGACACGCTCTCAGGGGTGGGAAGCAGACAGGAAGGATCCAGTCCCTTTTCCTCCTGCCCCACAGTCTCCCTCAAATGCCTCTTGGGATAGCCTAACAGGGAGCGGCCGGCAAAGCAGAAGTATGGTTTGCAAAGCCAGACCCCGCATTGCCCAGTGGAGAAGAGTAGGTGGGTTTGGAGCTGAGAGACCGTGACTTAATAGCTGGCACCAGGGAGGGCCCATCTGTAAGGCTGCCCACCCGCTTTGGGCTTCCAGGAGTCTTCCTGCTTTTTACTGTTTCTGAAACAGTATTTACTTATATTGGTTTACCTTTGTGCTGCTGTGACAGCGTACCTGAGGCTGAGTCATTTATCATAAATGGATATGTATTTCTCACGGTTCTGGAGGCAGGTAGGTCCAAGCGGCTTTGGTATCTGGTGAGGGTCTGGTCTGTGTTTCCACAACGATGTCTTGAATGCTGTATCCTCCAGAGGGGAGGAACACTTATCTTCTCACATAGATTTGGGCCCACTATGCTGTTCTCCTCTAAAGGAAATCAGAGCTTGTTGGAAGGTGTCAACACAAGATGTCAGGACACCCAAGAAGTAAGGTAAGCCTGGAACATGCTGCTGCTGGTGTTAGAAAGAAGGGGAGCTCTCTCCTTGTCTCAGGTAATGTTGGAAAGGGATGCGAAGAAGCCACAAATAGAAGACTCCCATTGCTAGAGTGAATTGCAGACTATGCATGGAAAATAATTATAATCATTGGTATAAACTGAGCCATGGGTCCATGAAGCTATTTTTTTTTTTTGAAACGGAGTCTCGCTCTGTCACCCAGGCTGGAGTGCAGTGGTGCGATCTCGGTTCGCTGCAAGCTCCGCCTCCCGGGTTCACGCCATTCTCCTGCCTCAGCCTCCCGAGTAGCTGGGACTACAGGCACCCGCCACCTCACCCGGCTAATTGTTTGTATTTTTAGTAGAGACGGGGTTTCACCGTGTTGACCAGGATGGTCTCCATCTCCTGACCTTGTGATCTGCCCGCCTCGGCCTCCCAAAGTGCTGGGATTAGAGGTGTGAGCCACGGCACCCGGTCAATGGGGGATAGTTTCTTAAAGAAACTCACAGCGAATCTTCCCCGCAGAGCTGGCTGTCTGCTGGGCCTGCAGCTGCCACCTGGCAGGCATGGGAGATGGGGCCAGGCTGCTTCCTGAGGATGGCCGAGGGGTAAGGACGCTCTTTTCCCTCCTGTTTTTTTAAAATTGTACATCGATAATTTATAGTTGTATAAATTGTTGGAGTACAAAGTGATGGTATGACTTATGATTCTTTTTTTAGAGTGTGGGGGTCTTGCTCAGTTACCCAGGCTGGATTTCAGTGCCATGATCATAGCTCACTGCAGCCTCAAACTCCTGGCCTTAAGCGATCCTCTTGCCTCAGCCTCTCAAGTAGCTGGGAGTATAGGCATGTGCCACCACACCTGGCTAATTTTTTATACTTTTTTTTTTTTTTAGAGATAGGGTCTTGCATGTTGCCCAGGCTGGTCTCCAACTTCTGGCTGCAAGTGAACTTCCCGCTTCAGCCCCACAAAGTGCCGGGATTACAGGCATGAGCCTCCGTGCCCATCCATGATTTATGATTCTTGATGGTACCAAATTGAGCTACTAAACTAGCCGACCCGGAGTTGCCCTGCCTCGGGGCTGCCTGCGATGTGGGTTGACAAAGCCTCCTTGGTTAGGTCACTGGAATTAGGTTTCCTGTTGCTCGTGGCTGCAGACATCCTAACAGATATGCGAGGAGACCACCTCCAGCTCACCAAATCCACCCCCCTCCTTTCTTCTCAGTAATCAGTTTGCATTTGCTATTTCGTTCACGCTGTGTTCCCTACCCCCGCCTGCTTCTGCTCAGGTGGAGTGAGCCTCCTCCCAGCCAATTACTGGAAACTTCTGCCAAGGAACATCTTGGAGCCTCTCTCACCCCAGTTCTCACCAAATACAGGCACTTCCTCGGAGAGGACGGCAGATGGCGCAGATTTAGCTTCTGTCCCGAGAATGAAGGTTCCAAACAGCAAGTCAACAGCAGGCACACTGGAAATGGGGTGCCTCCATCGCCTGGGGCTGTGGGCTGCCATCCCCCGCCAAGCGCTGGCTCTGCCACCAGTTCCGGTGACATGGGAAAGTCACTTCCTGTCGCCCTGGCCCCCAGCTCCTCATGTGTAAACACTGGGCTTGAACGGGCCTCTTCCAACTGGCTGGGTTTCATCTGTTGGCTGAGAACAATGGTCCCAGTGTGCCAGCCAAGAGCAAGCCTTTCACGCCCAGACTCAGCCTCAGGGACTGCAGGGGCCAGCTCCCCCAGAGTGGCCCAGGACAATGATGTCAACTCTGAATCAACACCCACACAGAAAGGACCCAGTCCTTTCAGCCTCTCAGACTCTCTCAAACTGTAACGAAATGGCTGGAGGTTTTTTGTTTTGTTTTTGTTTGTTTGTTTGTTTGTTTGAGACACAGTCTTGCTCCATTGTCCAGGCTGGAGTGCAATGGCGCAATCTCAGCTCACTGCAATCTCTGCCTTCCGGGCTCAAATGATTCTCTTGCCTGACCCTCCTGAGTAACTGGGATTACAGGCTCCTGCAACCTTGACTGGCTAGTTTTTGTATTTTTAATAGAGACGGGGTTTCACCATGTTAGCCAGGCTGGTCTTGATCTCCTGACCTCAAGTGATCCTCCTGCCTCGGCCTCCCAAAGTGCTGGGGTTACAGGTGTGAGCCACTGTGCCCGGCCTGAAATGGTTATTTGAAAGGATACGAGAAGTGGCGTAATCACAGAACCAGACCAAACTGAGCCTACTCTGTTGATAAGAGAATGTCAAGTTATCTGGTAGGTATAACCGAGCCAAAACTGCAAGTCATGTAGTCTGGGCACAATAGAAAAAGCTTTGACCTCTAACAGCACCGGAATCAATGATTTCTTCCTGCAGAGATAACAGGACTGGGACGTGACCAGAACCTGAACGCTGAAACCCTTTCAAAAGCAAGGGGTCCGCGGGCCTGGAAGATCTGGGGCTAAAATCTGCGTCAACATACCTTACCATAAATGGTTAAATTTGAAGCCCTCCGATCAGACCCTGCCAAGCCAACATTCCTAAATACTTCCCTTTGCCCTCTGACCCCTTAAAAAGCGCCCCACACCCCAAATTGGAGAGAGAGATTTGAGCTGTGCTTCCTGTCTCCTTGCTGGTCCGCCTCACAATGAAGCTTTTCTTTTGTCAAAGCTGGAGCGGGAATGTTGGCTTCTGTGCGGTCAGACAACAAGCCCATTTGCTCGGTAATAGCTGGAGTGAGAGTACTGAGACAAAGATAAGACTTGGCTTCAACTCAACCCCACTGCAGCATTCCCACGGATCGCAGAACCCACACCACTACTCCACGCATGCCATCATGTTTAACCATGCCGTTTACTTAAAGAACTCTGGCCAGGCGCAGTGGCTCACATGTGTAATGCTAGCATTTTGGGAGGCCGAGGCAGGTAGATCGCTTGAGTCCGTAAGTTTTAGACCAGTTTGGGCAACATAACAAAACCCTGTCTCTCCAAAAAAATACAAAAATTAGCTGAGCATAGTGACAAACACGTGTAGTCCCAGCTACGCAGGAGTCCGAGGTGGGAGGATCACTTGAGCCCAGGGAGGTCAAGTCTGCAGTGAGTCATGATGGTGCCACTGCACTCCAGCCTGGGCAATAGAGCAAGACCTTATCTCAAAAAAAAAAAAAAAAAAATCCAGGAACTGGCCTTAGGAGATAACCAAGGTTGCACAGTGTCCCCATCCCAGGAAGGAATTCTGAACAATTGATTTAAAGCTTTGCTGCTGCCAGCCAGACCACCAGGTGGCCCATTATTATTAAGGGGTCACAGTTATCCTGACCATGATAACCATGGCAATCAAATATGCTGACCTGAACACCCTACCCCTCATGAGGTCCGCCCGGCTCAGCCTGCTCGCCCTACCCCTGATGTCAATTCCTACGCTTTGTCTAATAAGAACATCTCTACTGGCTCTTTTTGGAGAGTCAATCAGGAAATTCTCTCTCTCTCTCTCTCTCTTTGTCTCTCTCTCTTTTTATCGCTCTCTCTGCCTTTCTGTCACTGTCTTTCTGTCTCTGTTCTTCTGTCTCTTTCTCTCTCTTTGTCTCTCTCTGTCTCTGTCTCTCTCTATCTCTGTCTCTTTCTCTGTCTCTCTGTCTCTTGCTCTCTCTGTCTCTCTGTCACTCTCTCTCTCTCTCTCCTCTCTAGTGCTGCCTCCCTTATGTCCGGGTGTGAGCTCTAATGAAGCCTCGTCTGGGAAAACTGTTTTGGCCTCATGTCAATTTCTCTTGCATGGAGAGCCCAACAACCTGTGGTGGGTAATCATTCCTTCTCTAATTATTTGCCCAGCACCTACCAAGCAGGCCCTGTCAGCGGGAGTCCTGCCTGCACTCCTCCCGGGGCGTATGCTCTCCACTCAGCTAGCCCGGACAGGTGTCCTTGGGGCTCCCCGCCAGGCAGGCACTGACCTCCTGCGGTCCAGCCGCCTTCTGCTCTCAGGGATGCCCCAGCTGGATCTCAGCCCAGCAATCCTGGGTCTCCAGCCTGCCGCTCCCCGCTGGGCTGCCTCCCACCGCCCGCTTGTTCCCAGTTGTTCACACACGACATTGACAGGGACTGTCTCTGTTACGGGTTGAATGGCTGTGTTCCCCCTAAAGGAAACGAGAATAGTTCACCCCAAAATATACCTCTTTGGCTTATTTTGAGATGGCTCTTCAGAGAGGCCGCAAACACAAGAAGGGCTTTGAAAAGCTGCCTTTTGTGAGGGAGAGGTGCACCTGGAGAGCAAATCTACATTAGTGAAATCAACGCCCAGGCTTTCTCTGAGGTCTCTGTAAGCAAGTGGGGTATGGGGATTGGGGCATCCCAAGGATTATAGGAATTTAATCAACTGAAGCAATCAGCCTGTTTTGGGGGGTTTTTGTTTTGTTTTGTTTTTTGTTTTTTTGAGACAGAGTCTCACTCTTTCACCCAGGCTGGAGTGCGAGGCTGGAGCCGGGTGTGATCTCGGCTTGCTGAAACCTCCACCTCCTGGGTTCAAGGAATTCTCCTGCCTCAGCGTCCGGAGTAGCTGGGACTACAGGCTCCCGCCACCACGCCCGGCTAATTTTTGCATTTTTAGTAGAGACAGGGCTTCACCATGTTGACCAGGCTGGTCTTCAACTCCTGACCTCAGGTGATCCACCCACCTTGGCCTCCCAAAGTGCTGGATTACAGGCATGAACCACCACGCCCAGACTATCAGCCTGTTTTACAGCCTCCTGCCCTGCAGCCTGTTTCTTCCAAGCCCTGTTTAGAATGCAGTCACCCACTTGGTTCAAACCAGCTCCCAACAGACCCTAGCAACTTACAGATGAACCCAAGTGACCTTTCTTGTTACTGCGCCTGGACCTCTGGGATCCCTCCTCCACACGTGAGGACGCATCCTCTCCCCTCCATCGCCCTGTGAAACCCTCCTGTCACTCTCCCTCGGGGGACACTGCGTTGGAGAAAACCCCCAGGGTCCTCCCTACTTGGACCAGGTAATAAAACTTTCATTGATCAATGGCCGGGCGCGGTGGCTCAAGCCTGTAATCCCAGCACTTTGGGAGGCCGAGGCGGGCGGATCACGAGGTCAGGAGATCGAGGCCATCCTGGCTAACACGGTGAAACCCCGTCTCTACTAAAAAATACAAAAAACTAGCCGGGCGAGGTGGCGGCGCCTGTAGTCCCAGCTACTCGGGAGGCTGAGGCAGGAGAATGGCGTAAACCCGGGAGGCGGAGCTTGCAGTGAGCTGAGATCCGGCCACCGCACTCCAGCCTGGGCGACAGAGCCAGACTCTGTCTCAAAAAAATTAAAAAATTAAAAAAAAAACTTTTATTGATCAAAACCTGCATCCTCATGGAGCGTCGTTTGTTACTCGCCAGGCAAACAAACCTGGTTTTGGGGGTAATGCCTCCCTTATCTGAATCTAGGAAAGATTAACTCAGGAAAAAAAACACTAAAGTCTGACGTTTTTAAAGGTCTCAGAGAGAATCTTTTTACCAAAGGCCGCCATCTATTTTTTTTTTTTTTTCAGTACAGACGGGGTTTCTTCATGTTGGTCAGGCTGGTCTTGAACTCCTAACCTCAGGTGATCCACCCGCCTCGGCCTCCCAAAGTGCTGGGATTACAGGCGTGAGCCACTGCGCCCGGCCCATCTATTCTTTCTGAGGGCAGTTCTAAGATTACCTGGGATACTTTCTTTATTTTTTTTATTTTTCTTTTTTGAGACAGGGTCTTGCTCTGTTGCCCAGGCTGGAGGGCAGTAGTGCAATGAAAGCTCACTGCAGCCTCAAACTGCCAGGCTCTAAGGATCTTCCCACCTTAGCCTCCCGAGTAGCTGGAACTACAGGTGCGCACCACCATGCCCAGCTAATTTTTAAAAATTATTTTCAGAGATGGAATCTCGCTATGTTGCCAGGGCTGGTCTCAAACTCCTGGGCTCAAGCGATTCTCCTGCCTCGGCCTCCCAAAGTGCTGGGATTACAGGCATTAGCCACAATGTCCGGCTGAGGGATATGTTCATCTGAACCACAAGACAGCTTTTGTTAGGCACACTTTCCCGTAACCTGTGTCTCCACCTCTGTAACCTCAAGATGATGTAAAAACTTCAGTGGCTTGACTCCTCCTTTGAGTCTTATATTTTGTATGTCTCCTGTGTTCATATTCATGTCAATAAATTTGTACATCCACACCAAAAAAAATTATATTTCTCTTTTTCCTGTTTTTTTTTTTTTTTCTCCTACCTCAACCTCCCTAGTAGCTAGGATTATACACCCAGCTAATTTTTGTATTTATAGTAAAGATGGGGTTTCACCATGTTGGCCAGACTGGTCTTGAACTCCCGACCTCAAGTGATCTGCCCTCCTCGGCCTCCCAAAGTGTTGGGATTACAGGCGGGAGCCACCACACCCGACCCTTTTTTCCTATTGATCTGTCTTTTGTTACAGAGTTGTCCCAGCTAGGAACTTATGAGGGTTGAGAAAATAAATTATACATTTTTTTCTCCCCTTCACATGCAAATTCCTATGTTGATGTCCTCACCACCAGTGTGGCTATATTGGTAGATAGGGCCTATAAGGAAGCAATCAGGGTTAAACGAGGTGAAGTCATGAGGGTGGGACCGTGCTTTGCAGGCTGAGTGACCTTGTAAGAAGAGACACCACGGCTGGGCACAGTGGCTCACGCCTTTATTCCAACACTTGGGGAGGCCAAGGGAGGATGATTGCTTGAGTCCAGGAGTTTGAGACAAGCCTGGGCAACATGCTGAAACGTCATCTCTACAAAAAAGTACACAAATTAGCTGGGTGTGGTGGCATGCACCTGTAACCCCAGCCACTCGGGAGTCTGAGGCGTGAGTATCGCTTGAACCCGGGAGGCAGAGACTGCAGTGAGCTGAGATCGCATCACTGTGTCCGAGGTGTGTTAACCGGAGCAACTCCATCTTGACTAAGAGCTGGGTAAGATGAGGTGGAACCCTACTAGGCTGCTTTCCCAGGCAGTTAAGGCATATTCCAAGTCACAGGATGAGACAGGAGGTCCTCACAAGATACAGGTCATAAAGACCTTGCCAATAAAATAGGTTGCAGTAAAGAAGCTGGCCGAATCCTACCAAAACGAAGATGGCCGCAAAAGTGATGGTCTTCCTCACTGCTACACTCCCACCAGCGCCATGACAGTTTACAGATGCCATGGCAACATCAGGAAGTTACCCTATATGATCTAATAAAGACGGGCATGAATAATCCACCCCTTGTTTAGCGTATCATCAAGAAATAACCATAAAAATAGGCAACCAGCAGCCCTCGGGGCTGCTCTGTCTATGGAGTAGCCATTCTTTTATTCCTGTACTTTCTTTTTTTTTTTATTTTTTGGAGACAGAGTCTTGGAGTCTCGCTGTCACCCAGGCTGGAGTGCAGTGGCGCCATCTCGGCTCACTGCAAGCTCCGCCTCCCGGGTTCACACCATTCTCCTGCCTCAGCCTCCCGAGTAGCTGGGACTACAGGCGCCGCCACCACGCCTGGCTAATTTTTTGTATTTTTGGTAGAGACGGGGTTTCACCGTGTTAGTCAGGATGGTCTCGATCTCCTGACCTTGTGATCCGCCGGCCTCGGCCTCCCAAAGTGCTGGGATTACTGGCGCCCGGCCTATTCCATTACTTTCTTAATAAACTTGCTTTCACTTTGCACTGAAGACTCGCCCTGAATTCTTTCTTGCAGGAGATCCAAGAACCTTCTCTTGGGGTCTGGATTGGGACCCCTTTCCTGTAACAACCATACTCAAGCCTGGGTGACGGAGCAAGACCCTGTCTCTAAATAAATAAGTAAGAAGGAAAGAAGAAAAAGCTCCTTTATTCCTTGTTGTGTTTCCGCTGTAACAGTGCCACTTAGAGGACAAGAGCCAGAAGCTTGGTTTGGATAGGGCGTGTAGTCGGTGAACAAACAAGAGACAGGCTCTGGCTGGAACGGGGTGGGTGGTTGGTCCAAGCCTGACAATTTTTCCTTAACATATGATACTCACTGGTTCCAAGTGCTGGGTGCTGTACACCCAGCAGACACATGGGTCCAGAAGACAGAGTTACAGGGAGGTTTAGAGAAGCGAGGGGTCAGGAGAATGGGGCAATGTCCAGGGCTGGGGACCAGGCGTGGCATTCCACTGCTGCAACTGTAGGCCTGTTGATTGTTCCCCTGGGACTGGCCAGAGCAGCCCCATCTTAGCATTCTCTTCCTGTGGCCCCATAAGAACTTGTAGAGTGATTATAACACGTGTATTGGATTAGAGACTAAGGTACGCCATCCCAAAATAGACTTTTTTGACGTATTTCAAGATGGCTATTCAGAGAGCCCGCAGGCACAGGGGTAGCCCTGAAAAGCTGTCCTTTCGTAAAAGAAATTTACATCCATAAAGGAAATCTACATTAATCAACAGTGGATGCAAGCAGAAGCTTTCTCTAGGACCCCTTAGGTGTCGAAAGTCGGAGCTAGGAAGGATCATGTCACAGAAAGAGACTAGGCACCTGCCCAGACAGAGACTGTCACAAGCCATCACTACTCCGCAGGCAGTTCGAGATTACCTGAGACTTTAGCTGCATAATAAGACTTTTTTTTTTTTTTTTTTTTTTTTTTTTTTTTTGAGACAGGATCTTGCTCTGTCACCTAGGCTGGAGTGCAGAGGCATGATCATAGCTCATAGCTCACTGCAGCCTTGAACTCCTGAACTCCTGGATTCAGGTAATCGATCCTCCTACCTCAGCCTTCTGAGTAGCCGGAACTAGCAGCATGCACCATCATGCCTGGCTAACTAAAAAAAAATTTTAGAGATGGGGGTCTCACCATGTTGCCCAGGCTGGTCTTGAACACCTAGACTCAAGCGATCCTCCTGCCTTGGCCTCCCAAAGTGCTGGGACTACAGGCGTGAGCCACCGCGCCCATACGATATTTTATTCACTATGCATTGCTTCCCCCACCCTCTCACAGCTTGTCACTACCTTCACCATCTGCCACCATCTGGTGTCATAACTCACTGCAGCCAGAAGTTCAAAACCCTATTCCAATGCTATAAAAACTTCAGGCCGGGTGCAGTGGCTCACGCCTGTAATCCCAACACTTTGGGAGGCCGAGGCTGGTGGATCACCTGAGGTCAGCAGTTCGAGACAAGCCTGGCCAACATGGTGAAACACCATCTTTACTAAAAATACAAAAATTAGCCGGGCGTGCTGGTGGATGCCTGTAATCCTAGCTACTCGGGAGGCTGAGACGGGAGAATCGCTTGAACCCGGGAGGCGGAGGTTGCAGTGAGCCGAGATCATGACATTGCACTCCAGCTGGGCAATAAGAGCGAAACTCCATCTCAAAAAAACAAACAAAAACTTCAATCTTCTGGCCTTTCTTTGAGTCTTAACATTTTGTGAGACTCCCGTGTGTATGCATGTAATACATTTGTATGCTTTTCCTCCCGTTAAACTGTCTACTGTCAGGTGTTTTTATTTTTCTCAGAGACTCAAATATCAAATCTTCAAAGAGTAGGAGGAAAATTGTCTTCTCCCCAGTAGTTACTATTCTAGAGTCTGAGAAAATGTCATCACCACAAATATACTCGGGGAAATAACACAGAGGGAAAGAATTCTTTTCACAAAGGTACTCTTTGTAAAGAGAAGTTAGAATCGAGCTAGTGCCTGAGTCTAGGAAAATGTGTTAATCTTCTCAGGCTGCCATAATAAACATCACAGATTGGGTGGCTTAAACAAAAGAAATTGGCTGGGCGCAGCGGCTCACGCCTGTAATCCCAGCACTTTGGGAGGCCGAGGAGGGTGGATCACCTGAGGTCAGGAGTTTGAGACCAGCCTGACCAATATGGTGAAACCCCTTCTCTACTAAAAATACAAAAATTAGCCAGGTGTGGTGGTGGACGCCTGTAGTCCCAGCTACTCGGGAGGCTGAGACAAGAGAATTGCTTGAACCCGGAGGTGGAAGTTGCAGTGAGCTGAGATAGCAACACTGCACCCTAGCCTGAGCGACAGAGTGAGACTCTGTCTCAAACAAACAAACAAACGAACAAAAACAGAAATTTATTTTCTTCAGAACCGTCTTCTCAACTAGGCCTTGCCTTTTAGGTTTCTGTGTTCATCTCTGCATTGTCCAATTTTAGCAAGAACCCTGCTAAGTTGGTTTAGCCAGAACCACCACCCTCATTATCTGATCACCCTTGATATCAGATCAGGTTCCTCATCTTCCCCACCCCCAAGGCGATGTCCCAACACCCTGGCCTGTGAGGTGGGTTTAGACAGAAGCCCTCTGACTCCTGAGGCTTCCTCTTAGTAGTTTTCCAGCCACTGAACCCCATCTGCCCCGGGTAGCTATGCATTTCCCTTTTCCTTGTTACATTTGGAATCAGGCCCACGCTGTCATCCCTGCTGCAGAGGCCCGTTGCAGTAGAGCCTAAACTTATAGCCTGAGTAAAATAAACAAGTCTTGAATAAAGTCTGCCTTCCTGCCTTGAACAGGTACCATTTATTAATTTTTCTTTAACAATTAAGGTGCTGTGACTCAGATAGGATCAGTGTATAAGTCCATTCTCACACTGTGATAAAGAACTGCCCAAGATCGGGTAATTTATAAAGGAAAATGGTTTAATTGATTCGCAGTTCCACAGGGAGGTCTCAGGAAATTTACGGTCATGATGGAAGGGTAAGCAAACACACGTCCTTCTTCACATGACAGCAGCAAGGAGAAGCGCAGAGCAAAGTTGGGGCAAAGCCCCTTATAAAACCATCAGATCTCATGAGGACTCACTCACTATCATCAGAACAGCAGCACAGAAGTAACCACCCCCATGATTCAATTACCTCCCACCGGGTCCCTCCCATCACACTAGGGGATTACAGGAACTACAGCTGAAGATGAGATTTGGGTGGGGACACAGCCAACCCGTATCAATCAGATTCATCGTTGGACTCCCGGGCTTCCCATCCAGCATCCTAAGTGTGCATCACTGAAGCCTTTAGTCTTCACTTCTGACTGATTTGGGATCCACTGGTGAGTCAGACTCCTGAACCATTGCTCCAGTCAACTGACTGTCGAAGTTGGTGAGCACAGATTCCTTTTTTTTTCTTTTATTTTTTAATCATTTCTTTTTTTTTTTCTTCTTTAAGTTCTGGGATACATGTGCTGAACATGCAGGTTTGTTACATAGGTATACATGTGCCATGGTGGTTTGCTGCACCCATCAACCCATCATCTAGATTTTAAGCCCTGCATGCATTAGGTATTTGTCCTAATGCTCTCCCTCCCCATGTCCCCCACCCCACAACAGGCCCCGGTGTGTGGTGTTCCCCTCCCTGTGTCCATGTGCTCTCATTGTTCAGTTCCCACTTATGAGTGAGAATATGCAGTGTTTGGTTTTCTGTTGCTGTGTTAGTTTGCTGAGGATGATGATTTCCAGCTTCATCCACGTCCCTGCAAAGGACATGAACTCATTCTTTTTTATGGCTGCATAGTATTCCATGGTGTGTATGTGCCACATTTTCTTTATCCAGTCTATCTATTATTGATGGACATTTGGGTTGGTTCCAAGCCTTTGCTATTGTAAATAGTGCTGCAATAAACATATGTGTGCATGTGTCTTTATAGTAGAATGATTTATAATCCTTTGGGTATATATCCAGTAGTGGGATTGCTGAGTCAAATAGTATTTCTGGTTCTAGATCCTTGAGGAATTGCCACACTGCCTTCCACAGTGGTTGAACTAATTTACACTCCCATCAACAATGTAAAAGTGTTCCTATTTCTCTGCATCCTTACCAGCATCTGTTGTTTCCAAACTTAATAACTGCCATTCTAACTGGTATGAGATGGTATCTCATTGTGATTTTGATTTGCATTTCTCTAATGACCAGTGATGATGAGCTTTTTTCATGTTTGTTGGCGGCATGAATGTCTTCTTTTGAGAAGTGTCTGTTCATATACTTCGTCTACTTTTTGATAGGGTTGTTTGTTTTTTTCTTGTAAATTTGTTTAAGCTCCTTGTAGATTCTGGTTATTACACCTTTGTCAGATGGAAAGATTGCAAAAATTTTCTCCCATTCTGTAGGTTACCTGTTCACTCTGATGATAGTTTCTTTGGCTGAGCGGAAGCTCTTTAGTTTAATTAGATCCCATTTGTCAATTTTGGCTTTTGTTGCAGTTGCTTTTGGTGTTTTATTCACGTCATCTTTGCCCATGACTATGCCCTGCATATCATGGCCTAGGTTTTCTTCTAGGGTTTTTATGGTTTTAGGTTTTACATTTAAGTTTTTAATCCATCTTGAGTTAATTTTTGTATAAGGTGTATACAATCTTATATAAGGTGTAAGGAAGGAGTATAAGAAAGATTGTATAAAGTGTATACAATCTTGTATAACATGTAAGGAAGGAGTCCAGTTTCTGTTTTCTGTATATGGCTAGCCAGTTTTCCCAGCACCATTTATTAAATAGGGAATCCTTTCCCGATTGCTCGTTTTTGTCAGGTTTGTCGAAGATGAGGTGGTTGTAGATGTGTGGTGTTATTTCTGAGGCCTCTGTTCTGCTCCATTGGTCTATATATCTGTTTTGGTACTGGTGTCATGCTGTTTTGATTACTGTAACCTTGTAATATAGTTTGAAGCCAAGTAGCATGATGCCTCCAGTTTTGTTGTTTTTGCTTAGTATTGTCTTGGCTACACAGGCTCTGTTTTGGTTCCATATGCAATTTAAAGTAATTTTTCTAGTTCTGTGAAGAAAGTCAATGGTAGCTTGATGGGAATAGCATTGAATCTATAAATTACTTTGGAAAGTATAGCCATTTTTCACGATATTGATTCTTCCTATTCATGAGCATGGAATTTTTTCCATTTGTTTGTATGTTCTCTTATTTCCTTGAGCAGTGATTTGTAGTTCTCCTTGAAGAGTTCCTTCACATCCCTTGTAAGTTGTATTCCTAGGTGTTTTATTTCCTTTGCAGCAGTTGTGAATGGGAGTTCACGCATGATTTGGCTCTCTGCCTGTCGATTACTGGTGTATAGAAATGCTTGTGATTTTTGCACATTGATTTTGTATTCTGAGAATTTGCTGAAGTTATTTATCAGCTTAAGGAGTTTTGGGGTTGAGACAATGGGGTTTTCTAAATATACAATTATGTCATCTGCAAACAGAGACAATTTGACTTCCTCTCTTCCTATTTAAATACCCTTTACTTCTTTCTCTTGCCTGATTGCCCTGGCCAGAACTTCCAATACTATGTTGAATAGGAGTGGTGAGAGAGGGCATCCTTGTCTTCTGCCAGTTTTCAGAGGGAATGCTTCCAGTTTTGCCCATTCAGTATGATGTTGGCTATGGATTTGTCATAAATAGTTCTTATTTTTTTGAGATATGTTCCAATAATACCGAGTTTATTGAGAGTTTTTAGCATGCTGAATTTCATCAAAGGCCTTCTCTGCATCTATTGAGATAATTATGTGGTTTTTGTCATTGGTTCTGTTTATGTGATGGATTACGCTAATTGATTTTCACATGTTGAACCTGTCTTGCATCCCAGGGATGAAGCCAACTTGATCGTGGTGGATAAGCATTTTGATGTGCTGGTGGATTCGGTTTGCCAGTATTTTATTGAGGATTTTCACATCAATGTTCCTCAGGGATATTGGCCTGAAATTTTCCTTTTTTGTTGTTTCTCTGCCAGGTTTTGGAATCAGGATGATGCTGACTTCCTAAAATGACTTAGGGAGGAATCCCCTTTTTTTCTGTTGTTTGGAGTAGTTTCAGATGGAATGGTACCAGCTTCCCTTTGTACCTCTGGTAGGATCTGGCTGTGAATCCATCTACTCCCGGGCTTTTTTTTTTTTGGTTGGTAAGCATTAATTACTGTCTCAATTTCAGAACTTGTTATTGGTCTGTTCAGGGATTCGACTTCTTTCTGGTTTAGTCTTAGAGGGTATGTATGTCCAGGGATTTATCCATTTCTTCTAGATTTTCTAGCTTATTTTTGTAGAGGTGTTCATAAGTATTCTCTGATGGTAGTTTGCATTTTTGTGGGGTCAGTAGTGATCTCCCCTTTATCATTTTTTCTTGTGTCTATTTGATTCTTCTCTTTTCTTCTTTATTAGTCTGGCTGGTGGTCTATGTATTTTGTTAATCTTTTCAAAAAACAACCTCCTGGATTCATTGATTTTTTTGAAGGGTTTTTCATTTCTATATCTCTCTCAGTTTTGCTCTGATCTTAGTTATTTCTTGTCCTCTGCTAGCTTTTGAATTTGTTTGCTCTTGCTTCTCTAGTTCTTTTAATTGTCATTTTAGGGTGTCAATTTTAGATCTTTCCTACTTTCTGCTGTGGGCAGTTAGTGCTATACATTTCCCTCTAAACACTTCTTTAGATGTGTCCCAGAGATTCTGGTATGTTGTCTTTTTGCTCTCCTTGGTTTCAAAGAACTTGTTTATTTCTGCCTTGATTTTGTTATTTACCCAGTAGTCATTCAGGAGCAGGTTGTTCAGTTTCCATGTAGTTGTGAGGTTTTGAGTGAATTTCTTAATCATGAGTTCTAATTTGATTGCACTGTGGTGTGAGAGGTTGCTTGTTATGATTTCCATTCTTTTGCATTTCCAATTTGCATTTCCAATTATGTGGTCAATTTTAGAATAAGTGTGATGTGGTGCTAAGAAGAATGTATATTCTGTTGATTTGGGGTGGAGAGCTCTGTAGATATCTATTAGGTCTGCTTGGTCTAGAGCTGAGTTCAAGTTCTGAATATCTTTGTTAATTTTCTGTCTTGTTGATCTGTCTAATATTGAGAGTGGGGTGTTAAAGTCTCCCCTAGGGAGATGTCATATCATTTACAAATAACGATAGTTTATTCTCTTTCCTTTCGATTCTTTTTTTTTTTTTTTTTTTTTTTTTTTTTGGAAGGAGTCTCGCTCTGTTGCCCAGGCTGGAGTGCAGTGGCCAGATCTCAGCTCACTGCAAGCTCCGCCTCCCGGGTTCACGCCATTCTCCTGCCTCAGCCTCCCGAGTAGCTGGGACTACAGGCACCCGCCACCTCGCCCGGCTAGTTTTTTGTATTTTTTAGTAGAGACGGGGTTTCACCGTGTTAGCCAGGATGGTCTCGATTTCCTGACCTCGTGATCCACCCGTCTTGGCCTCCCAAAGTGCTGGGATTACAGGCTTGAGCCACCGCGCCCAGCCTCGATTCTTATCAATTTCAATATTTTACTTTTCTTATTAATGCTGTTGGTCAAAATTTTTTCTGATCTTTATGAAAATCCATGTAAAATTTCTCTACTAAGTATATTATGTGCTGTAGGTTTTGACATTATAACTTTTGTAAAGTTTAGGTAGTTCTTTTTTTATTCCTAGTTTGCTCAGTTTTTAATAATAAATTGTGTTGAACTTTATTAAATGATTTTTCTACACTGAGATAATATTATCACTTTCTACTTTATTTTATTTTATTTTATATATTTTGAGATAGAGTCTCACTCTGTCAGCGGTGCGAACTTGGCTCACTGTAACCTCCACCTCCCAGATTCAAGTGATTCTCCTGCCTCAGCAACCCCAGTAGCCGGAATCACAGACATCTGCCACCACACCCAGCTAATTTTTGTATTTTTAGTGGAGATGGGGTTTTGCCATGTTCACCAGTCTGATCTTGAACTCCTGACCTCAAGTGATCCACCTCCTCAGGACCTCCTAAAGTGCTGGGATTACAGGTGTAAATCACTGTACCCGGCCTCTCTACTGTAGTTTATTAATATGGTGAAATACACTGGTGTATTTTCTGATGTTGAACCATCCTTGCATTTCTGGGTAAACGCTACTGGGTCAATCATGCACCTTGTTAAAAATGCACTGGGAGATTCAGTTAAATAATATTTTATTTATTTATTTATTTATTTATATTTATATTTTTATTTATTTATTTATTTATTTTAGATGGAGTCTCGCTCTGTTGCCCAGGCTGGAGTTCAATGGCATGGTCTCAGCTCACTGCAACTTCCACCTCCTGCGTTCAAGCGATTCTCCTGCCTCAGCCTCCTGAGTAGCTAGGATTAGTAGCTGGGATTACAGGCGCACACCACCCCGCCCGGCTAATTTTTGTATTTTTAGTAGAGACGGACTTTCACCATGTTGGTCAGGCTTGTCTCAAACTCTTGACCTTGTGATCCACCTGCCTCGGCCTCCCAAAGTGCTGGAATTACAGACGTGAGCCACCATGCCTGGGCCAATATTTTATTTTATATTTTTACATTTACATTTTTAAGAGAAATAATTACATAGTTTTCTTGTGTTGTCCTTATTTAGTTTTAGAAACAGGGTTATATTATGATAAAATTAACTGGTAAGGTTTGGCTCTTTTTCTGTTTTCTGGAGCTACTTAATAAGAAAATTTTCATGTCTCTTGAAATTTTGGAAGCACTCAACAATAAAATCAACTGGGCCTTTTTGGAAGCGGGGATTTTTGCCTACTACTTCTATTTTTAAAAGACTTAGTGTTCTATTCAAGCTCTCTATTTCTTTTTGTGTCATTTTGTCGTTTTATTTTTTTCTAAAATATATCCACTTTCACCTAGTGTATTAGTATATAGTAATTTGTATCATCCTTTTATTATTTTTACATCTCTAGTCTATGTCTTGTTATTTCTACCTTTCTTCCTATATTTTATTTATATCTTCTGTTTTTCTTGATTAGTCTTGCCAAAAACATTATTAGTCTTTCCAAAGAATCAGTTTTAAATTTGTATTAACCTTCTGTATTTCATTGTTTTCAGCTCCTATTCTCATTATTTGCATCATTTTTCTTTCTTTGGTATGCTTTGAAGTTCTTTTCCAATTTATTGAATTGAACATATAGCTCACTTTTTGAAACCTTTCCTGCTTCCTAATGAACATATTTTAAAGTTACAATTTCCTTCTGTGCACCACTTTAGCTGTGTCCCATAAACTTTGAAACACAGCGTATGATTTCTTTCCATTCTTTTCATTCAGTTCTAATACTTCTTTTGTAATTTCCTTTCTAACCTAAAGGTTACTTAGAAATACGTTGTTTAGTTTCTAAATAGAGAGATCCCACCATAACTATTTTGAAAATTTTCAAACGTGCAGAAAAGTTGAAACAATAGGGCAATGAATGCTTATAGAGCTTACACTTCATTTCAAAAATTGTCCGTATTTTCCCACTTTTACTTTATCGCTATTCCTCTCTCTCTCTTCATTTCCCTTCCCTTTCCTTCATCTCTTATGTTATCTCCCTCCCACTTTCTATCCTTCGTTTATTAGTGAGCCTTTAAAGGTTCATTGCAGACATGATGACATTTCACCCCAAAATATACTGGCATGAATCTCCTAAGAATAAGGATATTCATTTAGGAATGTTTAAAGCTAACCTTTCCCCCCGATTACATTGCAGACTAGCTGTGTGCTATCCTCTAAATCAGGTATCCTTCTATCTGATGGAAATGTCTGCAATGATGAAAAGCCTCTTCACTACCTAATATGGTAGCTGGTAGGCACAAATAGTTATTGAGCACGTAAAATTCAACTAGTGTCACCCAGGAACTGGATTGTGATTTTTAATTCATTTTAATTTAATTTAGACAACACCATGCAGCTAGTGGCTACTCTAGTGGATGGCACAGTTCTGAAGGGTATTGATCTTTTGGAATTTATTGAACCTTCATTTATGGCTTAACACAGTCTATTCTTGTAAATGTTCTACAAATGCTTGAAAGAATGTAAATTTTCTTAGTGGCTGTTGAATAGTAAGGGTTACCTACATATGATAGCGTGAGCTTAATAGTAAAATTGTTTCAATCTTGTGTTCTTTGATTTTTGTTCATTTGCTCTGTCCGTTTTTAAGAGGGATGTGTTAAAATCTCTAATCATAGATTCTGATCTCCTTCCTATGGTTCTTTCACTTGTTGCTGCTTGGTATATTTTAAAAGTATGTTCTTAGGTGTATTTAGGTTTATAACAGTTTAGCTTCTTGTTCTATTGCTTTTATTTTCTACGATGATATAACTTCCTTATTTGCCTCAAATTCTATTTTATTATATATTAAGATGGCTACCTCAGCTTCTTACTTATCTGGTGTATGTTTTTCTACCATTTTACTTCCAAATTTTCATGTCTTTTTGTTTTAATTGTGTTGTTTATAGTTCATCATTCCTTTTTCTGGATGAATTGTATTCCATTGTCTGTCTATACCACATCTTCTTGATCCATTCATCAGTTGACGGACATTTGTGTTGTGTCCATCTTTTGGCTGCTGTGGGTGGTGCTGCTATGAACATCCATCTACAAGTATTAGTTTGAATATCTGTTTCCAATTTCTGTTTCCAGTTCCTTGCGGTACACATCTAGGAGTAGAATTGCCGGGTCGTTGGGTAATTGTTAATTTTTGAGGAACCATCATACTATTTTCCACAATGGCTGTGACATTTTACATTTCCACCAGTAATGCACAAGGGCTCCAGTTTCTCCACATCCTCATCAACACTTGTTATTTCATTTTTGTTTTGTTTTGTTATGGCCAAGCTAGTGTATATAAAATGATATCTCATTGTGGCTTTGATTTTCTCTAATGACTAATGATGTTGAGCATCTTTTCATGTCCTTTGCCTTTTTTTTTTTTTTTTTTTTTTTTGAGATGGAATTTCGCTCTTTGTTGCCCAGGCTGGAGTGCAGTGGCACAATCTCGGCTCACTGCAACCTCTGCCTCCCGGATTCAAGCGATTCTCCTGTCTCAGCCTCCCAAGTAGCTGGGATTATAGGCGCCTGCCAACACGCCCAGCTAATTTTTGTATTTTTAGTAGAGACAGAGTTTCACCATGTTGGCCAGGCTGATCTCGAACTCCTGACCTCAGGTGATCTGCCCACCTCAGCCTCCCAAAGCGCTGGGATTACAGGCATGAGCCACCACGCCCTGCACCCATTTTTTTTTTTTTTTTTTTTTTGAGACGGAGTCTTGCTCTGTCGCCCAGGCTGGTGTACAGTAATGTCATCATAGCTCACTGTGGCCTAGAACTCCTGAGCTCAAGCAATCGTCCCCCACAGTCTTGTGAGTAGCTAGAACTGCAGGGACACACCATCAAGACCAGCTTTCTTTGCCCATTTTAAAACTGGGCTGTTTGGCTTCTTTTTTTTTTTAATTGAGTTGTAGGAGTTCTTAATATATTATTGACACTAGACCCTTATCAGATATATAATTTGCAAATATTTTCCCTCATTTTGTGGGTTTATCTCTTTACTATATGGGTAGTGTCTTTTGGTAAACAAAAATGTTTAATTTTGTTGGAATCCAGTTTATCTTGTCTTTTTTTTTCTGTTGTTTGTGCTTTTGTTGTCATATATATAGACACACACACACACACATATATATATATATATTTTTTTTAATCCTGAGACAAGGTCTCGCTCTGTCACCCCAGGCTGGAGTGCAGTGGTGCAATCTCAGGCTCGCTGCAACCTCCGCTTCCTGCGTTCAAACCGTTCTCCTGCCTCAGCCTCCCAAGTAGCTGGGACTACAGGCACGGGCCACCACACCCAGCTAATTTTGTGTCATATCTAAGAAACCATTCCCTAATCCAAGTCATGAAGATTTACCCCCATGCTTTTTCTAAGAGTTTCATAGTTTTAGCTCTTACATTGAAGTCTTTAATTTATTTTGAGGTAATTTTTGTATGTTTTTGCATATGTAGGGCTCCGACTTCATTCTTTTGTATGTGGCTATCCAGTTGTCCCAGCACCATTTGAAGAGACCCTTCTTTTCTCTGTTGAATTGTTTTGGCAGCCTTGCCAAAAATTAATTGATCATAAATGTAACAGCTTATTTCTGGATTCTCAATTTTATTCCATTAAACGATATGACTATCCTTGTGCCATTACCACTCAGTTTTGATTACTGTAGCTTTAAAATAAGTTTTGAAATCAAGAAGTGTGAGTACTGTAACTTAGTTTTTTCTTCTCAAGATTATTTCAGCTATTTTGGGTCACTTGAATTTCTATTTGAATTTTAGAATCAACTTCTTGATTTCTGCAAAATAGGTGGGAAATTTGATGAATCTGTAAATCAATTTTGGGGAATATTGCCATCATAGCAATATTAGGCTTTCCAATTCATAAACACAGATGTCTCTCCACTTATTTAGCTTTTCTTTAATTTATTTTAGTGATTTTTTGGGGTAGTTTTTAGAGTACAATTATTGCGGCCGGGCGCAGTGGCTCAAGCCTGTAATCCCAGCACTTTGGGAGGCCGAAACGGGTGGATCACGAGGTCAGGAGATCGAGACCATCCTGGCTAACACAGTGAAACCCCGTCTCTATAAAAAATACAAAAAACTAGCCGGGCGAGGTGGCGGGCACCTGTAGTCCCAGCTACCCGGGAGGCTGAGGCAGGAGAATGGCGTGAACCCGGGAGGTGGAGCTTGCAGTGAGCTGAGATCCGGCCACTGAACTCCAGCCTGGGCGACAGAGTGAGACTCCGTCTCAAAAAAAAAAAAAGGAGTACAATTATTGCACTTTTTTTGTTAAATTTATTTCTAAATATTTTATTCTTTTGATGCTATTATAAATTGAATTATTTAATATCATTTTCAGATAGTTCACTGCTAGTGTATATAAATACAAATAATTTTTATTACAACCATTTTTTTATATTGAACTTGTATCTTGTGACTTTGCTGAATTCCCATATTAGTTTTTAAGAGCTTTTTTTGGTAGATTCCTTAGGATTTTATACATAATCAGGTTTTCTGAGGAAAAAAGACAGTTTTGTTATTTCTTTCCAGTATCTCTGCTTTTCCTTTGTTTTCTCTTTCTTTTTTCTTTTTCTCTTTTTCCTTTTCTGGTGGGCCTTCTTGCATAAGTTAGGACTCTCCCAGCACAATGTTGAATGGAAGTGATCTTTTAATCTTTATTCACTGTGATGTTAGCTATAGATTTTTTTCATAGATATCGTTATCCAATTGAAGTTTCTCTTTCTAATACTCTGAGAGTTTTTTTTTTTTTTTTTTTTGAGACGGAGTCTCGCTCTGTCGCCCAGGCTGGAGTGCAGTGGCCGGATCTCAGCTCACTGCAAGCTCCGCCTCCCGGGTTCACGCCATTCTCCGGCCTCAGCCTCCCGAGTAGCTGGGACTACAGGCGCCCGCCACCTCGCCCGGCTAGTTTTTTTTGTATTTCTTAATAGAGACGGGGTTTCACCGTGTTAGCCAGGATGGTTTCGATCTCCTGACCTCGTGATCCGCCCGTCTCGGCCTCCCAAAGTGCTGAGATTACAGGCTTGAGCCACCGCGCCCGGCCAAGTTTTTTTTTTTTTTTTTTTTTTTTTTTTTTAATTTTGTACGTGGCTGGGCGCTGTGGGTCATGCCTGTAATCCTAGCACTTTGGGAGGCTGAGGAGGGCAGATCGCTTGAGGTCAGGAGTTCAAGATTAGAGTGGCCAACATGGTGAAACCCTGTCTCTACTAAAAATACAAAAATTAGCCGGGCTTGGTGGCATGTGCCTGTAATCCCAGCTACTTGGGAGGCTGAGGCAGGAGAATCTCTTGAACCTAGGAAGCAGAGGTTGCAGTGAGCTGAGATCATGCCACTGCACTCCAGTCTGGGCGACAGAGCGAGATTCTGTCTCCAAAAAATAAAAATAAAAAATTACGAACGTGTATTGAAATTTGTGAAGCATGTTTTGTGCATGTATTGAGATGACCACTGCTGCTTATGAAAGTGTTGCTCTAGGTAACCGGACATCCTTGTTTGTTTGGTAGGGAGATGGATGTGGTGACAAAACTGTGCATGAGAAAGAAGGGATACTGAGGTTGTGGAGGGAAAACCATGGTGCCGCAGCCTGGAGCCAGCAACAGTGATGGATGCCAGGGGAAAAGGGAAGGAATAGATCCCCTAGAGGGCGGCACAGCCAAGCAGAGGGACATGGCAGCGCCGTGGGGTGAAGTGGAGGGCGTGCAGAGCACTCCACAGGCACCGGCCTCTCCAATCACATGTGCTCCTCTCACCAATGCTCTGGGGACAGATTTTCTTCTGGAAGAATAAGAAAAAGTGATGAATCCTGCTTCACAGTAGACGTGGCATAAAAACAGAGGTTACCTGAGGGACACCCACTTGTTTCACAGGTATGGGACTCTCCTTCCTCACAAGTGTTTTAAGTGAAACAGCACCCAATACAGATGTGTGTGGTCACTCAGGAGAAAGCGTCTCACCTGCCTCCACGCTGAGCTTCCACCTGGGCTTTGTTTATATTTTATCAGAACTTGAGTAAGTTTGGCTCTGGGAATTCCTAGAGATAAGGACATAGCCGGGCGCGGTGGCTCACGCCTGTAATCCCAGCACTTTGGGAGGCCGAGATGGGCGGATCACAAGGTCAGGAGATCAAGACCATCCTGGCTAACACGGTGAAACCCCGTCTCTACTAAAAATACAAAAAAATGAGCCGGGTGCGGTGGTGGGCGCCTGTAGTCCCAGCTACTCGGGAGGCTGAGGCAGGAAAATGGCGTGAACCTGGGAGGCGGAGCTTGCAGTGAGCTGAGATGGCGCCACTGCACTCCAGCCTGGGCGACAGAGTGAGACTCCGTCTCAAAAAAAAAAAAAAAAAAAAGATAAGGACATAAAGCAAATAACATTTTTGCTCTAAAGTAACATGCTAAATTTCTGCTATTCCAGAGTGAACAAACAGACCCAGGAAGCCTTACGGAAGTGGCCCTGCTGATTTCCAGAAGAGAGCCTTCTTCTTGGTCCTTCCAGTCAGTGCAGTGGGTTTGATCATGAAGGACTGTCATGAACATCCCCAGGGAGTGCCCCAAAGACAGATGGGCTGGTTTCTAGTTACCAGGCAGGAATCAAAATTTCATCTGGAAGGCTGGGCCCACTGGCTCCCACCTGTGATCCCAGCACTTTGGGAGGCCAAGATGAGAGGCCAGGAGTTCGAGACCAGCCTGGCCAACACGGTGAAACCCCGTCTCTAGGCCAGGTGCCGTGGCTCACACCTGTAATCCCAGCACTTCTGGAGGCCGAGGCGGGTGGATCACTTGAGGTCAGGAGTTTGAAACCAGCCTGGTTAACATGGTGAAACTCTGACTCTACAAAAGATACAAAAATTAGCTGGGCATGACGGTGCATGCCTGTAATTCCAGCTACTTGGGAGGCTGAGGCAGGAGAATTGCTTGAACCCAAAAGGCAGAGGCTGCAGTGAGCCGAGATCACACCACTGTACTCCAGTCTGGGCAACACAGTGAGATTTGGTCTCGAAATAAAAAAAGAAACCCACCTCTACTAAAAATACAAAAATTAGCCAGTCGTGGTGGCTTGCAACTGTAGTCCCACCTACTCAGCAGGTGGCTGAGGCACAAGAATCGCTTGAACCTGGGAGGCAGAGGTTGCAGTGAGCCGAGATTGCACCACTGCACTCCAACCTGAGTGACAGAGTGAGATTCAGTCTCAAAGGAAAAAAAAAAAAAAACTGGCCAGGCGCGGTGGCTCAAGCCTGTAATCCCAGCACTTTGGGAGGCCAAGACGGGCGGATCACGAGGTCAGGAGATCGAGACCATCCTCGCGAACATGGTGAAACCCTGTCTCTACTAAAAATACTAAAAAAACATGAGCCAGGCGTGGTGGCGGGCGCCTGTAGTCCCAGCTACTTGGGAGGCTGAGGCAGGAGAATGGCATGAACCCGGGAGGCGGAGCTTGCAGTGAGCCCAGATCCGGCCACTGCACTCCAGCCTGGGTGACAGAGCCAGACTCCATCTCAAAAAAAAAAAAACTTTTCACCTAGAGCCAGGTGGACCTGAGTTCCGTGGTGGCTCCTTCTCTTCCAGTAACCTCCGTTTTCCACCAGAAAAGGGGACAGTTGTGCGGATGAAACCAGCGCTCGAATGGACAGGGTCCAGCATATGGTTAGGTGCTGTGTTGCTATTTCTTCCTTCCTGTTGGCTACCAGCCTCGGGGACAGGCACGGGTGGCCTCAGCCCACCTGGCAGCCTCGCTTCCTGGCCCTGGGCAGCCCCTTCTTTCCCCACCCAGAAAGCACACGAACAAGCCCACCTGGCCACTGTGAGGCCTGGTGCCTCTGATGTAATTCAGCTAAAGAATTCGTGACCAGGTCATGCCCCTCCCAGACACTCCATCTCCTCCCATAACCCTTTCCCAGCTTTTGTTGGTATGAAGGACCTTAAAGCCAGAGAAGACCATGAGCAAGACACAGACGCTACAACAGTAGCAATTAAATATCTAAGGAAGACGTGGCCTTCCAGACAGGAAAATAGAATCAATCAGGAGATACAAATAATGGCCATGAAAGAAGCTAGCGACACAGCAGGAGTGACACTCAATGTTTTGCACTTGTTTAATACTCTCAGTGTCATCTGATGAAGGAGGCATTATTGTCATCCCCATCTTACAGATGAGGAAATCAAGGCGCAGTGAGGCAATTTACCTCATCTGCAAAGTGGGGATGATGCTGAGTGTTGGTGTGAGCATCAAATGCATAACTACGTGTAAAGTGCCTAGAGCAGCTGGTGGGCTGGGAGCAGGGATCTATCTGAAGCACCGTTCTGCAATGTGGTTTTTCCAGTTAACATGGTATTTTTGAGATTCGTCTACGTGACACGCATAGCGCTAGCTCATTCGCTGTGTGACCACATGGCAGTTCACCCATTCTCTTGTTGGACACTGTAGAAGTTGGGTCTTCCCAGAAGTAGATACCAAGACAAAGTTGAACATATGAGACACTGACTGGGGGAAATGCCTGTGAAGGATACAGGGGTGTGAGCTGGCAAATGCTGCACTCAGATGCCTGGGAAAGGAGGGGGAAAGGAAAGAGGGTGGACAGGAAGAATCTAGGGCTGTGGGGCTATTCTGGGAATTGTTGGGCCAGGCTGATAAGGAGTCCTCTAGACAATGTCACCATAACGGGCATCCCACATCCCCCAGGAAAGGGGATGCCCAGATACCGCCTCCCTGTACTTGCTACTTCTGCCTGGTGCTCCCACGTCAAAGACTGGAAACAGCGCTGGGAAGCATGGCGTCAGGAAGGATGAGGCGGAGGGAAGCTCGTGACGGGCTGGGTCTGTCAACTGCACTCCGCACAACAGGAGTCTGAGCAGGGCCTTTCTACAGCTGCCATGGGCGTGGGGGCTATTTCACACTTCTCTCAGCTTTACCCCAAGAAGTAGGGGTGACAGCTGCTCTCACTGCGTGCCGACAGAAATCGAATTTCTGGGCTTCATACATTCACTGGGGGTGAAAAAGCCAGCCTCGGGCCTCTCAGAGGCCAGCCCCCAGCCCATCCCCCTAAGAGGATACACACTTCCTGACATCTCCTTGTGGCTGGGAGAACACACATTTGCTACACGGGTATGGGACCCTCCCTCCTCACAAATACTTTAAAAGGGTTCTACCTTAGGGTAACCCAAGGGCCTGCCTCCCCCCGTTTTAGCCAATGGTCATATCCTCTTAGTCTCCATTTAGGGAAACGACAGGCAGTCTGTTTCCTCCAATATAATACTTAGTGCTATGGTTGAATGTCCCCTCCAAAATTCGTGTTGAAGTTTTATTACCATTGTGAAGACCTTAAGAGGTGGGTGATGAGGCCATGAAGGCTCTGCCCTCATGAGTGAAATACTAGTATTATTGCAGGAGTGGGCTAGCCACTGAGGGAGTGGGTTCCTGATAAAAGGGTGAAGTTCAGTCCCCATCTTCCCTCCTACCCTCTGCCTTCCACCTTGGGATAACTCAATATGAAGGCCCTCGCTAGATGCCAGTGCCATGCCCTTGGACGTCACAGAGCTGTGAACCAAAGAAATTTATACCTTTTCTGTATAAATTGCCCAGTCTGTGGTGTTCTAACAGCAAAAAAGAAAAAAGAAAAAAAAAAAACGGAATAAGACCCTTGGGCTCCTCCTTCCAAGTCCCTGTCAGCCCCAGGACTGCACATGCTCCTGCGGGGGAGACAGGGAAGGAGCTAGAATGTATTTGATCCTTTAAGTCAGCGGAATCCAAGGGCATTTGGGGGAGTCAGAGCGGTCCTGAACAGAAAGCCAGGAAGATGTTTAGGGCCAGAAACGAGGATTAGGAAGTGCCCTCCTCTCGTGGTCAGTCTCCATCTCAATCACTGTTTGGGTCCAAGTTGGCCCTTTTTTTGTTGGGAACTTTGTGGGGAATGGGGACCATTCAGGTGATCTGCCTCCATGTCAAGCCGTAAATGGCTCTGCTTGAGGCGGAAGGGAGTCTTGGCTGGGACTCAGCGATTCCAGATCTGGTCCCGACCATACCATGGGCTGCTGTGCAGCTGCAGGCAAGTCTTACAAAGTCTCTGCACCAGTTTCCTGGCTATAAAATGAGAATGTCACCCCCGACTGTGCCCCTCCCACTTCACGCAGATCTGAGAGAAACAGGCTGGCTGTGCCAGCAAACCAGAGGCACCAGCTCCAGATTCACGTGGGGACCCTGCCACCCATTCCTTCAAAGGAAGGGACTGGGGAGCAGGGCAGCTGGCAGCTAATCCCCTGTGCAGGTCGGACGGAGGAAGGGACCGTGCGCGGTTCTCTTCCCTCTGCCTCCAGGCTTAGGAGTCATCCCCAACGCGGGGGACCCGCAGGCCCCGCTGTAGACGTCTTCCAAGTGGAATTTCTTCAACAGTCCATCAGCAGACAGGATCAGGGCGTGCAGTGCAGGCGCAGGGGTGGGGGCTGCGAGCGCAGTGCCGTCAGGGAGTAACGCCGAGGCCTCCTGAGCACAGCAGGCTGGGGCCCTGTGTGCGCTGCGGGCCGGGGGCAGGTGACGTGGTGGACCCGGTCTCTCCCTCCCCCTCCAGCTGCTCTAACAGGAAGCCTGATGTGAAAGTCTGGAAGAGGGAATTTTCCCGTATCTCCAGGAAGGGGCCGGGGCAGGTGCCTGGAGCCAGCCCGGACAGGCCTCCGCTTACAGAGGCTGAAGATCCCTGGTTGCAGTTTTACTTTCCTTTTACTGCGCGTATTGTGCCCTTGTGATAATGATGCATGACACGCTTCCTCCACTGTTTCACTCCAGTGACCTCGCGTCAAGGGAACCCATGAGTCTCAGGCTTCTAGGAAAGCGAAACTTAGTTGCAGCCCGCCTCCCTCCCAGCCTTACGGGCACCGCCTCCCACCCGGCCCGCAGAGCGCTCCTGGGGCAGGCCCACCTCGCTTCGCCTCGCCTCTCCCTTCTCCTTGTGCTTGGACCAGTCTGACCTCCCCATAGGCCCCCCAGCGCACCCTGCCTTTGCCATCTCTGCATGTGCGGCGCCTGCTATCTGCAAGACCCGCATCCATCCCCCTCTGCTTTCCAAACTTTCCCTGTAGGACCAGCTCAAAAGGCATCTCTTCTTCAGCTGTTCCTGCTCCCGGGACTAATATCACTAATATCGTCTTCCTCTTTCTCCCCCACTAGCGCTTCTTTGTCTGTTTTGGAGAGGTTTTGTTTTGGATAACTTTTTAATTGAGATGTAACTCACGTTATCGTAATATTCATCTTTTTAAAATGCACAGTTCAACAGTTTCTTGTACTCTATTCACAAAGTTGTGCAACCGACAGCGCAATTAATTTTAGGATATTTTCCTCACCCTAAAAAGAAACTCCTTATCCCTTAGTTGTCACTCCCCATTTCTGCCTCTCCCCGGCCCCTGGAAGCCACTAATCTACTTTCTGTTTCTGGATTTGCCTATTGTGGACACTTCGTATGGATGGAATCATGCGTATATGGCCTTTGGTGACTGCTTTCCTTCTCTTAGCATAATGTTTTCAAGGCTCATCATGATGTAGCCTGAATCAGTATTTCATTCCTTTTTAAGGACTAAATAATATTAATTTCCACCTTGGGGCCATTATGAATACTTCTCCTATCAACATTTGTGTGCAAATTGTGTGTGGAAGTGTTTTCAGTTCCCTTGGGTATATACGTAGGAGTGGAATTGCTGGCTCATATAGTCCTTCTGTGTTTAAGTTTTTGAGGAGTCACCACTGTTTTCCAAAGCAACTGTTTTTGGCTTTTTAACCAATATATAAACTCATTCTCATTGTCAAAAAACAAACAAACAAAAAATCCCCACATGCCAGTGAAATGTGTAAGTCCTCTCAATCACACCCGCATCCCAGTCCTTTCCCAGGGTCACTTCTCTTACCCTCCTGGACCCTTTGCTCTTCATATACCAACACACACACGCATTATTTTATGCACTTTTATATTCATGGCATTTACTCTATGCTACATTCTGTATGTCAGAAACATAGTGATAATATATTCCTTGGGCTGCATGCAGTGGCTCACACCTGTCATCCCAGCACTTTGGGAGGCTGAATTAGGAGTGCTTGAGCCCAAGGAGTTCAGAACCAGCCTGGGCAACACAGCAAGACTCTGTCTCTACAAAATAATTTTAAAAATTAGCCGGGTGTGGTGGTGCCCACCTGTGGTCCCAGCTACTCGGGAGGCTGAGGTGGGAGGATTGCATGAGCCCAGGAGGTGGAGGCTGTAGTGAACTATAATCACGCCACTGCACTCCAGTCTGGATGACAGAGTGAGACCCTAGTTCCAAACAAAATAAAGTAAAAAAATCAAAAAATAAAAACTTATTCCTTGGAACCACATCACAATGTTCTATAATATGGATAAACCATGGTTGATATAACCACTTTCCTACTGGTAAATACATAAAGTTTGTTTCCAAGTGTTTTCCTGTCACAAGAATCGCTGCCAGGTCATTCTTGCAAGCAGTGAGCGACTTTCTGGAGTAGACACTGGTGGGCAATAGCGTATGAATAGTTTAAATTTTAGTAGATAATGCCTCCAATGTTTTGTGTAATCGATTTCTTTTTTGTTTGTTTTTGGTTTTGTTTTGGACAGGGTCTCAGTCTGCCATCCAGGCTGGAATACAGCGGCATGATCATAGCTCTCTGCAGCCTCAATCTCCTGGGCTCAGGCGATCCTCCCACCTCAGCCTCCCAAGGAGCTGTGACAGCAGGCACAGGCCACCACACCTGGCCAATTTTTAAATTTTTTTGTAGAGACAAAGTCTCCCTGTGTTGCCCAGACTGGACTTGAACTCCTGGGCTTAAGTGATCCTCCTCTCTCAGCCTCCCAAAGTGCTGGGATTATAGGCCTGTGCCACCTTGCCTGGCAGTGGAAAAGTTTTCTAACTGAAATGTTGTACCCTTTCACCATTTCACCATACAAGCAAGTTCTATTGTGTTGGTATCTTGTCGCTGTCCTAATTTGCACTTCCTGGGCTCTTGCAAAGTTTATTCTCATGTTTATTGACCCCATAAGTGATTGGATTGATTTCTCCATATGTGATCTTGAACACTCACTGCCAGCTATCTGTGCTTTTCTTATTGATTGTAGGAGTAAGTGTTTTGTAAGTTTCAACATCACTCCATTCTGTTATATGTGGTGAAAGTCTCTACTTGCCCTCTATTATCTTGCTTCTTAGTTCTATTCATGGTATCTTTTGTCACACAGAAGCTTTTTAAAAAATTCTGAGTAATCAAATTTATCAATCTCTCCTTTATGGCTTTAAAAAATACATGTGGCCAGGTGCGGTGGCTCACACCTGTAATCCTAGGACTTCAGGAGGCCGAGGCAGGAGGATCACCTGAGGTCAGGAGTTCGAGACCAGCCTGGCCAACATGATGAATCCTTGTCTCTACTAAAAATGCAAAAGTTAGCCAGATGTGGTGGTGGGCACCTGTAATCCCAGCTACTCAGGAGACTGAGGCAGGAGAATCGCTTGAACCCAGGAGACAGAGGTTGCAGTGAGCCGAGATCATGCCACTGCACTCCAGCCTAGGCAACAGAGCAAGACTCTGACTCAAAAAATATATATATATATGTGTGTGTGTGTGTGTGTGTATATGTGTATGTATATGTGCATATGTGTGTGTATATATATGTGTATATATGTGTGTGTATATATGTGTGTGTGTCTTTACTTCATTCTGCTCTATTGAGCTGTGATTGACAGATAAAATTATATATACTTAAGGTATACAATATAATGTTTTGATATATGTATACATGATATATGTATATATTGTGATGTGATTACCATAATCAAGCTAATTAACATATCCATCACGTCATATAGTTGCCATTTTGGGAGTCTGGTGAGAACATTTAAGTCCACTATCCTAGCAAATTTCAAGTATACAATACCTTATCATTGTTAACTATGGTGGCCATGTTATACATTTAGGTCTTCAGAACTTATTCATCTTATAACTGAAAGTTTGTGCCCTTTGACCAGCCATCTCCCCATTTTCCCCACCCCCATCTCCTCTTAACCACCTTTCTACTCTGTTTCTATGAGTTCAGCTTTTTCTGTGTCTGGCTTATTTCACTTAGCATAATGTCCTCCGGGTTCAACCATGTTGTTGTAAATGATGGGATTTTCTTTTTTTAAGGCTGAAAAAGAAATACATACATATGACATTTTCTTTATCCATTCATCTATCAGTGGACACTTATGTTGTTTCCATATCTCGACTATTGTGAATAATGCTGGAGTGAACATAGCAGGGCAGCCATCTCTTCAAGATCCTGCTTCTATTTCCTTTAGATACATACTCAGAAGTGAGACTGTTAGATCATATGATAGTTCTATTCTTAATTTTTTGAGGAACCTGCATATTGTTTTCCTATTTTTTTAAGCCCTGCAATTGGAAACGCACTGTTTTTCATAATGACTGTACCAGTCTGTATGCCCACCAGCAGTATATAAGGGTTCCTGTTTCTTCATATCCTCACAACCACTTGTTACCTTTTGACTTTCTGACATTAGACATTCTAACAGGTGTGAGGTGATATCTCGTTGTGGTTTTTATTTGCAGTTTTCCTGATGATTAGTGATATTGAGCACCTTTTAATATATGCATTGGCCATTGTTATGTCTTCTTTGGAGAAATGTCTATTCAGGTCTTTTGCCCAGTTTTAAATCAGGTTATTTGTTTTTCTAATATTGAGTTGTATGAGTCCTTTATATATTTTGGATATTAACTTACCCTTATTGAATATATGGTTTGCAAATATTTTCTACTGTTGCTTTTCCATTTTGTTGATTATTTCCTTTGCTATGCAGAAGCTTTTTAGTTTGATGCAGTCCCACTTGTTTTTGCTTTTGTTACCCATGCTTTGGATGTTATATCCAAAAAATCATTCTTCTAGGAGTTTTACAGTTTCAGGTCTTACATTTAAGTCTAATCCATTTTCAGTTGACTTTTGTGCATAGTGTAAGATAGGGTCCAATTTTTTTCTTTTTCATGTGGATATCCAGTTTTCTCCATACCATTGATTGAAGAGACTGCCATTTCCCTATTGTGTATTCTTGGTGCTATGTTGAAGATAAGTTGATCATATATGCATGGGTTTATTTCTAGGATCCTAATTCTGTTTTATGGATCTATTTTTCTGTTTTTATGCCAGTACCATACTGTATTGATTACTATAGCTTTGTAGTATAATTCAAAATCAGAAAGTGTGTTCCCTCAGCAGGTGCAGTGGCTTACACCTGTAATCCCAGCTATTTGGGAGGCTGAAGTCAGAGAATCACTTGAGGTTAAGAGTTTGAGACCAGCCTAGGCAACATACTGAGACTCAGTCTCTACAAATAAAAAAATAAAATAAAATAAAATAAAAAGCCAAGCATGGGCCGGGCGCGGTGGCTCAAGCCTGTAATCCCAGCACTTTGGGAGGCCGAGACGGGCGGATCACGAGGTCAGGAGATCGAGACCATCCTGGCTAACACGGTGAAACCCCGTCTCTACTAAAAAAATACAAAAAACTAGCCGGGCGAGGTGACGGGCGCCTGTAGTCCCAGCTACTTGGGAGGCTGAGGCAGGAGAATGGCGTAAACCCGGGAGGCAGAGCTTGCAGTGAGCTGAGATCCGGCCACTGTACTCCAGCCTGGGTGACAGAGCAAGACTCCGTCTCAAAAAAAAAAAAAAAAAAAAAAGCCAAGCATGGTAGCACATGCCTGGAGTACCAGCTACTTGGGAGACTGAAGCAAGAGGATAGCTCAAGCCCAGGAATTTGAGGTTGCAATGAGCTATGATTGTGCCAGCCTGGAGGACAGGGCTAGACTATATACATTTTTAAAAATCCTTTTACCCTCTTTCCTGACTTTTGTTGGGCTGCAGGAGTTGAAGTTCTATTATTTTTCGCATGATTTGGAATTTATATATTTTGTTTGTAGCTCTATATTTTGTTTGTATGTTCTTTACCTTACAAATTAAACTTTTTTTTTTTTTCATTTCTATTGTTAAAAATAACTTCTTCCTGGCTGGGCGTGGTAGCTCACACCTGTAATCCTAGTACTTTGGGAGGCCGAGGTGGGCAAATCATCTGAGGTCAGGAGTTCAAGACAGTCTGGCCAACATGGTGAAACCTTGTCTACTAAAAATACAAAAATTAGGCCGGGCGCGGTGGCTCAAGCCTGTAATCCCAGCACTTTGGGAGGCCGAGACGGGTGGATCACGAGGTCAGGAGATCGAGACCATCCTGGCTAACACGGTGAAACCCCATCTCTACTAAAAAATACAAAAAACTAGCCGGGCAAGGTGGCGGGCGCCTGTAGTCCCAGCTACTCAGGAGGCTGAGGCAGGAGAATGGCGTAAACCCGGGAGGTGGAGCTTGCAGTGAGCTGAGATCCGGCCACTGCACCCCAGCCTGGGCGACAGAGCAAGACTCTGTCTCAAAAAAAAAAAAAAAAAAAAAAAAAAAAAATTAGCCAGGCATGGTGGCAGGCACCTGTAATCCTAGCTACTCGGGAGGCTGAGGCAGGAGAATCGCTTGAACCCGGGAGGCAGAGGTTGCAGTGAGCCAAGATCGTAACATTACACTCCAGCCTTGGCAGCAAGAGCAAGACTCTGTCTCAAAAAAATTTCAAAAATTTTAAAAACACTCTCCCTGATGAGAAAAGAACCTTAGCATGCTTTTTATTTTTTGCCACTCCACCCATGTTGATACCATCTGTGGTTTTCATTTCAAATTATTATTAATTTTTTACAATTAACGTTTACTTAGATTCAACTTTTTTTGCTTTTAATGGTTACAATCATACTAATTTTTCTTGTTTTTCTCTTTTTTCTGAAGTGATTCTTCTAATCATTTGTTTATAAAGTATCTGCTAAATGATAAACTTTGAGTCTTTTTATATCTGAACATTTCTTCATTTTACTCTCAGATTTGAATGAGGGAGTCGCTGCCTGTAGAATTTTAGATTTCAAAATTATTTCCTTATCAAAATGGAGACTTAAGACCTGTGCATAGGCCAGGCACAGTGGCTCATGCCTATAATCTCAGTACTTTAGGAAGCCAACACAAGTGGATCACTTGGACCCAGGAGTTCAAGACCAGCCTGGGCAAGATTGCAAGATCTCATCTGTACTAAATATTGAAAAATTAGTCAGGTGTGACAGCATGTGCCTGTAGTCCCAGCTTACTCTGAAGGCTGAGGTGGGAGGATCACCTGAGGCCAGGAAGGCGGAGGCTGCAGTGAGCCATGATCGCACCACTGCACTCCAGCCTGGATGACAGAGTGAGACCCTGTCTCAAAAAGAAAAAAACAAACAAAAAAAGACATGTGCGTATTATTGTAGTAAATATGCTTCAATTAAAGAAAATCCCCCTGAACTTTGAAGGTATTGTTCTAATGTCATTCTGTACCAAGTATTGCTGAGAAACAGCCTACCGATAACATGATTCTAATTCTTTTGTGTGTGATCTGTTTTGGGGTGTTTTTTTTTTCTTTTTGGGTTTTCTGTTTATCCCTGGTACTCTGAAATGTCACCAGTATGTATCAAAATGAAAGTCTTCTTTTTCACTTACTCTGTTTGGCAACTGGTGGGCTTTTTCAACCTGAAAACCTGTGTCTTTCTTCAATTCTGAGAAATTGTTCTCTTATTTTTATTTTTGGTAGAGATGGGAGTCTTCTATCTTGGCCAGGCTGGTCTTGAACTCCTGGCCACAGGCAATCCTCCCACCTTGGCCTCCCAAAGTGCTGGGATTATAGGCATGAGCCACCATGCCCAGCTCTAATCTTTCCTTGAGTATTCTCTTTTGTCCATTTTCTCTGTTTTCTTCTTCTGGAATTCGTATCGAATGGTTATTTGAACTTCATCTATTCTGTTTATTCTCGTTTTATATATTTCATCTCTTGTTAATTTTGGAATGCATTCCGGTTGATTCCAGATCATTAATACATTTTTCAGCTACAAACTTTCTGCTACTCACTCTATCTAATATTTTTTTTTTAATTTTAATAGTCAAGCTTCTAATTCCAAAGGTATCTAGATTTTTCAATGCAATATCCTTTCACATCTGATTATAGTTATCCTAAAGCCCGGTTTGCGTGCTTTATTAACTCTGTTTTTTCAGGTATGAAGTCCTTTTTTTGTCAGTCATTTCCCTCATGATACTCACTGTTTTCAAATATTTGGCTTTTCTTGGCTGTGAGTTCACCTTGGGCTCTGAAATTCCTTGTTAGCCTAAGTGGCCTGCTTGCAGAAAGGGGTGGGACACGCAGCCATGTCTTGGTGCACCCGTGTAAAGTGGAATGAAGGGACGGGATGTGCTGCTGGGCAGGATGAGCCAATGGTGAACCTTCTGATGTGGAAGCTTCCTGTCATCCATGGGAGTTGTTAATCTCTGGGGCTTTGTCTTGCCTCACACCCAGGTGTCACCTCTCACTGCTCCCGCCCATGGGAAGACACCTCTGTGACTCACCGTGTGGCCTCCGGTGAACATCCCTGGCTGTCCACTCTGTGAGCCTCTACGGGTCATGGTCAGCAATCACGGACCGCCTCCTGTTCCCAGCTCACAAGTTCTGAGTTTGAAGCATTCCTAGAGCTGCTCTCACCTTTGGCGGCCGTCCTCTCCTCTGGCTCGGTTTCCATATTTATTCTGATCCCACCTGTTTTCCACCATTTTTTTTTTTTTTTTTTGAGACGAAGTCTCACGCTGTCGCCCAGGCTGGAGTGCAGTGGCGCGATCTCGGCTCACTGCAAGCTCCGCCTCCCGGGTTCCCGCCATTCTCCTGCCTCAGCCTCCTGAGTAGCTGGGACTACAGGCGCCGCCACCTCGCCCGGCTAATTTTTTGTATTTTTAGTAGAGACGGGGTTTCACTGTGGTCTCGATCTCCTGACCTTGTGATCCGCCCGCCTCGGCCTCCCAAAGTGCTGGGATTACAGGCTTGAGCCACCGCGCCCGGCCTGTTTTCCACCTTTTATTGTGGTTTTGATTCACCAGGTTTTCCCTATGTTGTTTTATAGGGAAGAAATATATTTGTTTAAATGATTCTGAGCAATTTATAGAGACTTGGAATAAAAGGAGACAACTACATGTGCTCAGTCTATCATCTTGAAATGGAAGTTGAAAAGCTCTTAGTACAGGCTATTCTTTTTTTTTTTTTTTTTTTTTTTTTTTTTGACAGAGTCTCGCTCTGTCACCCAGGCTGGAGTGCAGTGACGTGATCTCGGTTCACTGCAACCTCTGCCTCCCAGGTTCAAACGAGTCGTCTGCCTCAGCTTCCTGAGTAGCTGGGACTACAGGCGCATGCCACCACGCCTGGCTAATTTTTGTATTTTTAGTAGAGATGGCGTTTCACCATATTGGCCAGGCTGGTTTCACACTCCTGACCTTGTGATCTGCCCACCTCAGCTTCCCAAACTGCTGGGATTATATAGGCTATTCTAACACTTACCACATTGAATATAATTATTTATTCCCCAATGTTGCTCCCAAGGACATAGGCAAGTCTGTGCTCATGCTAAGATGCCTTCTAGAGTCAGACGTTTCATTGTTCTTGGAATTAATTTGATGAATGAAGGAATGATTGCATCAGTGTGGTTATAACGAGGATCTAATTCTTATCCCATCATTTATAAGATAATTCCTTCTACCTGCCCGTCAGTCTTCCTATCTATAAAATTAAAGAAATGTTAGAGATCATTGCTTTCATTTCAGTCTTAAGGAATCCCATATTTCTTGTAGAGCACATGTGCTGGTAATGAACTCTATGTTTTTGTTTATCTGGGAATATCTTAATTTCTTCTTCACTTTTGAAGACAGTTTTGCTGGATACAGAATTTTTGATTCACAGTCCTTTTCCTCCAGAACTTATATCATTCCACTATCTTCTGGTCCCCATGATTTCTGATGAGAAGTTAGTTATTATTGAGGATAAGTTGTATGCACTTAAGTGGTTTTGTTTGTTTGTTTTTGTTTTTGTTTGCTACTTTAAAGATCCCATTGTCTTTGGTTTTTGACAATTTGTTTTTTTTTTTTTTTTTTGAGACGGAGTCTTGCTCTGTCGCCCAGGCTGGAGTGCAGTGGCCGGATCTCAGCTCACTGCAAGCCCCGCCTCCCGGGTTCACGCCATTCTCCTGCCTCAGCCTCCCGAGTAGCTGGGACTACAGGCGCCTGCCACCTCGCCCGGCTAGTTTTTTGTATTTTTTAGTAGAGACGGGGTTTCACCGTGTTAGCCAGGATGGTCTCGATCTTCTGACCTCGTGATCCACCCGTCTCGGCCTCCCAAAGTGCTGGGATTACAGGTTTGAGCCACCGCGCCTGGCCGACAATTTGACTACGATATACCTCGGTGTGGATCTCTTTCAGTTTATCCTTCTGAGGGTGGAGGTAGAGGAGCACATAGAGTGAGGACCAGCCTTTAAGTAATCCAACTTGCAATTCATTGAGCTTCTTGGATATATAGATTAATATTTTCAGAAAATTGGCCAGGAGCAGTGGCTCACGCCTGCAATTCCAACACTTTGGGAGGCTGAGGTTGGTGAATTACCTAAGGTCAGGAGTTCAAGACCAGCTGGGCCAACATGGTGAAATGCCGTCTCTACTAAAAATACAAAAATTAGCTGAGCCTTGTGGTGCACACTATAATCCCAGCTACTTAGGAGGCTGAGGCAGGAGAATTGCTTGAACCCAGGAGGCAGAGGATGCAATAAGCTGAGCTCTTACCACTGCACTCCCACTTGGGTGACAGAGTGAGATTCTGTCTCAAATATATATATATTTTTTTCTTTTTTTTCTAGAAAATTTGAAAACTCTTTGGACTTTACTTCTATAATTTCTTTCTTCCCCCTTATCTTCCTGTTCTCCTTCTGGTACTCCCTTTACATGTATGTTGGTGCATGTATTTGACAGTGTCTCATAGGTCTCTGGGGCTTTGTTCATTCTTCTTTTTTCCTTCTATACCTCAAACTAAATCATAATCATCTCTGTTAACCTATCTTCAAGTTCATTGATCCTTTCTCCTGCCAGCCTAAATATGCTATTGGACCCCACTAGTATTAGTGAATTTTTCTTCAAGTATTGTACTTTCCAACTCCAGAATTTCTATTTGGTTATTTTTTTTAATAATTTTTATCTTTCTGATAGATTGATATTATGTATTTGGTGATACATCATTGACACACTTTAAAAAAATTTTTTAGACATGGCTTTCTGTAGTTCACAGAACATATTCATAATAGCTGATTTAAAGGTTTTGTCTAGTAAATCTAACATCGAGACTCTCTCAGGGGCAGTTTTTAGTGACTGATTTTTTCCTGTGCGTAGGCCATACTTTCATACTTTCATATTTCTTTGCAGATCTCATAATTTTTCTTAAAAAACTAGAGCTTTTTAGGTAATATAATTTGGAAGTCCTGAAAATCAGACACTCACCCTTCCAGGGTTTGTTGTCGTAGCCAGTCTGTTGCTGCTGTTTCTGTGGGGCTTTTGTTGTTGTTGTTTTTCTGTTGTTTTTTGTTCACTTTCCTGGACTAATTCTGTAAAGTCTACATTCCTTGTAATGTGTAGCCAACTGAAGTCTCTGCTCAGTTAGATTAGTGGTCAGCTAATGATCAGACAGAGATTTCCTTAAATGCCTTGAGCTAGTATATCTTCCACCTTTTGGCAAGGAGCTCCGTGTGTGGGTTGGGGCACACCTTCAATGCTCAGGTAGTTTCTAACTCTGTCTTACCCTTCGCTTCCTACTTTCACAAGGCCTCAAGGTCAGCCAAAGTGAGAGACTGGGGCCCTCTAAGTCTTTCCTGAGTGTGTATACAGCCTTGTAGATCCCCAGGCATTTATCGTAACTTTTCAAAGTTCTCTACGGACATCTCATTTCACAGATCTTCCTTTTAAATCTCTGGCCAGGCTCTTGTTTGCCTCAGCTAGTATCACAGACTTAGGCAGCTGTAATGTTAAACAATTGAAGCTGATTATGTTTGGCAAATATCCCAGGGATAGGGGTTTCCCATGGAGAGGGCCCCAAGTAGGGTTAAAGAATGACAACGCCCTGTGAATGAAGCTTTTCCAGAGAATGAAGATGTAGGTCAGATAGTGACAATAGTCTAGGGATGGAGTTTCCCGAGGAGCTCCCAGCTGAGTCTGTCCCTCCACCCTGAGTGGCTTCAAGGCTGCTGGTTTTCAAGACTACTGTGGAGCTAGAGGCAGAGGGGTGGGAGGAGTTAACACCACACACCCCCACTGCTCTTAGCAAAGTATAGCAGTTTATCTCATTCTTCAGATTATTGTTAGCCTCTGGTTAATTTCTAGAGTTCTGAAAAGGTTGATTTTGGTAATTTTGCCAGTATTTTTACTGTTTTTCTGGAAGAATGGGTTTACAGAGGTCCTCACTCCACCGTTCCAGAAGGGTCACCTCTGGTTAGAGATCTTTTCTAAAATCAGGCTTTCTAGATGTTACCTAATAAGGTAGTGTTCACTGGAATTAGAATTAAAGTACTGCCTTCACCCTGAAGCTCTCTGGGCAGAGAAGGGGAAAATAAGACACTTAAAAGCATGAAAATACTTGCTTTAGGATCCATAGAAATCATTCCAAAGTATTGGGATGACTGGAGGCCCTTGGTGAAAGTCCGTGGGCTACTGGGACTCACACAGGGCCCCTGATAACCATTCCAGTGCACTCTTGGGACCTTCCCCTGGGAGATGCCTTTTCCAGGGAAAGGGAGCTGCCATTTTTGAGTCCTTCTTCTCAGTTAGAAGTTGCATATTCACGCTCCTCACAACTTACTAACGAGAAAATTATCCTATTTCCATTTTACAGATGATGAAACTGAGGCTCATGGAGGTCAACTCACATGCCCCAGGTCAGAGCACTCATGGGTGGCAGTGAGGGGATCCCACTCCAGAGTGAAAGGTACTCAGGTGTCATCAAACCCAGCGTCCTGACCCTCTGTTTGGCTATGCGGTGGGCAGAAAGGCAGTGTGTGGAGGCGCCTCTACTTTCCATTTTGGGCACGACAGGTTCAGATTCCCTTCATGTAGCCCTCTGCCCCTGGAGTGGCCTCCCCAGCAGCCACAGAGCAGGGAACAACAGTAAAGTCACAGGCACAGCTTGCCCCTGCCAGATACCTGCTGAGGTGGGCTCCCAGGCCAACTCCTGCCTGCAGTCAGGGGCCAGAGCCTCAAGGCAGTGCCCCAAAATCAAGGGTGGCAAGGGCAAAAAGTCTGGTTGGGACTTGAGGACTGGAATTACAAGATTACCCCCTTCATGTGCTCAGTCCATGGGCCCGAGTGCCCAGAGGCCCACCCAGGCCACCCACAAGCCCAGATTGTGGGGAAGACAGAATGGCATGTCCCCAAATGCCGCATCATCCTGAACAGCCCTCAGCTCCCACCCCACTCCCAGACTGCAAGCAAGAGGACACAGGCACTACAAAATCATTCAGGAAACACAAACTTTATTTTGATATCTCAGAAACTGGCAAGGAAATTACCACAGTGACAACAATACACGTTCACGTTATAAATCATCTTCAGATGCCTGGTCTCGCTGGGACCTCGCGCCCACCCTCAAAGGGAGGCAGGGCAGGTCAGGTAACTACAGATCCACTCTACCGGGGACTTGTGGGAGGCAACCCAGCTTCCACGTGGAACTTGACGCATTCCATGTAGATACCTCCTGCTTCAAGTCCAGGTTCTTCAGTACCCAGGAGGTACAGGGCTTCACCAGACACGACAGATACCTGAACTCCCTCAGCTATAAAACACGGGATTGGGCCACCCTGTCTCTAAACAAAGCAACCCATCAGAAGGATAGCTCTGGCATGGACAGAAAGGGGTTTTTCCTTGCTCCCCTGTTGCGAAACAGGTGGAGGGAGCAGACAGCACCTCCCTGACTTCCTCTCTCTGCCACACCTCTTGCTAATCAGCCCTTCTGACTCTTCCCTAGAAAGAAGGTAGGGCTGCGCCTCCTTCCTCTGCAAGAACCGGACTCAGATCTAGGCCTGGGCTGCCACTCATACTGGGAAGCCTCCTCTCATGAGCCTTCCTCAGTCCTCAGAGCAGGAGGGCCCTGCGCGGGGGCTACCGCCTCGATCTGCCAGCGGCACACAGGGCACTTGGCCGTATCCCTGAAGACCCGCCAGGCACAGCATCTGCAGAAGTATGTGTGGCCGCAGGGCACAAGGCAGGTGTTGGCAGCGTGATAGAAGCAGATGGCACACTCTTCTCCTGGTGTGGCTGGAAGAGGGAACAACACAGGTCAGGGCACATGGGGGAAGGGGCGGGCAACCCACTCACAATGTGACCACAGAGAATGACAGAGAAACATGTAGCGGTATTTTGAAGAATGTTACCTCGTGAGGAAATGCGTACAGTGTGATGAAGTGAAAAAAAGGGGGAAGAAAAAAAACATATATATATATACACACACACACACACACACATACATAATCAAATTCCAATTTAGAGAAGGAAAACAAAGCACAGACAAGTCCCTGTATATACACGTCTATATCGATGACCGAAAATACTGGAAGAAAATCCACCCAAGAGGTAATGGGTGATTTTTTTTTTAACTTTCCTCTTTATCCTTTAATCTTTTTTACTTTTTAGAGACAGGAGACTGTCACCCAGGCTGGAGTGCAGTGGTGTGATCACAGCTCGCTGCAGCCTCAGTCAGCTGGGCTCAAGCGATCCTTCCACCTCAGCCTCCCGAGTAGCTGGGACCACAGGCATGCCCCACCACATTCGGCTAATTTTTGTACTTTTTGTAGAGACAGGGTTTCGCCATGTTGCCCAGGCTGGTCTCAAACTCCTGGGCTCAAGCGATCCTCCTGCCTCGGCCTCCCAAAGTATAGGGATTACAGGTGTGAGCCACTGCACCCCACCTATCCTTTCATCTTTATTTCCATCGGCAAAGCATTTACAATGAATGTGGATGACTTTTTAAAGCAAGAATAACGCTGTCTGTTCATAAAAGTGCTCTTCTAGCTCACAGAGTAGGCCAACGCTCTCAAAGGCAGAGATGCCAGGTTGCTTTTAGGTTTCCAGTAGGCAGAGCCAAATCTTTTGGCCCAAAGCCTGAGAGAGACTTGAATGAACAACCAGGACATGGGCCTTCTCCCTCCTCTCCCAGGTGCTGGATTCCTGGGGAGTCCCTGCTGCTTGGGAAGGCACTCACCTTTGGGCTCAGCCACAGCCTTGTTGCTGAGGTCCCACGGCATGGCTGTTGGGAGCCGGCTGGCTGTGGGATCTGAGGGAGAGAGAGAAACTCAGGCCCAGGACGGCAAGCCCAGGTGCCCCCATCCCTGCTCCTGGCCCCGCAGCAAAGTGTCCAGTCTCCTTTCTTCCCTGGGTTACAATGCTGAGCCCCCATCCCCAAAGTTTAAGACCCTGTCCTGGCCATCCCTTCCCCAGCTTAACCCAGCTGAGAATCCGAGAATCCTTGGGGCTGGAGATTCTTCCTCCTGAGCCACCTTCCTTCAGGCCCCTCTTCTTTGCCCTCCAGCCACTACCTGAGTGGAGCCCCTTGGCCTAGCCACATTCCCAACCCAGATGGGCGTCAACATCTCCCAAGAGCCTGGACAAACACAGGTTCAGGGCTCCACCCCAGACCCAGCAAATCACGCGCTTCAGGTGTGAGGCGCTGGCAGCTGTGACAAATGGTTTTAACAAATTTGCTGGTGCGAAGTGGGGATTGGACCACCGCCCAGCCCAGGAATGCCAACGTTTCTTGTTATGGGTATTACTGCCTCTCTGTGCTCCCCTGAAATCCACTTTCTTCTTGGGTGGCTAGAGGGATGGCTCTCCTTTCCCCACCCACTGACTGAGAGACTCAGCTTTCTCCCTGCGGGCACTCTCCATGCACACCTCTAGCCTCACCTGTGTGTTCCCTTTGCTTGCCACCTTTGTCTCTAGTGAACTCCTATTTAGGCTGAGAAGCACAGCCCAAATGTTTCCTCCTTTGCGAAAGGAGGTGGGCACTCTAACAGGTGTTTTGGTTAACGGATGGCGGGAATGCTGGGCCTATCTGCTTGTCATTCTTTAGGGACAACACTGCCCTCCCTACCACTGGGCCTTGTCTATCTGGTGTCTCCAGTGCCCATCTTCACAGCTAACATTGGGCAGGGCCTGACGGAATAACTGAATGTGAACGTTCTTCCTGTGGCTCTGGATCGGTGTGGGGTGCCCCTGGATCCCCCATCGCCCCACCTCCCCTGCGGGGTCCCCACGGTCGCCTCACCCAGCAGCTCGATGGCCTTGGTGGTCCCGTACACGTCCATCACGGCCCAGAGCGGGGCGCCCACGGGCACACCCTCGCGCAGCAGGAACCTGCAGCCGGCGTTGACCTTGGCGAAGAGGCGGCCGCGGCGGTCCACCCAGAAGCGGACCACGTCCCCCACGAGCGCGCAGCCCTCAGGCAGTACGGCCGCCCACGTCGGGCTCTGCTCCTCCAGGTCGGGGCACACGAAGGGCGGCAGGCTGGGCACGGACACGCACGCGGGGTCCAGGCGCGTGAAGCCCACGCGGAGGCCGCCGCACCAGCCGCTCTCCTCCCGCAGAAGGCGCAGCGCCACGGGCTCGCCCAGGCGCACGGGCCGGTGGCTGAACACGATGCCGTCGTGGAACGTGGCGCGCCTGTGCGCGGTGCAGCCACGCGTGTCCAGACGCACCTGCGCGCCCTTGGTCTCGGCATGGAAGCGAAGTGCCTCCCGGGGCGCCTTGGCGTCTGTGGGTTGAGGACGGGGAGTGTCAGTGCTGGCCGGGTCTGGACCCACCAGCTCCCCAGAGAGCCCCCAGTATCCCAGAGTCCCTCACACCTGAGAGCCACCTCAACCTTTTCCTAGGGACAATTTCCACCTCTCTGTTCCTGCAGAGATGTTGTGAAAACTGTAGGAACTGATGTCTATTTGTGCTCTGCCTGCGACCAATCTAGTAATGGTTATTATTGTTCAAGAGAAAGAGTAGGGTTAGTCAGGCATAAATATCTATACGTTTGTTATAGATGGTTTTTTTGTTTTCTTTTGTTTTGTTTTGTTCTGTTTTGTTTTGTTTTCAGAGATGAGGTCTTGCTGTGTTGCCCAGGCTGGTCTTGAACTCCTGGCCTCAAGTGATCCTCCCGCCTCTGCCTCCCAAAGCGCTAGGATTACAGGCATGAGCCACTGCACCCAGCCCATACATTTATTTATTCTATATGCACCTAAAAATGACGGAAGAGGAGACAGACAGATCTGCTGACTGTGGTCTGCTCCAGGAGGCCATCTGCTATTCCCTCTCTGCTTGTCTCTCCCGTTTTCCCACGGGGAACTGCATCACTTGTGAAAACCACGGCCCCCAGCAATGGTGATGTCCTTGTCCTGGGAGAGAAAGGGGCCTGGCTGCTCCTCACATGGTATGGGTGCAGGCTGGAGAGGGAGTCCCAGGTTAGTCCCTCAGAATCCTGGGTGAGGTCAAGCCTGGCTCTGAAACCAGGGGACTTCCCGCAGGACTCTGCCTGGTGGTCAGGAGTGGAAAGCACCTCACTGGGCAGCCCTTCCTCTCCACTCAGCCTGCAGGAAGCTCGTGGGGATTCCTACCGCAGAACTGCCTTAGCCAGCCTTGCCCCTCCCTTCCTGGCCCTGCGCTTTCTGGGCTGGGGGAGGGAGGCTGGCCGGCTGTTTGCTGTTGAAAATAAAAGGTGAATTCAATCAGAACTTAAGCCAGACCCCAGCCTAAGGAGCAAGGCCACTCCCCTCCCAGATCAGGTCACACTCCCCCGGCAAGGCAGGCACTCTGACCACACACAGGTTTCCACCCTCTAGCGGAGCCCAGGGCCAGGAGGTTCCATCTGGTCAGGCACCAGGACACCTTTGCAGTGACAGGGACTTTGTCCCTGACTTCCACAGGCCAAAGGTAAGCCTACCTGCAGTGACCTTTCCCTGGCATTAGGGACCAGTGCTCACCATGGCCTTGGGACTCTCACAGAGACCTGTGTATCTGCATTCACCCCTCACCCGTGCCCCACCCGTGCCTTCCCTCGATGCACTCATCCCTCCCCGTGAATCCCAGCAGGCCTGCCCAGCTCCCCGTGCCTCAAGGCTGCACCTAGGCAAGGAGAAGTCCCAGAGCCAGCACGCATGGAGAGCTGGAGCCAAGCTGGGGACCCTGACATCAGTGAACCTGGCCTTGTGCCCATGGTTGAGGCTGCTCCATGGAGGGCAGTGGGACCCCGGCTGTGCCATGGTTAACACCCCCATTCCAGACCTGCCCTGCTGCTGGCCCAGGCAGGTCACTGTCCTCCAGGGCCCGGCCTCCTCACCCACAGACAGCAGTGAGGTGCATGTCCAGCAAGGCCAGGCGTCTCGGGACACCTGTCTGGAGTCCTGTTCACTGCCTACCTGGCCAGGCATGGGGCTGGGGGTGCCAGGGCAAGCAGGGGCTCTTGGCACAACCAGCCACAGTCTAGGAGGGCAGAGGCCAGCCCTTTGGCTGGGTCACTGCCCATCCCTGAGGTGGGAACTAGAGAGAAGCTCTGGAGTGGGCCTGGCAAGAGCCTGGAGCAATGGCCCTCGATGAGGGGCAGTGCCAGAGATGGTGGCCGGCATCCGAGCCCTCTCTACAAACTGCCACACCCAATCCTGCTGCCATCCTAAGAGGCACACGGTGGGCAAGTGGCTGGCCCCGGCCCACAGCAATCAGGGGCAGAACTAGTGTCAATGAGGAGTTCTCCCAGCCTCACCCAGTGCAGCCCCTACAGGGAAAGAGGAAACTCTGGGGTCAGGGGAGCTGGAGCCCTGTCACGTTCAGCGCCATGGGCTTAGAGGGGAACCAGCAGAGATGAGCCCGTCCTGGTTGGGGATGGAGTTTCCACCCCACCCTCTAGGCAGGTGCCAGGGACAGAGGCTGGCTCCACGCAGGACTGGCTCTGGGGGCGGGGAGGGGTGGAGGATGGGAGGTGACCTCACTGCTCCATTCACTTCCTGGATGAAGTGGGGAACTGGCTGGCTGGAGGCAGTCCAGGGAGGAGGGGAACTCCCCCGGAATGGCCTTAGGGTTGCACGAGGCCCTGGGAGCCCTTGAGAAGCAGGCCTTGCCCTGGAGAATAATTTGACAGTTTGCAAAGCTCCCCAATCCCTGCCTCAGGAGCCTTTTCAGCAGCCCTGTGTGGAGCTAAGTCCTCATGTCACCAGGGCTGGTGGGTGCCAAGGGTATGCGGTGGCTGCACAGGTCACTCCGCAGCCAGGGCACCTAAGCGGCCTCCTCTGTGCTGCTCACTCAGGCTCTGCCCCCTACCTCGGGCAGCTCCCTGGGACCTGGCAGGGCAGCAAAAGGTCCCTTAGGGCACAGCCTCTCATCTATGAAGACTCGGTCGGTCTGCATGGTCATGTCAGCTATTCACTGTGCACCACCAAGGCCGAGTGGGGCTGAAACCCACCCTTGCCCCGCCAGCCCGGCAAGGGCCCGCAGGACCATGTCCACCTACCTCACACAGGGCTCTGTGCCTGGGCCTGGAGCGGGGTCGGGGCGGCCTGACGGGTGTGATCGCCACCTCCGCTCCACCTGCCTCCTCCCACAAGGCCTGCAGGGATCCTCCCACACTTTGACCTGGGCAGCCCGGGACACCTCACTCCCAGGGTGGAGAGTGGCAGAGGTGGGCAGAGGCGGCTCTCCAAGCAGACCTGTCCCCAGTGGCTGGGCTGGCACAGGGTTCAGATCACCCTGGTGCCCAAGCACCCTCACACCTAGAGGCGGCCGCTCTTTCTATGGGTTCTATTTTCAGGCAGGATCCTGAGCTCAGAGAAGCTGAGTGCCCTGCCCATGGGGGATCTCTCCAATTACTCCACCCGCCCCGGGGTCCCCACTGCTGAGGGGATGGACTGCCTGCCGCAAAGCAGGGCCTCTGGGGTATCTCTACTCCGGGACAGGTAGACTCAGAGTCTAGATTCTCCAGGGTCTTGGAATCTGAGTGGGGCAGGGGCGGCCCCTTGCTCAGCGAGAGCCTCCAGGGATCTCCATCCTCACCACTCCTCCAGGCGTCAAGCCTTTCAGGGTGTCAGGCACCCACAGGCACTTTGCAGCCTCTTTTTCTCCTCACCCCGCCTCGGGGGAAGCCCTCAGAGCTCGAGAAGGCTGTGCTAGTCATCTGTGTTTTTGCAGCCAGAAAGTGGGGGATCCCAGCCCCGCTCCTGGCCGCTGCACTCCCACGCCACCTCCTTTCAGGCCTGTCATTTCCCTGCCAAGCAACATTACTGTGACAGCAGCAGTAGCTCTTGGCACAGCCAACTACCAGTCTGTGAACCCATGGTGCCCACCAGGGAACCAAAGGCCCTGAGCCCAGGCTCCCAGCTCTTTACCTGGGAGGGCAGGTCCAGAGATGCCCAACTCCAATCACTGGTGCTAAAAGACCAGGTCCTCTATCTCCCCCTGCACATGGCCCTTCCACTCCTGGACACCTGTGGCCTCAGGTGAGGCTCGCAGAGAAGCTTTGTGCCTATCACCCTTTTGATTTGTGTGTTTGATTTTACAAAGATCCCCGTAAGCCAGCAGGCATTGTCTCCAGCCTGGAGATGTAGAAACTGAGGCTCAGGGACAAAGTGACTTGCCCACAGCTCGACTCAGCAGAACGGGGACCCCACCAGCCCCCTAAACTTTACAATGGCCACATCTCTACTCCAGCAATAACACAGAGCACCCCTCCACTACCTGTACCCCCAGTCCAGAGACCAAGCTCAGGGCTCGCAGGAGGTCTACTCACTGGCCTCGAAGCAGAGCTGAGCACCCATCAGTCTAAGGTCCTCGGGCGTAGGTCCCCAGGTCTAGAAGGAACTGCCTGGAGAAGTCTAGTGGACAGTTTACCAAAGATTCAGCAGGTCTGGTTTTTATGGGCCAGAGATCACGTTACAAGGTTGATGATTAATTCGATGGTGCTGTCATGTGTTACTATATCCAGGGGATTTCCCAGTGATTTCTCCTGACTTGCAGCCTGACCTGCTGGAGCTGGCCGGCCTAAGAGAAGGAAGCAGGAATGGGGGACAGGCCTGGGTAGGTCTTACAGTAGCCTTGTTTCTCACTTCTGACCAATCTCAAGCTGGCTGTGCATTGTAATGGTCCAAGCATGTTAATAAATACCTATGCCCAGCCTCGCCCCCAAAGACTCCAGTTCCACTGGCCTGGGGTGGAACCCAGGCATCGGGAGTTTACAGAGCAACCCAGATGATTCTAATATACAGCCAGGGTGGAGATCCACTGCTGCAGACCCTGGTACACAGAAGGAACTCAATCTATGTTGTTGAAGCAGATTGAATTACATGTGCTGTATCCCAGGACCTGCGAAATTGTGCACCTCTAACAGAGAGGAGGGGTAAAGCAGACAGAAGAGGAGAGGAACTGATAGCCCTACAGATGGTCACACCAAAGGTCTAGCTCCCAATGTGTTAGCACTGGAAAAGAAGCCAAAGGTATTCTAGCCCCTGGATTTTTATTTCGGTTAGGAAAACTGAGGCGAAGGAGGCTCACTCTAACCTAGAGTGAGGGAGGGAAGGTGGCTTACTCTAACCTAGTGCTTCTCACTCTCATTGCAACATACTCTCAAATCTCCTGGGGATCTTGTTAAAATGCAGATTGACTCAGAAAGCCTGGGGCCCTAACTGAGATATGTGGACTCGACTTTTTTTTTTTTTTTTTTTTTTTTTTTTTTCCAGGCGAGGTCTCACTGTCATTCAGGCTAGAGTGTAGTGGTGTGATCATGGCTCACTACAACCTCAAACTCCCAAGCTCAAGCGATCCTCCCACCTCAGCACCCTGAGTAGCTGGGACCACAGGTGCACCCCACCATGCCCAGCTAATATTTTTGATATTGTGAAGACAGGTCTAGCTATGTGGCCCAGGCTGGTCTCAAACTCCTGGCCTCAAGCAGTCCTCCCATCTCGGCATCCCCAAGTGCTGAGATTACAGGCATGAGCCACGGCACCTGGCCAAGTGGACCCCACTTTAGGTGGCAAGGGCCTGGTGGGTTTGGAGCCTTGTGAGTGCCCTGACCCTCAACCTGTGGGCTAAGCCCCTCCCAAGACCCCAGATGAAGGCCACAGTCAGTGACTGCTCGGCTAAGGGATGGCTAGCGCCCGGTGCGTGCTCCACCTTAGTGCGGGCTGCCTTGGGTGGTTCCCCAGAGGGCTGGAGTCGTGCACCTTGTTAATAAATCACACTCTCACGAGAGGTATGTATGGCATCTTATCAGGGAATTCACCTCTGAACCTCAGACTGTCTGGAAAGTTACCTGGCAAGCTACGGCCCTCAGGCCACCCAAAGCCAGCAGGCTGGGGTGGTGTAGTCGCATCAGAGGGACCTTGGGCCATGAGGCATCTGGGGGGCAGAGGGGTTCATTCTGAGGAGCTAAAGCCTGCGTAAAGCCTCACATCCAGGGGACAGGCATGCCTGCCACACACTCCATGTTTGTTTATTGAACACACTGCCAGGGTTCAGGACATACCACCCCGAAATATGGCACCTTGGCATTTGAGAAAACAGCAGAAGCAGGAAGGCCTCACTCACCTTCCTTCCGCCCAAATCCCCTGAAGTAGGACCATGAGGCCATAAGGCCCATCCTTACCTCTGAGGACACAGGGGCAGAGAGAAGAATCTGAACAGGCCTGGCCAACTCTCCCCAGTTTATTACCCCTTCCCCCTTTAGCCAATCACTTCTCCACAATGCCCACTCTTCATGAAACCAACGCATAAAAATACATGTCCCCATTTCTTTGGGTCTTCATTTCTGAAGGTCCCTGTGTCATGTAAAATTTACATGAACTAAATTTGTGTGCTTTTCCCTTGTTGACCTGTCTTTTGTTATAGGGGTCCTAGCCATGAACCCAGCAATGGGTGAGGAAAGATTCTAGTTTTCTACTTTTTCTCCCCTGCACAATGCTACCGTTCTTTTTTTTTTTTTTTTTTTTTTTTTTTTTTTTGAGATGGAGTCTCCCTCTGTCGCCCAGACTGGAGTGCAGTGGTGCGATCTCGGCTTACTGCAACCTCTGCCTCCCGGGTTCAAGCAATTCTGCTGTCTCAGCCTCCCAAGTAGCTGGGACTATGATGCGCTCCACTACGCCCAGCTAATTTTTGTATTTTTAGTAGAGATGGGGTTTCACCACGCTGGCCAGGATGGTCTCGATCTCTTGACCTCGTGATCCACTCGCTTCGGCTTCCCAAAGTGCTGGGATTACAGGCGTGAGCCACCGCGCCTGGCCCGGAATGCTACCGTTCTAAGTCCAGAACTTACCCGGTAGTCCTCATGGCAACTCCTCGAAAAGGTCCTGTTGATTGTCATCATTTCCATTATACACGTGGGGAAACTGAGGCACACGACGGTGACGCAGCTGGTTCAGCTTACTAGGCATGAGGTGACAGGCTGAGGTTCAGCCCAGGTATCGCGGCTGGAGACGGTGTGCCTGGGCCCCTCCACCGCCACTCGCCGCGGAGACTCCCCTCTGGGAGCGCCCCCCAATTAGCAATGTCTCCCCCACTGTGCTGCGCGGGCACAGAGCAGGAGCTTTGTGGACAGGCCTGACTGGCTGCTGAGTGGGACGTGGAGGCTGCCCCGCTGCAGACGGCACCCGCCAGCCCCGCTGCAGACGGCACCCGCCAGCCCCGCCGCAAATCTTTGCTCCGAGACTGGCGGGCGCTGGCCCTGGAGCGCGGGGCGGCCTCGGCCGGGCCGGGACTGCGGCGGCCTCTGCTGGCGGCGCTCAGTACTGCAGGAGGCGCCGAGGGTCCGGGAGCCCCCGAAGCCGGGAGGGGCGCCCCCGAGGCAGGTCCGCCGCGCTGCGGAGGCTCACTGCACCGCAGCTCCCGCACGCCCGCCTCCCGGGGTGGGCGGCAGCCTCGCTGGGACCCCTCCGCAGCAGTCGGTCACGCTTGCCTAGAGCCCGATCGCTACACCTGTCTTCCCGCAGGTCATCTCTCAAGACGCCGCCCGCGCTCCGGGAAGAGCTGGGCACATGAGGACGCCGCGGCTGCCCTGCGCCCACGCCCGCCCGCGGCCCCGCGGGACCGGAAACCAGCCCAACCTGGGGCACTGTCAGGCAGCCCGGTCCCTCGTGGGCCCTGCCACTAAGGCCCTGGGACGCCTGCCTGTGACACTTGCCAGCCCTCATCCGTTCCCCGGGCCGAAATCTCAGAGGGCAGAGGCTGCCCCCCCTGGAAACCAGCCCCAGAACATCAGGGCCGCGCGCGCTGTGGGCGGCAGGCCAGGCGCGGAGGGGCCAAACAGGGCAACGCCGGGAGCTTTTGCACAAGGCACCCCTCTGCCAGCCTCAGGGCCCAGCCATGCCACCCCCGTGAAGCCGGTGTGCTGGCCCACAGCAGCGCTCTGCACAGCAGCCCCAGCCTGGAAACAGGCGAATGTCCACTGTCGGGGCAGCTGCACAGCTCAGATCCCCAGGAATGCAGGGCTCCTTCCCCGGAGGCCAAGGCCAGTGTCCCCCCCACACCCAGTCCAGGCCTATGCTTCCCCGGGTCTGCCGCCTAAGCAGCCCTGTCCCTGATCTCTGTCTCAGAGGCTGCTCCCGGCCCAGCTCCCCACGCCCATCAGCAGGACCTGAACTGCCACATATGCACGCCATGGAATACTGTGCCAGTGAAAACCAATTACTGCTGCCTGCACCCACGTGGATAAACCTCACCGCCGTGAGGCTGATGTAAGGGAAGACCCAAGAGCACCGCGTGTTGCCACTCATAGGAGGTTCAGGCAAAACCCATCCTTGGTGTTTGAAGCAGGACAAGGCTCCCTTTGGGAGCTGGTGATTGGCAGGGACACGGGAAGCCTGTGGGGAGCTGGAAACGTCCTGCACCTTGATCATGGTCACACCGGTGCGTAGACGCACAAACAAATCCTTCCAGTCGGACCCTCAAATCATACGTAGATCGCGTCTTCGTGTTATGCTGGCTAAGCCCTTCCAGCCCTAACAGTGTCACTCTAGCGGAGCATCCCCACTGCCTGGGACAGGACCGGCTCTGGAGGCTGGAGGGCTTGACCAGCACTGCCGCCCGGTGGCCGGCAGCGGAACTGACCACGGCCTAGTGCCCTGGAGGGAACGGGCCACAAAGGCTCCGCCCGGACTGCACCTGTGCCCTAGGCGCCGCCCTCAGCCACCCAGCCAGCCTGCACCACCAGCACCCAACAACTCTGGGGGTCCAGCAAGCCCTCTGGGCCAATAGCTGCAGCCCCCACGGGGCCTTGGGGGTGGGATGGAGGAGAGAGAGTCCAGCCTGTAGCACAATACCAGCCCAGAGTTATAAACAGGTCTGCACTGTCACCTCCGCCCTGTCGCAGTCCTCCTGGGTCCTGATTCTGCCGGGCGCCTCCACGTCTCTCCGCCTTCCTGGTTCTGCCCCGCCAGCATGGGAGCACCCACTGGGCATGAATGGGGAGCCTGCCAGAGAGGCGAGCTGGAGGAGAGAGGCACAGCTTCCAGGCCTGGCGTGGCTGCTCATGCCCCTGCGTGAGGGAAGGGTCAAGGGAAAGGTGTACACTCTCTTCTTTTGGTTTCTTGTTTTCCTTTTCCCCGTGCCCTCTCACCCTATACACAATTGTCAGGGTGTCTGTCCTGGGAAGACACCTGGTACCTGCCCTGGTGGTGCCTGCCCTGTGTGGTGTGTGTGCGTGTGCATGTGCATGCGTGTGTGTTCAACAGGAATTGATTTGGCGCCTGCTATGTGCCAAGCACTGTCCCGATTCTGGGTAACCAGAGATGGAAGGAAACCCAATCCTCATCCTTCAGCCACTTTGTGCATGCCCTGGAATTTATGTAAGTGCTACAAGAGGCCAAACTGACGGCTGGGAAGACCAGCATTGTCGTGGGGTTGTTATGCCCGGGGAATGGGTGAAGGTTTTGTGGAAGAAGAGATATTAAAATTGTGCCCTGAAAGGTAAATAGGATTTCAACAGCCAAGGAAAGAATGAAAGGCATCTCAGGGAGAAGGAATACACACACAAAAGCATAGGAACGGAGACATGCCACACGCTCTATGGTTGTATCAGGTAGGATTAGGATTGCCTGCATGCAAGAGAATGTCCAAAGGGACGGTGGCTTGAACAAGGCGTGTTCATTTCTTTTTCACATAAAATAAGCTGAAGACAGGCAGTCCAGCTAGTCGTGACACCTCTGCAGCCACAGGGCACCCAGGCTTTCTCCGCCATTCAGCTCCACCATTCTGGCACCGGCCTCAAGGTCATATTTCTCAACCCATTCACAGATGCTTGTATGTGTATCATATGATCACATATTATAAATTAGCAAAGTAGAATGCTTAACAATGTTTTTATCTCATTCAACCTCTGGTTTACAGATAAGGAATGAGTTTCCCAGAGCCTTAAACTCCTGTAGTGACTGAGAGGCATCAGCACCTGCCCCCTGATTCCACCTCAGCCTCACTCCGCCTTCCCAGAAGAAGGAAAAAGGAAGTGACAACAAGGAAGGGGTGAGGCTTACACCAGGAAAGTCAAACTCCCAGAAATCCCCAGCTAACTTCTACTTACATCTCACTGGCCAGTACTGGGTCCTAAGCCTACCCCTAGCTGCAAGGGATGATGGGAAGTGTACCCCTAGCTGCAAGGGATGATGGGAAGTTTGCCACTCCCATCAAAATCAGGGTTCTGCCACATACTTAATTAACAACAAATTAACCTACATTTGTTAAATGGCTACTGTTTTAAGGACCTGGCTCAAGTCTTTACCTCTAGATACCTCCAGATTGGGGATACTCTCCCGTTATGTTGGCCTTGCTGCATTGCATCACACTTACTCACAACTTTCTCCAGTAACTACATGATAAGCTTTCTGAAGTCAAGGACTATTGTGGCAAGGATGAAAATAAGCTAGTGTAGAAAAGCGCTTGTGAAATTTTCTGTGCTGTACATACACAAAGTGATATTTTCATTATCAATGGCAGGAATGCTTTTTACGCAATCTCCCCCACCCCGGCTGCTATGGTTTGAATGTGTTCCCCCAAAATTCACGTGTTGGAAGCTTGTCCTCATTCTGATGGCATTAAGAGGTGAAACCTTTAAGAGGTGATTAGATCATAAGGGCTCTGCCCTCGTGAATGGATTGATGCTATTACGCAAGAGTGAGTGAGGCATTATCGCCGAGGGGTGGGCTCCTGATAAAAAGGATTAATTCGGCCGATTTCCTCTCTCTGTCTCTCTTGCCCTTGCTTTCACCTTCTGCCTTTTGCCACAGAGTGGCCCTCACCAGATGCTGGCACCATGCTTTTGAACTTCCCAGCCTCCAAAACAGTGAGCCGAATAGATTTCCATTCATTATAAATTACCCAGTCTGTGGCATTCTGTGACAGCAGCAGAAAAAGAACTAAGAGGCGAGTGGCACTGTCTTTGCACACAGTGCACTCAGCGTGTGTGTCTACTCTATCGTTCAGTATAACATTTATACATCCCCCTCCCGCCTCCCACCCTCCAGCTTCTGCTGGGTGTGCAGGAGCTCAGGCACCACGGTGGGCCTCTATGTGCCCCAGGATGCTGTCTCCAGGTGGACAAAAGTGAGTCTAAGAGGAGTGGGACACTGAAGCAAGCACTTCCTCATCCCCCTGTGCCAGCGTGGCAGGTCTCCGTATGAAGGCTGGAGGCCTGGGGCGGCCTGTGAGGAGGAAGGGAGAGAAGTGGAGAGGTAAGGACAGACTGAGCTGGAAGGAGAATGAGGAGGGACTGCATACAGATGAGGTCTAGAGATAGCCTTTGCCCCCATCCCAGAAACCAAAGCCTACAGTCCTCTGCCCTCAGTCTGCAAGGCTCCGCCCAGTCCCGCACTGGGTGCTTCTCTCAGCAGCCCTGAGCAGAGGGCAGGAGGCAGGCTGTAAGCCTAGGGACTGCACCAGGCTGGCTTTTCACATGCTAGTCTCACTGCATCTTCACATCATCACCCAGAGGTGTTTCCATTTCACAGGTAAGGAAAGTGAGGCCCAGAGATCTAAGTGGGCTGCCCAAGGCCACCCGGTAAGGGACAGGGCTGGGGGTTGATCTGACTCTGAATTCCATGCCTTTTCACAGGACTGTGCCTCTGACGCAGGCACCAGCAGGCACCGAGGCCTCATCCCTGAGCGGATAGTGCTACACCCGTGGGGGTAAGGCAGCAGCCCTGCAGGGGGAGATGCCTGGTTGCCACCCTCCCCATCTGTGGCTGCTTCCTCCCCCTCCACAGCGGGCAGGAGCAGTTTCATGGAGCTGGGAGTCTTGTGGGTTCCCCACTTCCTGGAGGCTCCTCAACTCTTCAATCTGGATGAATCTGGGGGCAGGTCAGAAAAAGCTGTCTCTTGGACCGGGTGCAGTGGCTCATGGCTGTAATCCCAGCACTTTGGGAGGCCAAGGTGGGCTGATCTCTTGAGATCGGGAGTTTAAGACCAGCCTGGCCAACATGGTAGAACCCCGTCTCTACTAAAAAAAAAAAAAAAAAAAAAAAATTAGCCGTATGTGGTGGTGCACGCTTCTGCAGTCCCAGCTACTTGGGAGGCTAAGGCACGAGGATTGCTTGAACCCAGGAGGCAGAGGCTGCAGTGAGCCAAGATCATTCCACTGTACTCCAGCCTGGACAACAGAGTGAGACTCCATTAAAAAAAAAAAAAAAGAAGAAAGAAAGAAGGAAGGAAAGAAGGAAGGAAGGAAGGAGGGAAGGAGGGAAGGAGGGAAGGAAGCGAAGGAAGGGAAAGAAGGGAAGGAAGGAAGGAAAGGAAGGAAGGAAGGAGGGAAGGAGGGAGGGAGGGAAAGAAGGAAGGAAGGAAGGAAGGAAGGAAGGAAGGAAGGAAGGAAGGAAGGAAGGAAGGAAGGAAGGAAGGGAGGGAAGGAAAGGAAGGGAAGGAAGGAAGGGAAGGAAAGGAAGGGAAGGAAGGGAAGGGAAGGAAAGGAAGGAAAGGAAGGAAGGAAGGAGGGAGGGAGGGAGGGAAAGATGGAAGGAAGGAAGGAAGGAAGGAAGGAAAGGAAGGGAAGGAAAGGAAGGGAAGGAAAGGAAGGAAAGAAAGGAAGGAGGGAGGGAGGGAGGAAGGGGAGGAAGGGAAGGAAAGGAAGGAAAGGAAGGAAGGAAGGAGGGAGGGAGGGAGGGAGGAAGGGAAGGAAGGGAAGGAAAGAAGGAAGGAAGGAAGGAAGGAAGGAAGGAAGGAAGGAAGGAAGGAAGGAAGGAAGGAAGGAAGGAAGGAAAGGAGAAAGGGAGGGAGGGAAGGAAGGGCTTCCAAGAATGCACCAGGCCAAGACTAAGACCCAGACCCCTCCTCAGCCATCCCAATCTCCCTGTAGTTGCTGGGGATCCAGAGCCTGTCCTGCTCTCTCCCGGCCTGGGGTGCCCTTTCTGCCTTCTCAGTGGCTGGGTCGCCCCCTTCCCTGTCTTTTTCCTGGCTTGCCCTCTGGCAAGGGAGTGGGTCCTGAGCTGTGTGCAGGGGGCATGCGTGACACAGCATGGGGTGGAATAGAATCCTAGGAAGGCTGAGCCCAGGCCCTGCCCTTCATCCGCTGGCCCTTTCCCAGAGGAGACACAACAAACTCAAAGAGAACGTATGGGCTCCAGACCAAAGGTCCTTGGTTCATTGCATGCAGCTCCCACGGCTGCAGCGGCTTTTATGAGAAAGCAGCAAATCATAAGAAAACTATCTGCTTGGGAGGACTTAATTGGGACAGAAACTGAAGATGGATGCCAGATGTGCAACGGCATCCAAACCAGAGTCCCAAATTCCCACAAAGATCCTCAGTCAACTCTCCTGTTCCTTTGACCAGGTAATAAGAGTCCTAACAGCAGTAGCAGTGGCTCCATTTCTAAAGCACGCACGGTATGCTATGCACTGCTTTTATTTCTAGTTCCTTTCATTACCTAGAGAGGCATTGCTCTGCACATTTTACAGATAAGGAAACTGAGGTTACTGAGGTTAGGTAACTCAACCAAGGTCACGTATTTAGAAAGTGGTGGAACTTTTCAAAATACTAAGTTGGGGAAATGCTCATCATTTGTAGAAAAATTTTCAATAAGGCATAAGAACACAGGCTTCCAGTTAACCCTCAGTTACCCAGAAAAGTAAATTCCCCAGAACGTCCTGCACATCGTGTATGCCTGTGTACGTGCATGCAGTTGAATATTCTGATTAGCAGAGCTCATGATAAACAGGCCAGACTACAGAGAAAAAAAAAAAAATGTACAGAAACCAGCAACCATGTTCTCCGAATTCATCGCATGCTTGGAGATCCCCAGGTAAAAAGTTAGCAAAACATACCTTGTTCAAAGCAACTGGCCAGGGATGGGGTGTGAAGCAGCCACCACTGCTAGGGGCACAGCATCCACTGGAGTTCCCTCCTCACTCCTAACGCCCGCGGGCAGCAGATCCAGGGTTGCCGGGCCACCTCCCTCTCCTGACTGCAGTGCGGGAAGAAACGCAGGATGCCGCCAGGCACCAGATCCTGCCCCGCCCCTGATCCACAGTGTGGCCTTGAGCACACCACTTTCCCTCTCTGGGCCTTGATTTTCCCATCTGTAAAATCAGGACACAGTGAACTGTAAAGGGTCCGGAGGGAAATTTCATGGATTGGTTGATGATCCCAGGCTGCCGCCCCTTAGAAGCGCTCCTCCCTCCAGAGGGCTCTTGGATCTGGGGATCCCAGGTGGGAGCCTTCCTGGGAAGCGGAAGTGATACCTGAGACCTCTGCAGCTTCTCTCCTACCTCTGAAAGACTGAGCAGGCAGCCTGGTGTCTCAGACACGCCTCATTCCCCTACTTCCCTTCAACAGGATTAGAGTTCCTACAAAAGCTTCACTGCTATGCAAGAAGGCAGGGTGCTCTCCCACACAGAGGCGCGCCCAGACAGTCCACGGGACACGTGCCCATAAGCCCGAGTGTGCTCAAGCCCCCCCACACCACCGGCACGGCACTATGGCACTCTAAGCAGAAGCTCAGGGACCTTCTGGGCCAGACCTAGGGCAGCCCTTGCCACTCCTCAGTGACAGACCTGTGTCTGGGTACCAGGGCAGTGAGGACTCCCAGAATGTACACAATATGGCAGGACCCGCTCTGCTTCTTGTCCTTCCTCCAAGTTCCCACTCAGCATCGTAAAATGGAGATGCAGCCAGGCTCAGTGGCTCACACCTGTAATCCCAGCACTTTGGGAGACAAAAGTGGGTGGATCACTTGAGCCCAGGAGTTCAAGACCAGTCTGGGTAACATAGCGAGATCCTACCTCCATAAAAATTTTTAAAAGACGGCCGGGCGTGGTGGCTCAAGCCTGTAATCCCAGCACTTTGGGAGGCTGAGACGGGCGGATCACGAGGTCAGGAGATCGAGACCATCCTGGTTAACATGGTGAAACCCCGTCTCTACTAAAAAAATACAAAAAACTAGCCGGGCGTGGTGGCGGGCGCCTGTAGTCCCAGCTACTCGGGAGGCTGAGGCAGGAGAATGGTGTAAACCCGGGAGGCGGAGCTTGCAGTGAGCTGAGATCCGGCCACTGCACTCCAGCCCGGGTGACAGAGCGAGACTTCGTCTCAAAAAAAAAAAAAAACTTTTTTAAAGACAAGACAGGCATGGTGGTGCATGTCTATGGTCGTGGCTGCCTGGGAGGCTGAGGTGTGAGAATCACTTGAGCCCAGGAGTCCAAGGCTGTAGTAAGCTGACACTGCACCACTGCACTCCAGTCTGACCCTGTCTCAAAAAAAAAAAAAAGAAGAGAGAGATGCTCCCAGCTTTCTTCGGGAAGCGAGGTGTTCCCTCCACCCCTTGGGATTAACAGTCAACACAGCTCCCTCTAAGCCATTTATTTATTTATTTATTTATTTTTTTTTCTTTTTTTTTTTTTTTTTTTTTTTGAGACGGAGTCTCACGCTGTTGCCCCAGGCTGGAGTGCAGTGGCGCGATCTCGGCTCACTGCAAGCTCCGCCTCCCGGGTTCCCGCCATTCTCCTGCCTCAGCCTCCTGAGTAGCTGGGACTACAGGCGCCCGCCACCGCGCCCGGCCAATTTTTTGTATTTTTAGTAGAGACGGGGTTTCACCGTGGTCTCGATCTCCTGACCTTGTGATCCGCCCGCCTCGGCCTCCCAAAGTGCTGGGATTACAGGCTTGAACCACCGCGCCCGGCCTAAGCCATTTATTATGATATTGACGTACTTCAGTATCAGTACTAGGGACTGCTCCAAGTCCCAGCGTGACTGGGACCGCCCTGGTGCCTTCCTCTTCTTCAGACTCCTCAGCAGTGTGACAACTGTGTGGGGGGTGACACTAGGTCCTCTGGTAGGTCAGGAGCTGTACTGACCCGGTCCTGCCGGGCCACCCTGTAGCATCACACTGTGGCAGGGAGGCAGGGATTGCAAGCACCTGAGTCCTCACACGCTCAGCTGACCCCGCAGGTCCCTGACCTCGGCTGTGTTCGGTGCCTGTCCTTGTGCGTGGCAGGCAGCAGCCAGGCCTTGTGTGCAGCACCGTGCCACAGCCGTCTCGCCGTCTGCAGGACTGTTGCTGGTGACAGCAGCTCTGTATCTGGCCCTTCCTGGGAGCTCAGGAGGGTCCTGCTTACAGGGCGAATTTTGTGCTGAGACAGCGCGCTAGGCTGAGAGGCCAGGTGTTCCCGGTGGCCCAGGAAAACCAGCCGTCAGCATCTCCTGCCCACACCTGTCCTGAGGTCAGAAGGAACTTGAGTCCAGCAGGCTCCCAGAGCCAGAGAGCTTCTGCACCTGCAAAGCCCAAGTCCCTGCTTCAGACTGAAGGGAGGGGGACCTGAAGAGAATATGCATACGGCCACCTCAGACTGCACACATGGGTTGCTGGGGGAGCGGAGGGTTGCCCCTGGGCCCACCCCACCCACGCCACCCACGCCACCCTGGCAATTCAGCCTGAAACAAATGATTAGCCTCTCTGTATAGATTAATGTTTCTCTCCCAGGCATGTCAGTTCAATAAAACCCCGTTCATTTGGGCCTCACTGTGACCTCTAGGACGCTGGCCAAAGGGCAAGCATCACCAGGCCAAGGGGCCTGGGAGTGAAATCGTGGGTAGGGATAGGTGACAGGGGTGTTGAATCGGCCCGAGTGGTTCTTTTCCAGTTAATTTCGAGTCGGTCTCCAGAATGCAAGCTTGTCCAGTGCGTGGCCCACGGCCTGCGACCCGGGAAGGTTTTGAATGCGGCCGAAATTCATAAAGCTTCCTTAAAACGCTGAGGTATGTTCGCGACTTTTTCTTTTAGCTCACCGGCTGCGTAGTGTTCGTGTATTTTATGTATGGTGCAAGACAATTCTTTAACTTCAAAAGGCGGGACGCCCTGCAGTGGGACGCCAGGTTCCTCTAAGAGTGGGTGTAGGCCTCCAAAAGTGTCCACATGATACTTCCAGAACAACTTCACTCACGGAGGTGTGCAGGGAGGTGCGTGCTGCTGGAAAAGAGGCTTCAGGGGTCTGCCCAATGTCCGCAGGGCCCGGGAGAGCAGGGCCCACGGGCACAGGCAGGGAAGGCCTCGGGAGGGTCACCGTCCGACAGTCCGGCCTGCGGGGCTGCAGCACGGCCCGCTCTCAGCGGCTCTTCCTGCCCCTTTCGGTGGTGGGGCTGTGTGGGGCCCGGGGCTTTCGGCGGGGCCCGAGGGGCCGGCGAGGCTGCAGCCCTGGAGCCCCCTGCCTGGCAGCCATTTGGGCCCCAGGGAAATATCGACGCTTTGGCTAACCGAATTATTCTTTCGGTTTGAGCCAGCTCCCCTTTTTGAGTCAGATCCGGCGGCAGGGCCAGAAAAGCGCTTTCTGAAACCCCAGCAAGGTCCCGGGTGGGGGTGGGGTGGGGTGGGGGGGGCGCGGCCGAGCTGCTGGGGGCCCTCCCCCCCACCCCTAGATCTCCCCCCCACCCCTAGATCTCCCCCCGCCCCACCCCCGGCTCTCCCCCCCCCCCCCCGGCTCTCCCCCCCGCCCCACCCCCGGCTCTCCCCCCGCCCAACCCCCGGCTCTCCCCCCCCCCCCCCCCTCTCCTCCCCCGCGCCCCCCGGTTCTCTCCCCCGGCTCTCCCCCCGCTCCCCCCGCCCCCCCGGCTCTTCCCCCGCCCCCCCGGCTCTCCCCCCTCTCCCCCCTCCCCGCCCACCCCCGGCTTTCCCCCCACTCACCCCGCCCCACCCCTGGCTCTCCCCCGGCTCTCTCCTCGCCCCGCCTCCAGCTCTCCCCCCCACTCCCCCTCAGCCCTCTGTGCCCCCCTTGTGCCCCCCCCGCCGCAACCCCGGAGCCGGTGCCCAAAAGGGGCCAGGAAGCCTGCAGGGGTCGCTCAGGGCTGGGGCAGGGGCTTGGTCGAACACACTAGTGCTTAGGGCACCAAAATAGAAAAAGAAGAATGCTTGGAAAGAATTTGATGTTTCCCAAGGAGCATCGAAAATCGCCATTACGGGAAAAGTCAAACTCTTGAGGGACTTCCTTACACTAATGTAACTGTCCTGGGTTGTTTTTATTTCTAATTATGCTGGGAGGATGGGCGTCATGATCTTTTTCAAGGCTTAATGCCCCCTCCACAGTCCCTGGGGGACCTCGGGCCTTGGTGCCTCTCCAGGACATCCTGATGCCTCTGAGGTCCCATTTCAACTCCCTGGGGTCCCGGGCTGCCCAGCTGTTATTTTGCAGAATTTCTCTCCCACAGTGTCACCAGTAGTTCTGCTTATGGCTCCTGCCACTGAGTCACAAGGGGAGGAGGGGATTTCTGAGCTGTTTCAACACTTACCCAGAATATTAGAGGTTTCATGCAGCCCTTGTTTATTTGAAAAAAAGTAAAGAAAGCCCCAAAGCCAACAAAATATGACACACTTGTACAGGAGGGAAGGCAGGGGGTTGGGGGCCTTGCGGAACCAAAAGGTCTCTCTGCTGAGCTGGGGCTGGAGCTGGAAGTCGGGTTTCCTGTCCCTACTCCCCCAGCCTGGGCCCACCCCGTGCCTTCTGTTTCACCCAGGGCTGTGGAAACCAGCTAATGTTTATGGAGTACTTCCTCTCGCCAGTGGGCACAGTTCTAAGCCCTTTATAAGAAATAGCTCATCCAATGCCCGTAATTGCACCCGGAGGCGTGAGGGCTGTTATTGTGCCTGACAGCCGGTTTCATAGATAGGAGACAGCACGGAGAGCTCAACTGCACTGGGCTACTTGGTTTTCCTGTGGAGAAAAATTTGCCCATCGCTTTGGCACAGAATCTGTGCCAAGGCAGTCCTCAGAGTCCAGCCACAGGATGCCCAGAACCTCCCTCCAGCTGAGACAAGCTGGCCAGGGGCTTGGGGCCTCCGAGCTCCTTGGGGAGCTAAGGGGGTGCTGTCCTGGAGTCCAAGACCTGGGCTGTACTCACTACCCCTGGCCAGGATTCAGTAGCAACAGGGATACCCAGGAAAGGGGCTGTGGCCTGAGCAGTCAGCCTGCAGCCATAGGGAGGGTGTGACTCCAGCGAGAGGGGTACATGTGAGGTCAAGGCTCCAGCATCTAGAATGTGCTGCCCTTGACAATGAGGAAGCGCTAATCCCTGGAGAAGGAAGGGCAGATGATGCCTGGTGATGGAGGGAGATGTGGGATGGGGGTGGAGGTGGGTGCCTGGCCTCTTCCTTCTCCCCATCCTCCATGCCCTTCATTCTCCTGTGGATCTTCATTTAGCACCTACTGTGCACCTGCCCTCAGTGGCCTCTCACTTCCTCCCCTTCCTTCCCAATTCCTTTACCAACTCTGAGATCTTCTGAAGCGACTGTGAGACCTTGGCTAAGTCCCTTCCCACTTAGACCCTCAGTTTCCTCTTCTGGAGGAGCAGCGGCCGGGGCTCTGCGGCCCTGTCAGCAGCGTGGCAGATAGTAAAGAGCACTCCTAGCTGGAGACGAGAGGCTTGGGGGCTGCTGGCCAGTCACACAGTGGCATGAGGCCGACCACGGGAGCACGACGTGGCACATGCCACGGCAGAGGTGTGTGCTGAGACCCCTGGGTATCTGCCTCAGGTGGGCCCTTGAAGGATGAGCAGAAGCTCACTGGGTAGATATGGTGGGAACTGGCAAGCTGGGGAAGGCTCCTCCAGGCCCAGAGGGTACAGCTCATGCGCACACGCAGCCCCAGGAACAGCACGGGGCACTGGGGCAAAGCCCTCCCAGTGTGGCTATACTGCCATATTTGCCAGAGAGGGGGGATGCCAAACTAGCTACCTCCATGTCCAGAGCTGTCTTTACCCAGGCCCAAGGCCCAGGGAAGCCCCCTTCACGCAGCCCTCTGCCTTCAGCCGTGGCCACTACCCCTCAGGCAGGTCTGGAAGAGCCTGCTGAGGCCAAGGCGGAGAGAGAGAAGGCAGTTTTAACAGAGCAAAGTCCGTCAGGCTGGCCCCATGGCTGAAGACACCATTGCACAGGTGGGCAGCTGGGGTGAGGAAGGGGGGCTGAACAACCCTTCCGGGAGTCCAAGGCAGGCCAGGGTACCCCAGATGTGGGGAAGAACGCGTCAGGGGCTTCTGGGCTGGCTCTCTGGTGAGTTAGTGTATAGATACGTTTGTGCGATCCTACGTGTGAGCTGTGGGCTCCTGGCATGCCAGACCCATGCATAGATGCACAGGCATGTGTGCACAGGTTTGCACACTCGCGCCTGGGCCTGCAGCAGCAAAAAGGATGCACAGCAGATGCGGGGAGAATGAGAGCTCTTGGGGTGTAGACAGGACCATTTAGACCTGGGTTCACCTTGGATTCTCCCTGCCAGGTACCGTTTCTAACAAAGGTAGTTGGGATGTCAGGCAGGGAGGGCAGTACTGCCTATGGCAGGTGCCGGGTGGATGACACCATGATGATGAAAGCAGGGGCCTGGGCTTCAGGTCGGGGCTGCAGTGTGGGGGAGCCGCAGTGAGGGTATGAAACCTCGGAGAGATCTGAGTTCTTGGAGCCAGTGGACCCTCGATCATTGCAAGGCTGAAAGTTTTAGTTTTCATATTCGCAAAGTCCCATGAGTTCATCTGGGGAGGAGGAATTAGAGCAGTATCTCCCCGAAAAGCCTGGGCTTCCAGTATCGAAGGGGTTAGTGGGGCCCACTCAGATTGGAGATGAGTCACTGACTTCCCCCACAATTCCTCCCTGCACGCCCGCATCCTGGCCAGAGCCTAGGACCCCACCAGGAACCCGGGGAGCGGGGCCGGGGGGTGCTTCGCAGCTGCTACCCAAAGACCTCGAAAACCTGATCGGGAGTGGGGTCTCAGGGCCCAGCCCCAGGTCATCAGGGCAGGGCCTGAGGAGCACAGAATCCACCCTGCAGAAGTGCTGATGCCACTGGGGAAGGAGGCTGTTCTCGTAGCCGCCACAATAGAATGACCAGTTGTTGAAGGCTTATGTTATTTCTCACCCTCACAGTAATCTTGCAAGCTAGGTATTGCTAACGCCATTTCACACGGGAAAACTGAGGGTTGGAGACAGTGAATAACCCATCCCAGGTCATACCACCTGCAAGGGAGGGTACCCGGATTGCACACCAGTCCGCCTGGCTCCAGAGCCTGGGGAGGTTTCTGTTCTCTGGACTGGTTGAGAAGCCCCCAGGGAGGCATGGACCTCTCCTAGCCTGTTGCTGCAGGAGTCAGCGTGTGAGGGGAGCCTGCCTCAAGTGTTTAGGGTCTGCCACCATGAACCTGAGTGATTCCACACTGCCTAGGCATGGCTGGGACGCCGTTAGGAAGTCTCCAGGCCTCTTTAGGGCTACTGAGGGTGAGATGACGTCTGTGTCCTGCTCACAGCTGAGACCCAATTCACGTTGTGGGTCCTGGCCCAGAGGGCAGGTGTTATAACGAGACTGAGGGCAGCTTTTTTTTTTTTTTTTAAGCTGGGGTCTGGCTCTGTCGCCCAGGCTAGGGTGCCCTGGTGCAATCAAAGCTCACTGCAGCCTTGAACTCCTGGCTCAAGAGATCCCCTCCCACCTCAGCTCCTGAGTCACTGGGACCACAGGCCCACGCCGCTGCCCCCCACAAGGGTCAGCTTCGTGATCAGCAGCTCTCCCCAGGTCATCACAATCCTGCCCCCAGGATGTGGAAAGTGTCGCTGGCAGTTACCACTGTCCCATAAGTCTGGCGGATTCCCAGCTCCGCGTTCTCCAAATACAGGGCAACTAAAGGGAAAAGGGGGAAATAGAAATTAAGGCATCACCCCTCACGACTTGGCAGTTAGTCTAGCGGAAAATCGGCACCTCTCCAGAGGTTTGGGGACCCCTCTTTCCCCTCCCTGTGTCCCCAGGCCGATCCCCAGCCCTTTACTCCAACGGTAGACCTGAAGTTGTCGAGATATCAACTCGACATCTTAGGAGGGAGGGGAGAAACACTGAAAGAAAAAACAAAACAAAACCAGCTGCCCCCAGGAGGGACAACGATTCTCTGAAGATCAGGCGGTCCCGAACTTCCCCCAGCACCCTGAACAACGAGGTAAACTGCGGTGTGGCGGGCAGCTCCCTCTACTCCCGCTAGCTGGATGTCAGCGCCCACCGCAAGCCCAGGGCTCAGCTGGCAGGGCCCCGCATGCAGCCCCCACCCGGGGCAGGGCTGAGCGGCAGAGCGTACCAGCCGCGCCCCCTTCCTGGCCGTGCTCCTGCCCGGGCCCCTGGAGCCTGCCTCTCCCCCTCTGATGTAAGCTGATATTTTAATTCTCTTACAAGGAATGGTGTTTAGAGAAATGACTTAACCGGATTACTCATCGTCTCTAATGACTTGGCCGGACTCCGGCGCTATTCCTAGACGTGACGCTTGAGGCTTTGATTCTTTCTCTCTTTTCTTTTGCTCCTTTTTTTTTTTTTTTTTTAAATACCAAGAAATTACAGCCCTGCCTACACAGAGGCCCAGCCCCTACACGCCCCCCTTGCATGGCATCCTGGGAGATGGAGTTCTTTCCTGGCCCCAGTCACGCCCCCATCGCCTAGGGACCCCCATCCCCAGCCCAACTCCTTGCCCCTCTCCCGCCTCATCTTGGTGGGAGATGGGCAGGGTCTGGCTGGGCAGAGGTCATTTAACCTCTACATGCCTTGCTTTACTCTTCTGTCACATGGAAGGGTCACCTGACATACAACAGAGAGTGGAAGGGTCAGTTGAGACCTTATTTTAAGTAAAAGTGTCACACAGACCCAATGGTTTTAAGAGATTCCTTGTCCAGTGCATTTTGTGCTGAGCTCCAGTCAAGACTCCCACAGAGCTTTAGTTACCCTGACCCTGGGACTTACCAGTGCCTGGCCCTCACCCAGCCCACACTTACTCCTTCCTATCTGTGGAGGAGTCTGCGGGCTTGTCCAGCACTTACTCTCTGGTTCTCTGTTGTAATAAAGGGATAGATACAGATACAGCGCCCACTTCAGAGGGCTAGAGCGACATTGAATGAAATACTCCATGCAAGATGGTGCAGTGTGTGTTAGGGTCAGCCCTGGTCCAAGGCTTTTTCACCCCTTTCAGCACAAGACCTTGGCTGAGTAGCTGGAGCAGGGACTGATTCTTAGCAGCCTGTGAAGTTGGCAAGGGCCACATCTTCTGCTCCACAAGGATATCGACTTCGTTCTGGCCGTGGCTACATCCCATGTCTAGCTCAGTGCTGGCACGTAGTAGGACCACACAACACATATTGGATGAGTGGATGACTGAAAAAGTGGAGAGTTATCCTGCTTTCCAGAGGAGGAGGCTGAGGCCCTGAGAGGTTCAGTGACTTGTCCAAGGCCACACAGCTGGGCTGTGTCTTCAGTGGGGATGAAAACCCCAGTTTTCTCTCCCTGCCCTCCGTTCCCCTCCCCCAGGGGAATTCAGCTTCCACCATTCAGGCTCAGGAAGTTCAGAACCATGGGTTTCTACCCTGCTGGGACACAGTGGGGAGATGTGGGGTGGAGAGGTGAACCCAGCCCAGACCCTGGCCCAACACAGGAAGTCCTTCCAGATTGGCCGGAGGTTGGAGGGAACCTAGAGCCAGGTGCAGATGCAGTTTCCAGCATGGACAAAGCTCGGGAAGCTGGTTTACACGCGCCCTGGGGTACAGTGGCCAAAGCTCTTTCAGGCAGGAAGTTGGCCCTTGGTGATCTGGGACTCACAACCACCTCCCCACTGCCTCACCCCCAGCAGTTCCCCAAAGGCCAAAAGCTATTCTTGTCTTTTTCTAAAAGAGGCATTTGAAACCATGAGCCAATTTTTTCCATTCCTGAGCTTGGGTATCATCTATTTCGGGCATTTGTTGTTTTCCATGAGTTGCAAATGCTGCTGTGAAGCTGGCCTTTCCTGGACAGCTAGCTCGGGGAACGAGGAGTTAGGCAAGCAGGGTGGAGCTGCGTTAAAAATACTTCCCTGCTTCGTTTCTCCTTTGAAAACAAAGCCCTAGGGGCCTTTGGCAACTGCTGAGCCTGGGAACTGAGCTTCCCAGGATAGAAGACTGGCTATGCATTCTGTTTCCTGAGGGCACTGGAGGGGTTTGTCGGTCCCAGACGACACAAAAGCACTGATTTTACTGTGTGACTTTGGGCAGTTTGCTTAACCTCTCTGGGCCTGGTGGCCTCCTTTCTAAAATGAGACCAGGTGGACAGATGATCTTGAATGGTCCCTACGGCTCTGAGAGCTCCAGGAGGAGAACCACCCCCGGGGCCAGATTTTCTTCCTAGAAATGGGCTAACAAGAGGTGCTAGGACATGGAAGTGGGAGTTAGAAAGCAGCTTTTAGCTCAGTCTGGGAACACTTTGTGAGCTCTTTAGCCCTGAAACTGTTCTAAGGGGGTCTATAATGTTCTCAGCAGGATTCATGTAATTCCAAAAAGATTAAACGCTATCAAGAGGAGATTAAATACACTGTGCTGGGCACACAGCCCAGCAGTTCCCAAAGAAGCAGATCTGTGTTCTAACAAGGAAAGTCTGTAAGATCTAGCGGTAATCGAAAAAGCAAGTTTCAGAATGCAGCAATGAGAATTGTATTGTTTCCTTAAACATACACATAAAACAAAGCTATATATTTTTCTATACCTGGATACACACATATTTTTGAAAATACATAGGGAAAGTTCTGGAAGACTTCACCCAATCTGACAGGTCCTTAACTCTGGGGCAGGGAGGGAACTGGATTTGGGGTGGCATCAGAGAGGGCCGATCTACTTGCATGTTTTTACAGGAAGAATGTGTTTATTTATTAAGTGATGGTTTGTTTTTCTTATTCTTGAGACACACAAAGAGACATCAGGACACTGAGGGGCTAGGTGACCCCTCTGTAGGCACAGAGGCGTCCTGGCCTGGGACCCTGTGGTTGAAGAGTGCAGGAGGAGGGCGGCTTTGGGCCGGAGTGGAGGTGTGTGAGATGGAGGCTTGAGCAATGGAAGTGTTTACGCTTTTAGCCAGATGAATGAAGATGTCTGTTTTCCGCAGGATTTACGGGCCATTGTAAATTACTTTCTATTGCAAACAGTTGCCTCAGGAAGCAATTAAATTTAGATCCTATCGTTCCCAGGCTGGCACAGGCAGGTGTTGACTTGCTGAGGCTTTGCACAACAGCCCTTGTCTGTCAGAATGTGCCCAGCTGCCCGGATGGCAGAATAACCTTAACGCTTGGTGGAATGAGCTGCTGTCTTATAAGATAGTGAGTTCCTTGTCAGTAGGGGTATCCAACCCACAAGTGAGGGGTTGGCCTAGATTGTGACCCCGGAGGCTGCATCCGGAGCTCCATTCCCAACTTTGGGCCTAGTGCCTGCCAGTGAATGCTTCCAGAATGGACAAAGGTGCTTCCTGATGGCATCCCATCATAGTGTCTTCCACCACAGCCTTAGCTCTTCTGGAGGGGAAAGTGGCTTGTGAACTTGGAAGTGGGATGCATTGTTATAATGACCGTTACGATTGTTCTGGGTGTCCATTACCAACTCTACAGGTGCTGGCTCTTACAAGCCAACCCATTACGAGGCAGACAGGGGATTTATCCTGCAGAGCCCACAGTGTCATCTGCTCTAGACTGAGCCTGCAGACATCTTCCATCCCAGGGCCAAAGAGCAAGGGCCAGGGTTTCAGGTTCACCAAACTGCAGCCCTGGTCCATTCTTTTAGTGTGAGGAGGGGTACCAGTATGACAAGTGGTCAGTAATGGGTGCAAAGTGGGTGGGGGGGATGCCTGGGTATGAGGGCTCCTCTTCCTGGGTCTAGCTCTGGCTCCAACACCTACCAGCTGTGTTACTTGAGCTGATCTCTCAGACCTCAGTTTTACCCTACAAAATGAGGACAATGATGGTGTGAAGTGCATACAGCTATTATGAGTATTAAAATTCATCAACGAAGATTTCTGTGTAGCTTCTATGTGCTAGGAACAGTGTTCCCGTCCTAGGTAACCACCTGCTGAGACGGAAACCCTGAGCCTCCGTTTCTTCCTCTTTGGCCTGCACAGGTCCAGGTTGCTGCTATGGCTGGCTGGGCACCTCCTCCTGCCTCCATTCACCCTAGGCCTCATTCCCACCTCCCACAGCCTGAACTCATGCCCCCTCTTAGGACTACTCAGCTTGTAGCTGCCACACTCTGTCTGCATTATGTATGTGGGCATTGACTATTACTGGCAGGCCTGGCCACAGAACCTAGGCCAAGGATTTCCTAGTTCCGTCCTTGTCTAGCTCACACTAACCACCTCTCCTTTTTTTTTTCTTTTTTTTTTTGAGGCAGGGTCTCCGTCTGTTGCCCAGGATAGAGTGTAGTGGTGTGATTGCAATACACTACAGCTTCGACCTTCTGGGCTCAAGTGAGCCTCCCGCCTCCGCCTCCCAAAGCACAGGGATTCCTCACCTGGCCTTCTTTGTTGGCCTGGGTGGGGAATGGGAAATGCACAGGGCCACTTTCTTTTTTTTTTTTTTTTTTTTTTTTGAGACGGAGTCTTGCTCTTGCTCTGTCGCCCAGGCTGGGGTGCAGTGGCCGGATCTGAGCTCACTGCAAGCTCCGCCTCCCGGGTTTACGCCATTCTCCTGCCTCAGCCTCCCGAGTAGCTGGGACTACAGGCGCCCGCCACCTCGCCCGGCTAGTTTTTTTTTGTATTTTTTAGTAGAGACGGGGTTTCACCGTGTTAGCCAGGATGGTCTCGATCTCCTGACCTCGCGATCCGCCCGTCTGGGCCTCCCAAAGTGCTGGGATTACAGGCTTGAGCCACCGCGCCCGGCTTGCACAGGGCCACTTTCAAATCAAAGTCAGAAGCACTTTGCTTGCTCCACAGAGCCCTCAGTGCTCTGCTGAAAGCAAGGAGGATTTTTCCAAGGCTCTAGTTTTGCCTTCAGGGAAACTGAGGCACAAGGCATCAATGATTCCTGGGGGTCCTGCCTCCGCTCCTCTAGGTGAGTAGCCTTTTCCATGGGCCCCACTCTGAAAGCCGAGAGGCCAGGGGCACGCACTACAATTCCCAGAGGTCCCCGGGCGCGGGAACGTCCCCCCCACCCCACGCCTCCCCCGCACGACGGAGCCGGGCCCACCAATGGGAGCCCAGAGTGGGGCGAGCGGGGGCGGGACGGGGCGGGGCTGCGGGGAGGCGGCCGGCGGGCGGCGCCGCGAGCCAGTAGCTCAGAGAGCGCGGGATCCGGACAGCCGCGCGCTGAGGGTCTCGGGGCGAGCGCCGCGCGACGTCGCCGGGCCATGGGTAAGCGGCTCCACGGCGCGGCCCGGGCCGGGGCTCGGCGGCCCTGCAGGGAGGGCCCAGGTGCCGGCGCCGGGTCCCCTCCAGCCCTCGTGGCGGTCGGGGCGCTGTGCGGGGCGGAGAGGGGTCCGCGGTGGGCTGCGGGGCGCGGGCCGAAGGGAGCGAGCCCGGCCCGCGGCTTCAGCGCTCCCGGCCGGCGCGGAAGGGGTGAGGCCGGGCGTCCGCGCGCGTTTCGAGAAAAGGAAAGACAAAAAGTTTTGGCGGCCAGGGGCTTCCCGGGCGTTTATCTCGAAACTCTCTTCGCCGTCTTTTGCCTGAAATGTGCCGAGCCCGGCACGGCGCTGTCGTCCCACTTCCTGCTGCGGTTTCCCCCGCGAGCCGGGCTCAGCTCCTGTGTTGTGACAGCTGCCGGCGGCCGCCCTCCGCCCCTGACACCCCGCGGGTTTCCGAACCGCGGCGCCGCCGGGCGGGCGCAGACTCCGGGTCCGGGGCGCGCGGCCCTTCCCTCTGCGGCGCCGTTTCCTGCAGGGGCTGCGCGGGTGCGAAGAACTTGCTCAATGCGCTGTGAAGGCTCCACGGTTCCTCTTTCGGCCGCGGGCTGCGCTGATGGTCCGGGGCGCCCGGCTTCGCGCCCCTGCCCATTCCTTCTCTTCCGTTCTCTCTTTCCCTCTCCTGTCTCCCCGCCCACCCGCCGCATCCCCGCAGGAGAGGGGTCGCTTCCCTGGTTCCTCTCCTGTCCCTTGTGTGTCCCCTTCTTTTCCCTTGGTCTGCAGAAGGGACGGGGCGGCGGGTGGGGAGCGCCGGGGAAGAGGGCAAGGGCGCGGGCAGCGATGCCCGGCTTCGCGCTCGGTGGGAGCAGCGGGGCAACCCGGGCCCGCGCTCAGTCCCTCCGCGGTGTCTAGGGGTCGCCCGGTCTGGGGTCGCGTCTTCCTCCGCCCAGCGCCGGCGTGGTGGGGTTTGCGCGATGCAGGACCCCCGAGGGCACGGGGGGTCCCGAGGCGCTGCGGGTCCAGTGTCCCTTTGTTTGCGGAGTCTTGGGTCAGTAAAGAGGGCTCCGCGGGCCCCAGGGGAGGACAACAGGTGCCTCTTGCGCCACCCGGGCCCCACTGGTGGGAGCCCACACGCACGGTGGCGTCTCTGCCTACAGGCAACGCTAGAGCACAGGAGGGGTGGGAGATGGGGCTCGAGGACTTCACCCCACGGCAGAGCTCAGAGCCCAATCCAGGCCGTAGGGACCCGCCTAGGGCCTAGCACTTGGTGTGGCAGAGGTAGAAAGGGCCTCCGACAATCTGCCTCTATAGTTGGGAGACGTCACCTGGCACCTCTGAGCCTCTGTCCCGTAGGTGGAATGGGGACACATGAAGCCATCTGAGGAGCTCTCACTGTCACCACCAAATGTGGTCCAGACTCAGTGGGGAGGGACAGCCCCATCCTGGAATTGGGGCTTTTAGGACATCCCAGAGCTTGGTAAGAGGGACAGGGAGAGTGGGGCTTGGAAGTTGATAGCCTCACATTCAGTGTCCCCCGCACCTCCTTCCCCTTCTGTACCCTCTGGTGGCTCTTGTGGCCTCAGCTGCTCCCAGACCCTGTCTCTCTCGCCCTCCCCCAAGCTGAGGTACTGAGGCCGGGTTGTGGCTTGAGCTGCACCTGTGCCCCGGTATGGAGTGGGGGTCCCAGGCCCATGGCGTTTCTCTTCATTGCTGGCTCCAGCTCAGCCCCTGGCAGGCGCCCCGTCCCCAGACTCCTGGACCAAGCTCCGCGGAGACTCGGCCTGGCCGCCGCTCTCGCGCTGCCAAGTGGACCGGCCGTTTCGCCGCTTCAAAGGCTGTCTTTGTTTCGCTCCAGCTCAAGCTCAGAGAAACTTAAGCCAACAACCTCAGCCGAGGGGGCGGGGCGGCGTCTGCTGGTTGTTATTGAGGCTGCTGTTACCATTATTGTGGTAATTGACGCACTGTTCCCAGTCGGTGACTTTTCATGAAAGGAAGTGTCACTTCCTTCCCATCACACCCAGGGTGAATGGGGCGGGCAGCAGAAAGATGGGGAGGGAGGGAGAGAAGGAAAGGGGTGTGCGCCTCCAGCAGACCCTTAGGCTTGAGAGCTGTGTGGCCGTGTACTAGTCACTGCCCCTCTCTGGGCAACAGGGGTCTGTAAGTCCTGCACCCAGGAGGCTGATGTTTCCGGAGCAGCTGCTGGGCAGCGAGGTGCCTTGGGGAGGGAGCAGGACAAGCAGGCCTCCGGTCTTCTCACTGCGCCTGGCTGTGGTTTGTGGGGGAAGCCTCCTTTCTCTTCTCGATTTCTTCCGCTGAGAACACTGGGCACATTGAGTCTAGCACGCCCATCTTGTGGATGGGAAAGGGAGATACAGAAGCAGTGACCAACTTGGTAAGAGGTGCAGCCATGCGGTGCTAGAGCCCCTTGCTCCGTCTGTCCTCTTGGCCCACTCTCATGTCCTTACAGCTTGATGTCTGCCAGGGCAGGGGCCCGCTGACTTCCCCACATCCACCCACTGCCCAGCCCCATAGCTACCTTCTAGTCCTAGCTAAGCCCCATGAGACACCTTAAGTTTGTCCTCAGTGACTCGACCACCGCCCCACTGCCTTCACCTTCCTGCCTTTGCGTACCCCAACTTCACCAGGTTGGCTGGGCCCTGGCCAGAGCTGGCCCCCTACTCCCTTAGGTAACGGAGCAGTTCTTTAAAAGGAATCTCAGTAGGTATCAACAGGTCTTTCCTCCTTCCTCAAGATTATGGAGATAACACCCCTTATTCAAAGATGGTGGGTCCTCTGGGCCCTCCCCCACCCAGGCCAGGGAAGTTGATTCACAGGGTGTGGGGGCCGTGCCCCCCACGGCCCCACTGCCCAGCACTCTCACCAGCCCCCTCCCATCCCTGAGCCTGGATGCCTTAGCAGGCAACACAGACCTGCTCTTGCTAGCAGAGTGACCGCAGCGATATGCTGGGAAACTGCACATCTCCTTGGGGAAAGGGGATGAGTTTGCACCCTCTGAGCACAGATAAGGAACCTGAGGTCTCCCTGCTCCCATTACAAAGAAAAAAGACTTTAGCTGTCAGGGATCAGCGTCTCTCAGGAGTCAGACTACCCTGGTTCTGAATCCCAGCTCTGCCATGGATAAGCTGCGTGGCCCCAGGCAAGTCACTGAACCTCTCTGAGCCTCAGGTATTCTCTCTGTTATATCTGGATGGCTGGGAAGATTCAACAAAGCAGTGTTGTATGAGATGCCCAGCCCACGCCAGCCAGGGCACTGATTTGAGTCGGTGGAGCATATAACTTGAGAACAAGTAGACCTACTGGAGGGAGCGACAGATTAACCTCTTCAGTGCTGGAGTGGTAGGATCTGGGAGTTGAGCTTGACTCAGACAGGCGCCATGGAGTTAGAAAGAAATGAGACTCATAGCACAGGAAGAGCCTCAGGCAATCCTCCCGCCCAGCACCCTGCTGCACCCTCTGTCTAGTGAGGGACGGGGTCACTAGGAGCCCAGGCTCGTCTTCTGGTGCAGCCACCTAGCCTGCCCTGGCCCTCTTCCCAGCAGTGAAATGAGGAAATTGCAGGGGGGCTTGTGGAGTGAACTACCGTTGTCAGGGTTTTTCTAACACCATTTTCTAGCTGCACAAAACCCAAGGAACAAACTAGGAATAAACCTCCCCAAGAAAGCACAGGGGCTTTTTAAGAAGGAACTTCTGAGGACTGCAGAGGGAAACCTGAATTATGGAGACACATGATCCTGAAAAGAAAGATGCAGTACTGTAAAGGTATTATTTTTCCTCAACGTAGTTTATAAACTTAAATGCAATCAAAGCCCTAGTAGTGGGAGTTGTTTGTTTGTTTGTTTGTTTTGGAGACAGAGTCTCTGTCCCCAGGCTGGAGTGTAGTGGCCTGATCTCAGCTCACTGCAACTTCCACCTCCTGGTTCAAGTGATTCTCCTGCCTCAGCCTCCCGAGTAGCTGGGATGATTGGTGTGTGCCATCATGCCCAGCTAATTTTTGTATTTTTAGTAGAGACGAGGTTTCACCATGTTGGCCAGGATGGTCTCGATTTCTTTCTTTTTTTTTTTTTTTTGAGACGGAGTCTCGCTCTGTCGCCCAGGCTGGAGTGCAGTGGCGCGATCTCGGCTCACTGCAAGCTCCGCCTGCCGGGTTCACGCCATTCTCCTGCCTCAGCCTCCCGAGTAGCTGGGACTACAGGCGCCCACAACCGCGCCCGGCTAATTTTTTTGTATTTTTAGTAGAGACGGGGTTTCACCGTGGTCTCGATCTCCTGACCTTGTGATCCGCCCGCCTCGGCCTCCCAAAGTGCTGGGATTACAGGCGTGAGCCACCGCTCCCGGCCGGTCTCGATTTCTTAACCTCGTGATCTGCCCGCCTCGGCCTCCCAAATGTGTTTTTTTTTTTTAATTTTTTTGTTTTGTTTTGTTTTAAGAGAATGTAACAGAATTATCCCAAAGTTCAGATGGAATATTTTAAAAAGACAAGTAATATTGGGCAACTTGCCCTCTGGATAGTAAGTTGTTTTGTAAAGCTACAAAAAATTAAAACAGTGTGCACAGGTCCTAGCATTCCACCGTGGATGAAACAGAATAGAAAGTCCAGAAATAGTCCCACATGTGTTCCTTATAAGCATTGACATTGTGGGGAAAGTAGCTTTTTACACCACTGGGGGAGGAGGCCACTCACTGGGACCCCCTAACCAATGGGGAGAAAATATGGCTAGGATCCCTATTTCATTCTGTATACAGGAATAGATTCCAGATGTGTTACGAGTGAGTAATGAGACAGTAATCACCATCATCATCATTATTGCTTGCTGGATGGAGAAAGGTGAAGTCTGGATGACATTCTTATGGAGAGCACTTTTCTTTTTTGCATTTGATCCCCCACTTCTGCTACAAATAAAACATGCAAGGCATTGTGCCAGGAAGGCGCCTGCACACAAGGCTGGGAACAGGGCAGCAGTGCGGTGGCTCGTAGCAGCAGCAGCTCTCGGGCAAGTGGGTTTCTCCTGCCTCTGTGGGCTGAGTGGGGCCGGGAGACGGGGCCTCCAGCTCCATAAGCCTTTTCCCTCCTCCGCGGAGCCAGGAGAGGGCCCACCCCACCGCGCAGGTCCTGCCTGCCTGGCTGCCAGCTCTCTACTTCCCAACGCAGGACCTGTGTGGCCCAACATCTATGGCGGTGGGTTTCAAGCTTATTTTTTTATAGCATTTATTACATTTTTTACAAATGTAACCCTGATCTGTGAATGATCAGGGAAAGGGAGAGATTAGGGCAGCGAGGGACAAGACAGAGGACACCCTGAAGACCAAGGGGGAGAGGACTGTCCCTTCTCGTTCATCTAATGCTGCGGAAATGGGGGTCCAAAGGCCTGCAACCCAGAGGGCCCTGGCAGGACAGAGCACCCACGCTGAGAAGGGAGACCGAGTTCATTTGGGGACTCGGCTGGACACAGAGATAGAATGTTTCCCTTTGTGGCTTAAGGCGACAGCTCCAATCCCTTTCCCATCTGGGGTTAAACAGCTCAAACTGGTGACCTCCTTTCCAGGTAACACCAGTGCCTGACTCCGGGAGATCTTCCCCCAGTGTGGTCCAGGCAGAGCTCACAAACTCTGAACCACGCAGAAGGGACTAGGGCCCCTCTCGCCCTGTGGCTCGCAGCCTGGCTGCCCACTGGGATGCCCTGGGGAGCTTTGACCCTGCTGCCCCACCTTGGACCTTACATCAGACTCTGAGGGTGGGGCGGGAGCATCAGCGTCTTTCCAAATGCTCCTCCAGGTGATTCTGATGGGCCCTGTCTAACCGCCGTATTTTTCTGAAGCCCAAGGGGCAGTGACTTGCCAGGGTCACATAGCAAGTCAGTGACTGAGAAGCCCCAGTCATACCAAGGAAGATGTGGAGAGGGTCCCTGGATGCCGAGGCTCTGGGGCTGAAGGAATGAGGGGAGGGGATGTGTGAGCCGAGGGCAGCAGGCAGCGGGAGTAGAGCCGGTGGAGGAGGTGCTCCCGGACCTGGAAGGTTTTGGGAATTCACAGATAGCTAGGAGAGAACTCAAGGATCTTCCTCTCCCATTTCACAGCAGGGAAGACTGAGGCACAGTCACAGAGGACTTGGCTGGAAAGGCATCAGTCTGGTGGGTCACTTGTTAGTACCCAGGATTTCTGGAGACGGGTGTGTCAGAAGCTAGCCCAAGAGGGTGGCCCCGGTCTCTTTCTCTTTGACAAGCCTTAGGATTGGTTTCTCTCCAGGCTTACTTGGACTGTTCATGAAGGCTTTGCAAATGTTGGTAACCACAGCAGCCACTGGACCAGAATCAGACCTTGATTTGAATCCTGGTCCGCCAGGGAGTCAAGCGACTTACCCATAACCATTCTGGCTTCAGATTCCCTCTCTTTCAAATGGAATTCCTTCAGGACTGAGGGAGCAAATGTGCAGGCACACCTTGCTCTATCATGCTTTGCTTTATTGTACTTCACAGATACTGCATCTTTTACTCATTGAAGGTTTGTGGCAACCCGGCATCGGGCAAGTCTATCGATGCCATTTTTAACAGCATGCGCTCACTTTTTGTCTCGGTGTCACCGTTTCGTGATTCTTACAACACTTCAAACTTTTTCATTATTGTATCTGTTATGGTGATCTGTGATCAGTGATCTTTGATGTTACTATTGTCATTGTTTTGGGGTACCATGAACCCCACCCACAAAGACAGTGAACTAAATCGATAAATGTTGTGTGTGCTCGTCCTCCACCTGCTCCATCAACCAGCATTCCCCATTTCTCTTCCTCTCTTTCTCTTCTGTGGCCTCCCTGTTGCCTGAGGCACAACAATATTGAAAGTGGGCCAATTAATCCTACAGTGGTCTGTAAGTGTTCAGGTGAAAGGAAGAGTTACAGGTCTTTATCTTTAAATGAAAAACTAGAAATAATTAAGCTTAGTGAGGAAGGCAGGTCGAAAGCCCAGACAGGCCGAAAGCTAGGCCTCTTGCACTGGTTTGCCAAGTTGTGAATGCCAAGGAAAAGCTATTGAAGGAAATCAGAAGTGCTGTTCCAGTGGAACACACATGGTAAGAAAGCGAAAAAGCCTTATTGCTGATAATGGAGAAGGTTTGAGGGGTCGGGATAGAAGATCCGACAAGCCATAACTTAAGCCAAAGCCTCATCCAGACCAAGGCTCTGAATCTCCAATTCTCTGAAGGCTGAGAGAGGTGAGGAAGCTGCAGAAGAAAAGTTGGAAGCTAGCAGAGGTTGCTTCATGAGGTTTAAGGAAAGATGCCATCTCCATCACATAAAAATGCAAGGTGAATCAACCAGGGCTGGTGTAGAAGCTGCTGCAATTTATCCAGAAGATCCAGCTGAGATCATTGATGAAGGTGGCCACACTACCACAGATTTTCCATGTAGATGAAACAGTTTTGTATCAGAAAAAGATGTCATCTAGGACTTTCATAGCTAAGACGTCAATGCATGGCTTCAAAAGACAGGCTGACATGTTAGGGCTAATGCAGCTGGTGGCTTTAAGTTGAAGCCAATCCTCATTTATCATTCCAAAAAAACCTAGAACCTTGAAGAATTATGCTAAATCTACTCACTCTGTTCTACAAATGAAATAACAAAGCCTGGATGACAGCACATCTGTTTATAACGTGGTTTACTGAGTATTTTAAGCCAACTGTTGAGACCTACTGCTCAGAGAAAAGATTCCTTTCAAAATATTACTGCTCATTGACAAGGCAGCGGGTCACCCAAGAGGGCTGATGACAGTGTACCAGGAGCTGCATGTTTTCATGCCTGCTAGCACAACATTTATTCTAGAGCCGAGGATCAAGGAGTGCTTTCAAGTTTCAAGTCTTATTATTGAAGAAATCCATTTTGTAAGGCTATAGCTGCCATAGACAGTGATTCCTCTGATGGATCCGGGCAAAATACATTGAAAACCTCCAGAGAGCATTTAAGGAACATTTGTGATTTGTGGGAGGAGGTCAGAATATCCAAGCATTTGGAAGAAGTTGATTCCAACCTTCACGGATGACTCTGAGGGCTTCAGGATTTCAGTGGAGAAGTCACTGCAGATGCGGTGGAACCTGCAAGAGAACTAGAGTTAGAAGCAGAGCTTGAGAATGAGACTGAATTGCGGCAATCTCATGATCAAACTTGAGTGGATGAGGAGTTGTTTTGTATGGGTGGGCAAAGAAAGTGACTTTTTTGGTTTCTGGTTTTTTCTTTCTTTCTTTCTTTTTTTTTTTTTTTTGAGGCAGTCCTATTCCATCGCCCAGACTGGAGTACAGTGGCGTGATCTCGGCTCACTGCAGCCTTCACCTCCTAGGTTCAAAGGATTCTCCTGCCTCAGCCTCCCAAGTCGCTGGGACTACTGGGACCTGCCCCACACCCAGCCAACTTTTGTGTTTTTAGTAGAGACAGGGTTTTGCCATGTTGGCCAGGCTGGTCTCAAACTCCTGACCTCAGGTGGTCCGCCCACCTCGGCCTCCCCAAGTGCTGGGATGACAGGCATGAGCCACTGTGCCCATCCTAAAGTGGCTTCTTGAGGTGGAATCTACTCCTGGTGGAGATGCTGTGAACATTGTCAAAATGACAACAAGGGATTTAGAATGTTACAGAAACTTAGCTGATAAAGCAGCAGCAGGGTTTGAGAGGATGGACATCAGTTTTGAAAGAAGTTTTGCTGTGGATAAAATGCTGTCAAAAACAGCATCACATGCATGTCATGGAAAAATCTTTCACGAAAGGAAGAGTTGCCAGGCACAGCGGCTCACGCCTGTAATCCCAGCACTTTGGGAGGCCGAGGCGGATGGATCATGAGGTCAGGAGTTTGAGACCAGCCTGGCCAATATGGTGAAACCCCGTCTCTACTAAAAATACAAAAATTAGCCGGGCGTGGAGGCGGGCGCCTGTAGTTCCAGCTACTCAGGAGGCTGAGGCAGAAGAATCACTTGAACCCGGGAGGCAGAGATTGCAGTGAACCAAGATCATACCACTGTACTCCAGCCTGGGGGACAGAGCGAGATTCTGTCTCAAAAAAAAAAAAAAAAAAAAAAAAAAAAAAAAGGAAGAGTTAATGGATGTGGCAAACTTCATTGTTGTCTTCTTTTAAGAAATTGCCACAGTCACCCCAGCCTGAGAAACCACCACCCTGAGATCCCTCAGCAGCCATCGACATGGAGGCAAGACATAAGAACACCTACCAAAGCAGGACCACTTTGGGCCACCCTCTTGGGCTAGCTTCTGATATACCCGTCTCCAGAAATCCTGGGTACTAACAAGTGACCCACCAGCCTCATGCCTTTCCAGCGCTTCTGACACACCCGTGTCCAGAAATCCTGGGTACTAACAAGTGACCCACCAGCCTCATGCCTTTCCAGCCAAGTCCGCTGTGACTTTGTGCCTCAGTCTTCCCTGCTGTGAAATGGGAGAGGAAGATCCTAGCGTTCTTTGCTAGCCAAGGATTCTACCCCATGCCTCTGAGTACCACTGGCCCCTGGCTTATGCTGCTTTGGGTTTCTTGTTCCCGAGGAGATTCTTTTTCTGTCTGGGATGGAAGGGAAATCTCATAGGTTCCTAACAAAAAGGATGTCCTGGGAGGGAGTGAACCAATTCATACTTGATTAACAAAAGGACAAAGGACAGAAAGAAAAGGTTGTCAGAAGCCGTGGGTTCCTGGTCTGGTGTCTGCTGCCAGCCTGCGGTGTGGCCCGAGGCAGTTTCCAATGGTTGTGGTTTTTGCAGTGGCAGAGGTGTTGCGTTTTTGCAGCCATCGGCACATGGTGGTTCTTAGTAAAACACAGCCCACAGCTTCTCCGGCCCACGACGCAGGGTTGTCGTGAGCCTTGCTCATTACAGCTTGGCACCTGCTGTGTGGGGTACAGGCAGCCTCACCGAGCTACCAGGGAGCCCCAGGAGCCACCGGCAGTTCAGCCAGGATGGCTGTGAGTAGCCAAGGGCGACGGAGGAGCTGCCCATGGCCAGGGGCCGGAGGAGGCCACCCAGAGGAAGGCACTTGTCATAGAGACCTGAGGGGTCACCAGGACCCTTGCAGGTGAGGGGAGCATGTGGCCTAATTAGGGCAGTTAGAACTCTGCAGATGCTCGGGAAGGTCAGATGTTCCCGAATATTCTCAGGGGAACTACTACCCAGGGACCCCATGTGTTGCTTTGGGACCACAGCCATGGGATCCTTTAGCTCTCCAGTGAGACTGAGCTGCTTCTCAATTGTGTCTCAGCATGGGGCAGATTTTGGAGACAGGATTTCCCCAAGCGCCATAGCCCAACCCCGGCCTCCTGTGACTTGACCTCAAGGTGGTTTTGCGTTTCCTTCAAAGATGTGGGGAGATAGCTGGAGCAGAGGAAAGAAAAGGGGCAGGTGTGGAACAGATGCAGTGGGTTGTGGGGGAGTGGGGAGGAGGGTCTGTGTGTGTGTGTGTGTGTGTGTGTGTGTGTGTGTGTAGCCTGTGTGCAGCCAGGGACACACCCCTTCCCCCTGGCCAATTCTTTTTTTTTTTTTTAATGATAGAGATGGGATCTCACTATGTTGGCCAGACAGGTCTCGAACTCCTGATATCAGGTGATCGCCTGCCTGGGCCTCCCAAAGTGCTGGGATCACAGGAGTGAGATCACAGTCACCGGCGCCCTCTGACGACTCTCACTGGGGATGGGGAGACTGCTCCTGTTCCTCCTGCTTGCATCTGAGGTGTTCTCTCCCCACCCCTTCTTCCTTCCCTCTCTCCTTGCAGCAGCTCCTGTCAAAGGGAACAGGAAGCAGTCCGCAGAGGGTGACATCCTAGATCCACCTGCATCCCCCAAACCTGTTGGCGAGCAGAACGGGAGCCAGAACCCCATCCCACTGGAGGTGAGTCGAGTCCCTCTGCTGACTCCCTGGGCGTTCTTCCCTGCCACCCTCACCCGTGTTCAGCCTCCAGGTGAACCTGGACACTCCCCAAGCTCTCAGGAGGCAGATATGTTCCTACCCTGGCCCTGTCCAGCAGCCAGGGGACTGACTTGTCTTCTGTGCCAGAGAGTTATTGAAACCAAGATTGACTTGGTTTTTGTAGCAGACCCCTTTTTTCAAGTGAAGATGACCCACCACCCTGATCCATAAAACAGACAAAAGCTCCAGCCCGTGATGCAAAACCACATTCACATCCATTCATCCAGATGCATAACATGGGCATATAAAGTCACTCGGTGAGACCAACAGGGCTGTTGCGATGAGCAGAGTCTGAAGGGGGCGCTGCAGGCAGCTTTTTCGGAGCACAGTTGGCCCCGGCTTTCATTTTGGCCATTTGCTTTGGTGGCACAGTCTGGAAAAGTATCCAGATTCAGGCAGAAAAGTGTTTGCAAATGGTAGTTGTCTTTAGCAGCTTGCTGGAAATTCAGAGTAGAGGCCTGGAGGAGCAGATTGACTTGAGCAGCTATGAGAGAGCCTTCCTTCTGAGGTCTGCACAGACCAGCCCCAGGGCCCCGGCATGTTACGATTTCATGGGTGATATATGAGTTCGTATGTTGTTTCTTCTCAGAGGTCTTTAATACCTTAAAAACACTGAACTATTACAGAAGCTATTTACAACAAACAAAAAAAGTAACACTGAAATAAACTTGAATCAATTATTATTTTTTTTTTTAGGCAGAGTCTCACTGTTACCCAGGCTGGAGGGCAGTAGCACAATCTTGGCTCACTGCAACCTCCACCTCCTGGGTTCAAACGATTCTTCTGCCTCAGCCTCCCGAGTAGCTGGGATTACAGGCATGCACTACCAGGCGTGGCTAATTTTTGTATTTTTAGTAGAGATGGGATTTCCCCATGTTGGCCAGGCTGGTCTCGAACTCCTGACCTCGGGTGATCTGCCCACCTCGGCTTCCCAAAGTGCTAGGATTACAGGCGTGAGCCACCACGCCCAGCTGGATCAAATATTTTGGGAACACATGGCTGTCTGCACTATCCTAGTCTAGATGGTTTATGTCCTGGAAGCTGTCTGTTCTCTGACAGGGTGTAGGCCCTGGGCTGTCTGCCCTGAGCCACTTGCTGGATGAAGGCATCAGCGGAGATTGTCCCTCTGGGACCCGCAACCCAAAGTCCTGTGCCCCTGGCAGCAGTGTGCAGTTGAAGCCCAGAGCTTCACCTCCCTGTGCTCAGCACGGCAGGCTGGGGCCACACAGAGGCTCGGGGAACGTGGGCCTGACAGAGCAACCCACGGCACCGGAAAGCACCAGGCACCTTTGTTCCTTCAGCTTTTCCCTCGGCATTGCGGGTAGGGGGGAGGGCGGCGGGGAGTCCCAGGGACACTGAGCCTGCCCTCCAGGAGCTCCTAGTCTGGCAGAGGAGCTGACACAAATATGACAAATCAAGAACAAGACAGAGAAGTGATCCTGGCCTGGAGAAGGCCGGGGACTGCTCTTGTGGCCACCTCTGGAGGCAGCTGCTCTGGGGTGCCCAGCCTCTGGGGGGGGTCCTGAGCTCTAGCCCCTGCCCTAGGGCACTGAGGGCTGACACCTGTGCCAGCCGAACCCAGGAACAGTCACTCCCTCCCAGAACAGTGGCCAGGTGCTCTCTGGGAAGCTGGGGTTGGGGGCAAGGTACCTTATTCCTCCTGCAACCAGTGGTTTCTGCACGTCCCCAGCAGCCAGCCACCAACTGGGGCCCATCCCAATGCCTCCTGTTCTCTCCCCAGGACTCCCCCGAGGCAGGCGGGGAGCGGGAGGAGGAGCAGGAGCGGGAGGAGGAGCAGGCCTTCCTGGTCAGCCTCTACAAGTTCATGAAGGAGCGACACACGCCCATCGAGAGGGTGCCCCATCTCGGCTTCAAGCAGAGTGCGTCCCTGGGGTGCAGGCAGGGAGGGGGGCCCAGCAGGGAACCCCACCCAGGCAGGGCATCGGGCAGGCACTCCCACTCTGGGTGACCCAGGTTGCAGATAGAAAGGAGGCCTCCCTCCAGGGTGCCACCGGGCCAGCAGTGCACAGGCCACAGCCTGCCCATCTACTGCAGTGGCCCTGCCTGGGTGTGTGCTGCTCTGTGCCCGCGAGTCAGGGCACTAGGAAGGGGTGGCTGCCCCACCTCCCACGGAGGCTGACGGCCAGCCTGCCCCTCTCTCCCCAGTTAACCTGTGGAAGATCTACAAGGCAGTGGAGAAGCTGGGGGCCTATGAGCTGGTAAGGAAAGCACCCCCAGTCCTTGCCAGACTGCATCTCCCTGGGGTGAGCCTGCAGCGCTGTCCTTGCCTCTGGACAGGAGAAGAGCCAGGATCCCCAGTCCTGCCCCTTCCTCTCCGCCTCCCCCGCTGGTTCTCTGCTGCTCAAAGCAGCTTTTCAGCCTTCCCCATCTGTTCTGCCCGCCCCGTGTTGGAAAAACTGCTTGGGCCAGCAGTCCGTGGCCCTGGGAGGGAGAATCAGCCGCTGTCGGAGCCGCGGAGCAGCTGCCAAACCGCAGTGCTTCGGTCCCTGCGAGGGCGGCCAGAGCCGCAAGGACCCCGCCGCCAGGGGGCGCTCGCGGCCGCGCCCTCACCAGGTGCCCTTGCAGGTGACCGGGCGCCGCCTCTGGAAGAACGTGTACGACGAGCTGGGGGGCAGCCCGGGCAGCACCAGCGCGGCCACGTGCACGCGCCGCCACTACGAGAGGTAGGGGGGCGGGCCCGGGTGCTGGACGCCGCCTGCCCTGCGGGGCTCGGTCGACCTTGCCGGGAGGGCTGGGTGGACTCTGTCCGGAGCGGGCGGGGTGGGCGCCGTCCTCAGCGCTGCGGGGGCCCAGGCTGGCTGGGCGCAGCCACCGAGGGAGCTGAGCTTTGGGGCGAGGAGGAGAGGGTCTTCTTCGGCGCCGGCGGGAAAGAGGGGCTCAGAGGAGGCCACAGAGGCCGGTGGAGGGGATGGGCGCCGACCTCCTGGGGGACATGCCCGGTTCCTCCCCAGGCTGGTCCTGCCATATGTGCGGCACCTGAAGGGGGAGGATGACAAGCCGCTGCCCACCTCCAAGCCCAGGAAACAGTACAAGATGGCCAAGGAGAACAGGGGGGATGATGGGGCCACCGAGCGGCCGAAGAAGGCCAAGGAGGAGCGGCGCATGGACCAGGTATGCCTGTGGCTGGGTGGGGCCACCCTGTCCCCTGCCTCTTGTAGCCCCCCCACCCCACAACTCCCTGTGGCCACGGAGCTGTCTGCTCAGAACACACCGAACATGCACCCAGGGCGGGACTTGCAAGGTTCCAGGTTCTCCACAGTACACAAGTTCTCTACTTGTGCAAGTAGACTGAACTCCAGCCTGCACCCCACCACCAGGCCCTGTGTCCCAACCTGAGGCTGTGTCCGCTCAGAGGACAGGGCTCCTTTGGAAAATTCTGCACAAAGGACTGCAAGAGCTAGCGGGGAACCTGGGCAGGCCTGAAAGTGCCGCCTCCTGCTCCTGAGGTCAGGATGCATGGCTCGGGCAGCCCTGAGGCTTGGCTTTCTCTCATTCCAGATGATGCCAGGAAAGACCAAAGCAGATGTTGCTGACCCAGCACCGCTTCTTAGCCAGGAGGCCCCCAGGAACAGTACAGAACAGCAGGGCCCGGCCTCTGGGTCTTCTGTGTCCTTTGTGGGTGCCAGCGGCTGCCCTGAGGCCTACAAGCGGCTCCTATCCAGCTTCTACTGCAAGGGGACACACGGCATCATGTCACCACTGGCCAAAAAGAAGCTCCTGGCCCAGGTGAGCAAGGTGGAGGCCTTGCAGTGCCAGGAGGAGGGCTGTCGCCATGGGGCAGAGCCCCAGGCGTCCCCAGCTGTTCACCTCCCAGGGAGTCCCCAGAGCCCCAAAGGGCTGACTGAGAATTCCAGGCACCGGCTGACCTCTCAGGAGGGATTGCAGTCCCCGGGTGGCAGCCTCAGGGAGGAGGCGCAGGCGGGCCCCTGCCCGGCAGCCCCCATCTTCACGGGCTGCTTCCACACCCACCCCACCGAGGTGCTGAAGCCTGTCAGCCAGCACCCCAGGGACTTCTTCTCCAGACTTAAAGATGGGGTGCTATTGGGGCCTCCTGGCAAAGAGGGGCTGTCAGTGAAAGAGCCCCAGCTGGTGTGGGGCGGGGACGCCAACCGCCCTTCTGCATTCCACAAAGGCGGCTCCAGAAAGGGCGTTCTCTACCCCAAGCCCAAAGCCTGCTGGGTGTCCCCCATGGCCAAGGTCCCACCCGAGAGCCCCACGCTCCCGCCCACCTTTCCTGGTAGCACAGGCCTGGGCAGCAAGCGCAGCCTGGAGGAAGAGGGTGCTGCCCACAGTGGGAAGAGACTGCGGGCCGTGTCTCCCTTTCTTAAGGAGGCAGATGCCAAGAAATGTGGGGCCAAACCTGCGGGGTCCGGCCTGGTCTCCTGCCTTCTGGGCCCAGCCCTGGGGCCTGTGCCCCCAGAGGCCTACAGGGGCACCATGCTGCACTGCCCGCTGAACTTCACTGGCACCCCAGGCCCCTTGAAGGGCCAGGCTGCACTCCCCTTCAGCCCCCTGGTCATCCCAGCCTTCCCAGCCCACTTCCTGGCCACTGCGGGCCCCTCACCCATGGCCGCTGGCTTGATGCACTTCCCGCCCACGTCCTTCGACAGTGCTCTCCGCCACAGACTTTGCCCGGCCTCATCTGCCTGGCACGCACCACCAGTCACAACCTATGCAGCGCCCCACTTCTTCCACCTCAACACCAAGCTGTAGGCCAGCCCATGTGGAGTCGACCGGGGCCGACAGCGGGCAGGTGCTGCTGCTAGAGGGCTCTGGACTAGTGCCTGTTACCCAGGACACCCAGGCCATGCCCCTGGCTGGGCAGCCTGGCACAAGTGAAGGAGGTGGTGGGAAAACTGGGTGTATCTCAAGGCAGCAGGCTGAGCCCAGAGCAGAGGACCCAGTTGTTACAAGGCCCTGGGAGAGGGTGGGCAGCTCCCACTGCCCCAGAGCAGCGCTCAGAGCACCCAGGTTGCCCACGGAAAATCCAATAAACAGAAACGAATGGGAATCCACATAGCCCTGAGGTGCACATGGTATGGGCCTTTGTAACGGCAGGCAAGGTGGGGGTGAGCTCGTGGGTGGGGCTGCCATTAGTGGGCCAAGGAGGTGGACCTGAACGCCACCACCCTGAGAACAGGCCTAAAGCAAACCCCAGCCTCTGCCCCTGTGTAGGCAGCCTCTGACATCCATCCTTGCCTTCGGTCTGGCTTCCTAGTTGAGCCTCGTGAACACGTCGCCTTTCTCATTGTGGAGATGGGGATTGGAGACCCTGGGAGGGTCGGTGACTTGCCCAGGTTCCCCTGGCAGGAGGGGCGGAGGAGGGCTGCGCAGGCCGTGTGACTCCTGTGCTCTGAGGACCCCAGGCTGTTACCAGTGCCCCCCGGGGTTTGGGGGTGTGACCAGGACGCCTGAGTTGGTCTGCCTTGGTGGTGGATGTAGATTATCTGGGGCCTGTAGCTGAGCCCTCTCTGCAGCACCATCCCACTTGCCTGACCCACGTGGACGGTCCAGAATTGGACTGGATTGAAATCACAGGAGGTGCCTGGAGGGAAAGGGGAGCAGATGCCCTGTCTCGGCCTGGGTGTCTGCGTCGGTAACAAGCTCCTGCGGTTTCAGATGTGGTTGCCCCAGGGCTCATCTAGAACCCCTGTGGCCTGATGCCCTGCTTGCTGCAGGCCTGATGGGAGCAGGGCCTTGGCTCAGGAGGAGGGAGGGTGGGTTCTTTTCAGAGGCACCATCCCCTCTCTCCACAAGCAGCCTGCACCCAAGCAATTTCATATGTATTCCTGGAAAAGTGGGGCTACTGCTGGCCAAGCAGAGGGTAGATGTCGGGGCATCAGGTGTGAGCAGGTCAGCGGGCGACACACAGCACTGGAACTTGCCGTGCCCGCTGGGCCTGGGATGCTCATGATCTCCGGCCGTGGGAGGGGCCCCCATAGTTTGCAGGTAGGGAGGCTGAGGCCAGGGATGGGAAGGGTCTTGCTTGCCCAAGGCCACCATTCACAATGACAGAACCCAGGCCAGGGAATGTGCAGCATGCTTGGCACCAGGGAGTGGGCGGCCAGGCCAAAAGTGCGCCCTATCCAGCCCCTGCCCCTGGCCACCTCCTTCAGGAGCAGCCTGTGACCGGTGGAGGGGCAGAGGGTGGTGGTCCCTGCTGTTGAGAGCACTCAGGCTCTGCAGGGGCATCTCCCAAACTTCCACCTCCTTCCTTCTGAGAGGTGCCAAGATGCCAGCCTAAGCACCTGCAGTGACCTGCCCTGAGCTCCCACTGCCACATGCAGTCCTTCTCTCCGAGCTGCAGAGGCTCAGTGGATGATAAAGGATGGGAAGGGGCCGGGTGCGGTGGCTCAAGCCTGTAATCCCAGCACTTTGGGAGGCCAAGGCGGGCAGATCACCTGAGGTCAGGAGTTCGTGAACAGCCTGGCCAACATGGTGAAACTCTGTCTCTACAAAAAATACAAAAATTAGCGGGGCATGGTGGTGGGCGCCTGTAATCCCAGCTACTTGGGAGGCTGAGGCGGCAGAATCACTTGAACTCGGGAGGTGGAGGTTGCAGTTAGCCCAGACTGCGCCACTGCACTCCACCTTAGGCAACGAGCAAAACTCAAAAAAAAAAAGGGTGGGTGGGGGGGGCTGAGTTCTGCCCACCCTCCAGGCCCTGGGTGCTGGGCCACAGACCACTGGGGTCAGATCCCCTGGATAAAAGGGGCAGGGTCCCTTCATCTGCAAAGCAACATCGGCCTGGCCCCGGCACAAAGATGGGCAGGACTTGAGCGCAAGCGGCTCAGCGCTGTGGTCATGGCGCCCTCTGGAGGCCCATCTGGAGAATGCACCTCCCGTGGGGCGTCTGTCCCGGGCAGGTGGGCGCCCTGGGCAGGAGGCAGGGGACCCTGTTTTGGCACAGATGCTAGAGCCCGATGTAGTCATGCTTCCAGGACACCCTCTGGGCCCAGTGCCCCACAGCCTGGTACTAACTGTACCCGATTCTCGGAGGGCAGCATCCCGGCTCACAGCTGGACTAAATGGTGGGTTCCCATCAGTGCCTCTGATTCCTCAGTGAGCAGAGACTGAGGACAGGTACTAGGGCTGGAGACCTGAGGTTGGGGAGAGGAGGGGACGAGAATGAGTGATCTCAGACAGGAGCGCCCCCACGCCAGGGCAGTGCCCTGGGGCCTCTGGGAAGCACCAGGTTCCACCTGAGGTTGGCGGCACGGGTTTTGGGTTTCGGCGGGACCAGGCCACCAGCTGTGTGCCGATTCGGAATAGGGGAGAGCCAGGTTCCACCGAGGAGACGCTGGGCCGGGGAGTCTGGTGCAGCAGAGCGGAACAACGGAGCTGAGGCGAGTGCAGGGAGCCAGGCCAGTGGAGGGCCTGGAGTCGAAGCTGGGTGCGGGGAGCCAAGGACGGGTGGCGGGACTGATGGACCACAGTGGGGCTCCGAGAACCACGGGACTGAAGGAGGTGGGCTGGGAATAAGAGGGCTGGCTGACGTCCCCGGTACCTGGGTGCACTCCTGAGAGTGAGTGGAGGAGAGCAGGCCAAGAAACGAAGGGGCCAGGGCGTGGGAAGCCTTGGAGTCACCGCCTTTGGACCAAGGTCAGGCAAGAAGCGGGGAGGAGGGGCTCGGGGTCCACAGCAAGGCCACGATGCAGGGGCAGCAACATGGGCTGGAAGCAACCCACTTCGGGACAGCGTGGAGAAGCGATCTGCACTGGAGAGAGCTGAGGGAGTGGTCTCTGGGTGGGCAGAGCCACGGACTGGCAGGGGAGGAAGCAGAGGGGCAGCTGGGAGTCCAGGCAGGGAAGTCAGAGACCTCCACCCCTCAAAACCAGAGGGTGGGCCAGGTGCGATGGCTCATGCCTGTAATCCTAGAACTTCAGGAGGCCAAGGCAGGCAGATCACCTGAGGTCAAGAATTCAACACCAGTCTGGCTAACATGGTGAAACGCCATCTCAACTAAAAATACAAACATCAGCCGGGCGTGGTGGCACGCACCTGTAGTTCCTGCTACTAGGGAGGCTGAGGCAGAAGAATCACTTGAACCCAGGAGGCAGAGTTTTCAGTGAGCTGAGATTGTGCCACTGCACTCCAGCCTGGCGACAAGAGTGAAACCCTGTCTCAAAAAAACAAAAAAAACAAAAAAACCAAAAAACAGAGGCTGCTGACAGTGCCCTGAGACGTGTTTAAACTTTTTTTTTAAGAGATGGGGGTCTTGCAGTGTTACCCCGGCTGGAGTGGTGCTGTGGCTATTCACAGGCAAGGCTATCATGCATTGCGGCACCCAAACTCCTGGGCTCAAGCAGTCCTCCCGCCTCAGCCTCCCAGGCAGCTGGCACTGCAGGTGCATGTCACGGCAGCCAGCTAAATGTTTTCAAATAATTGCCAGAATTTAAAAATCAGATTTCACATAAAAAATGTGGATATCAGGCTTCTCTTTAAAAACCAGAATTTCTGGCCAGGCGCTATGTCTCATGCCTGTAATCCCAGCACTTTGGGAGGCCGAGGCGGGCGGATCAGCTGAGGTCAGGAGTCAAGACCAGCCTGGCCAACATGGTGAAACCCTGTCTCTACTAAAAATACAAAAATTAGCTGGTCGTGGTGGCGGGCGCCTGTAATCCCAGCTACTCGGGAGGCTGAGGCAGGAGAATCGCTTAAACCTGGGAGGCGGAGGTTGCAGTGAGCCGAGATTGTGCCACTGCACTCCAGCCTGGGTGACAGAGTGAGACTCCATCTCAAAAAAAAAAAAAAATTCTGGCCACGTGGAAGCACTTCCTGGAGGTGAGCAGTTGCTGCTGCCTTTTGGACAGGGTGACCTACCCGTTCACCACAGTTGCCCCAGCCCCTAACTCCACAAACCTGAGGGACCCAGCCCTTTGCCCCCTGCCCCAGGCACCCCTGTTCAAGCCAGAGTCCTGTTGCTGCTCAGACAATAGGTGGCAGCTTTTGAGACTCCTTCCCATGTTGGAGGTTCTTGGCTTCACGCCTAGAGTTCCCACCACCTGCTGGGCCTTGTCATCCAGCGCTCAGGGGTCAGCAGATAGAGAGGGAAGTTCAAAGAGCTGAAGCCAGAACACAGGCCCTGAGTCCTGACTCCTCCCCGGGTTCAGTGTGTCCGTAAAGGTTCTCAGGCCCCTTACTGGCAAGCAACAGAAACAAACCCTGACCCAGGTAAGAGGGAGCCTGAGTGACTGAGAACTGCAGGAAGAAGAGAACCCCCAGGCCACCGGGGGTGGGGACAGCAGCCCTGCACCCCTGCACCCCTTCTCTGGCACTGCCATGGGTGAGCTGGAGCCGGCTCCTCCTGGCCCAGAGAGCGCACTGCAGGCATCTTTTTCCCAGCTCTCGGTTGATGCCTACTGGGAGCTTGAACTAGGCAAGGCAGGAGTATCTACAACCCCCAGAAATCAGCACATGCTGGCTGAGTGCGGTGGCTCACATCTGTAATCCCAGCACTTTGGGAGGCCGAGGCAGGCGGATCACCTGAGGTCAGGAGTTCGAGACCAGCCTGGCCAACATGGTGAAACCCTGTCTCCACTAAAAATACAAGAATTAGCCAGGCGGGTGGCGGGCACCTGTAATCCCAGCTACCTGGAAGGCTGAGGCAGGAGAATTGCTTGAACCTGGGAGGCGGAGGTTGCAGTGAGCCAAGATCATGCCATGCACTCCAGCCTGGGCCTCAGAGCGAGACTCTGTCAAAAAAAAAAAAAAAAAAGAAATCAGCACGTGCTATACATCAGGGCTCCCCCCGCCCCCAGCCAGGGGTCAATCACCTAGCAGCACGCACTGCCGACTCAGCTCCAACTGCCTTCTCTCCCTGGGGTCCCGCTTCAGGATACACTGTGAGGGGAGACTCTTATCTGAGGCCTCTGCTTACCCGGTAACCTCTGAGGCTGTTGCCTCAGAGGAAGCATGTCTTCCAGGTAGACCAAGACAGTAGCTGCCGTGCTGCGTGACGCCAGGTGCATACCCTTCTCTGGGCCTCCGTTCCCTCATCTGTGATGTGGAAATTAGTCACTCCTACCTCAAGAGTGGGGGCATTTAGTGAAAGTGCTCTGTGAACTAAAGTTCTGACGAATGTGGATCATCACCTCCCTCCCCACCGGCAGTGCTGCTCTACCAGCCTGACCGCCCTGCGCCCTGCCCTTTACCTCACTGCTTTTTAACATTCCTGCCCTCCCGCCTGGCTTCTGACTCACAGTCACACTGAACTTCGGATCCTGTCAGCGTCTGGGTCAAGTATGGCCAGTCCGTTCCCCCCAGGTATCAACTTTGACTGATGGTGGCTGTCTGCAGCTTGGGGTTGACTCAGTGTGACAGTGATGCAATTGATTAGTAATGTCTGCCAAGGCCACAGGCAGCGGTGTGGAGGCTCACCTGCCACTTAGTTGCCATCTCTGTCTACATGGAGGATGATCTAACTGTGCCTGATGATGGGCTGTCTGATATAAGTCCTGACCTCACTGCCACATCTTAGCCACAGCTCCTGTGCAGAGCCGCCTAGTTTCTCTCCCACAGGAGCAAGGGTTGTGGAGGAGCAGGTCTTGGATTGGGCGGTCAAATCCTAGAAGTCTGGGTTGGACAACCCTTGGCCTTGAGCTACAGAGTTTGATCCCTGGGTAGTCGTCAGGCTGCCTCTTGGGAGAAACCCAGGTAGGTTGTCCAAAAACCAGAAAGGTCTTTCCACAGCAGCTGGAGAGGGATGATCTAGGATCCACACCAATTAGATAGAGTAAAAGTGGCACAATTCTGGTGTCATTTGTAGAGTAACTGCAGTGCTTCTGAGCTGGGGCCTGTGGCCTTGGGTATGGGGATAATCAGTAGACGGTAAATTTTTTAAATCATTTCAAGGCCGGGTGTGGTGGCTCATGCCTGTAATCCCAGCATTTTGGGAGGCTGAGGCGGGCAGGTTGCCTGAGGTTAGGAGTTTGAGACCAGCCTGGCCAACATGGGGAAACCCCATCTCTACTAAAAATACAAAAATTAGCTGGGTGTGGTGGTGGGTGCCTGTAATCCCAGCTACTCAGGAGGCTGAGGCAGGAAAATCGCTTGAACTCGGGAGGCGGAGGTTGCAGTGAGCCAAGATCATGCCACTGCACTCCAGCCTTGGTGAAAGGGAGAGACTCCATTCAAAAAAAAAAAAAGAAAAAAAGAAAAATTCATTTCAAAGTCCAGCTGTCATCAGCTCACCCCTCTGCATAAACCTGTTCCATGACCTTCCATTGCCCTCAAGTTAAAACCCAAATGCCTCAGTCCGGAAGGCTCTTCATGGGCTCCTTGGTGAAAGGGAGAGACTCCATCTCAAAAAAAAAAAAAGAAAAAAAAAGAAAAATTCATTTTAAAGTCCAGCTGTCATCAGCTCACCCCTCTGCATAAACCTGGTCCATGACCTTCCATTGCCCTCAAGTTAAAACCCAAATGCCTCAGTCCAGAAGGCTCTTCATGGGCTCTGCTTCCTTCCCCAGGCTCCTGGCTCACATCCACCCCACCCTCCACCACCCACAGCACCCAAACCCCTGCAGTTTCTGCCTGGGCTGATCCCTGAGGCCCCACTCCAGCTCCCTGGCCTGACTGGCTGTCCCTCAGCTCTAGAAGAACCTTTGCACCCAAAAAAACGTGTCACTGCTCCCACTTTTCCTTCCAGTCTCTCAGAAGTTTCTTCCTCCAGGAAGCCTTCCTGGCTTAGGTACCCATCCCGTGTGCCCCCACAGCACCCAGTGCTTGTCTACCCGCCACTGTGGACCCATGACTTCCTGCATCCCTGCTTCCCCAGACTGTCGGCTCCCCGAGGGCAATTCACAATCCCCGTTGACCACCAACCCCAAGTTATACCTAGCCCCGTACAACAGGGGTCCCTTCCTTGTTTCTCTTTTTACCGAAATTATTTTGGTACATGTGCCCACTAGCAACATTCAGAAACATCCCTGGTAATCCTCCACATCCCAGTGGCTCCCAGAGGGCTCCTGCCTGCTCGGGAGGCAGCCCTAGGTTCTTTGCCACTGCATTTGCCCAGATGGCTGTGGTCCTGGGGAGGAGCAGCTCTTCCCACCAATAACCTCTGCCACATTCCCAACTGGCTTTGGAGAAGGGAGAGAACCCGCCCTTGATTCTTCCTTCAGAAATACAGCCACACCCCATCCCTTCCCCTCCCCACCCTGCACACACCCATGAGACCAAGCAGGGACGTTTAATAAGGTTTTAACAACATTTCTGGGAAGCAGCAGAAGGGGCTCAAAACAAGGACACAACCCACGACTGCTTCCTGAAGCTGCCTCAACCCCAGCCATGCAGCACATGCCATACCCAGTTCCTGACGTGGATCTGCATCAGGGTCTAGACCTCCAGACACCACCTGCAGCTCCAGGAGGCTCCGCACCTTGGAACTCACTACTCAGAGGAGGAGGAAGGCTCATCTTCCTCCACCCTCATCGGGGGCTTTGCTCTAAATCCTCATTTCTAGGATTAACTTCCTAGCTGTGGGTCGACAGTGCCCAACCAATGGTGAAAACGCTTGAATATCTCCTCTGCTGAGAAGCAGCCATCCAATCAAAATGGTGGGTTTGGGTTGACTTCTGCCACTCCTCCACACTGCCCCCCGCAATATGTTGAAGTCCTAACCCTCAGCACTTGAGAATGTGGCCTTATTTGGGAATAGGGTTGTTGTGGGTGTAATTCGTTAAGATGAGGTCACAGTGGAGTAGGGTGGACCCTCATCCACCATGACCGGCATCCTTGTAACGAGACAGTCATGGGAAGATGTGGGCACAAGGAGAGTGCTACGGGAAGACAGGACTGGGCACAGGGAGAGTGCCACATGAAGACAGGACTGGGCAGAGGGACAGTGCCACGTGAAGACAGGACTGGGCACAGGGAGAGTGCCACGTGAACACAGGACATGGGTACAGGGACAGTGCCACGTGAAGACAGGACTGGGCACAGGGAGAGTGCCACGTGAACACAGGACTGGGCACAGGGAGAGTGCCACGTGAACACAGGACATGGACACAGGCAGAATGCTACGTGAAGACAGGACTGGGCACAGGGATGGTTGTGGGTTTTACTTGGAATATTGTTGTTTTAATGTTCTATTTTCTGAATACATAAAGAGCTCCTTTATCTTAAGCTATCTATAACTCATAACAATTTCGTAGACTATATTCTTGTAAACTAAAATGAACATTTGTGTATTGGTCCATTCTGACACTGCTATAAAGAACTACCTGAGACTGGGTAATTTATGGAGAAAAGAGGTTTAATTGACTCACAGTTTGGCAGTTTGGCAGGCTGTACAGGAAGCATGGCTAGGAGGCCTCAAGAAACTTACAATCATGGCGCAAGGCCAAGGGGAAGCAAGCATGTCTTACAATGGCGGCAGGAGAGAGAGTGATGGGGGAAGTGCCACACACTCTCAAACAAACACACCTTGTGAGAACTCACTCACTATCATGAGAACAGCAAGGGGAGATCCGCCCTCATGATCCAGCCATCTCCCACCAGGCCCCTGTGCTGACATGCGGGGATTACAATTCGACATGAAATTTAAGGTGGGGACACAGAGCCAAACCATATCAATTTGCAAATGGTGTATTTTTCTTATTGCCTGATCATTCCAGAATTTGGAAACTCTTGAGTATTCTTAATTTCATGGCAATATAATTATTTGCACAGGTTCAATAAGAATCTGTCCTCCTTGTTTATCGGACAGAATTGGAAACATTGGTTATGCAACAAAGGCCTTTAAGTATTTTGTCATCTACAGATAGTTTTTTTCTTTTACTCTGGTGCTTCCCTGAATGTCATGTTAGAGAATGATGCTCATTTAATCAGCTATGAGCAGATACTTTAAAGAACTAAGGCAGCCGGGCGCGGTGGCTCACGCCTGTAATCCCAGCACTTTGGGAGGCCAAGGAGGGCGGATCACGAGGTCAGGAGATCGAGACCATCCTGGCTAACACGGTGAAACCCCGTCTCTATTAAAAATACAAAAAACTAGCCAGGCGTGGTGGCGGGCGCCTGTAGTCCCAGCTACTCGGGAGGCTGAGGCAGGAGAATGGCGTGAACCCGGGAGGCGGGGCTTGCAGTGAGCTGAGATCACGCCACTGCACTCCAGCCTGGGCGACAGAGTGAGACTCCGTCTCAAAAAAAAAAAAAAAAAAAAAAAAAACTAAGGTTGACTTTTGAGCCAATGTTTACAAAATGCTCTTGGGAAAACTGGCGCTGGCTGGAGTACACGGTTTCAGCCACACAGGTGAGTAAGGAAGGTCACTTCCTGACAGTACCTGGAAGCTTAGGATCTTCTGGGGACTCAAGAAAAGAGGAACTTGTCCAAATTTATAGGTACTGCATTTGAAGTATGATGGCAAGTTCTTAGCTTGGCTTCCTGGCCTCAAGAGAATTTTAAAAGCCCAGTCTGAAAGTCCTCATGAAAACTTTCAACAAAGTAAACTTAAGAAGACCTATGTGGCAAATTACCATTCTTCATCTATATAAGTAATCAGTCAAGTCTAAAGAGACCAGCCTTATTTTGTGATCAAGAATAACAGGGTTTTTTTTTTTGAGACAGTCTCACTCTGTCGCCCAGGTTGGAGTGCAGTGGCATGATCTTGGCTCCTAGCTCCTGGGTTCAAACGATTCTCGGGCCTCAGCCTCCTGAGTAGCTGGGACTACAGGTATGCACCACCACGCCCATCGAATTTTTTTTTTTTTTTTTTTGTAGTAGACATGAGGTTTCACCATGTTGGCCAGGCTGGTCTTAAACTCCTGACCTAAAGTGATCCGCTCGCCTCAGCCTCCCAAAGTGCTGGGATTACGGAAGTGAGCAGCCGCACCCGGCCAAGAATAACAGTTCTTTGAGATTATTTTTTATCAAGATGGAAGTGACTGTAGAGAGGAATTTTGTATTTCAGTGGAAATCTATGCACACCCATCTAGGTTATCAGATTCTGGCTCTCGTCACTGCTGTTCATTTTGCACCTTTTTATAAATCACAGGTAACTAATTGATATGCAAACTGTTTTGTCTGGTAAAGATTTAACTGACTTTCTTTCACCCTATGGAAAAACCAGTTTTAGTACCTATCTGCAAATTGGACTGGATGCTGTCACCTTGCCTAAATTGTGGATTCTTATCAAATTTTCAATTCTTCCCGATGTCATCAATATCTGGCTATGGTTATCCAAACTAAAATTCTTAATTTTCCTACCTCCTGCCTGACTCAGCATCACCAAGAACGGAATGAAGGCTCACCATCTAGAGTCTACGTCAGGACTCCAGGTAGCCTTGCACTGGCCCTTTGTCCAGGATCTGCAGAACCCCCTATAACCTACAGCCCAAAGACTTGATATAAACCTCAAAGGACTCATCACCATGGCAGACCATGCAGGGGCTGAATTATCCCTGCACAGGCCACTGTCTGGACCACTAAGGAAGACCAGCAAAATGCCTGTATATGCATGTCTCTAAATGAGCAGGAACCAAGACTGAACGACACCAAGAGCATCACCATCCTAGCCTGAGCTTCAAGAAACTCAAGAAGCACTGCCGCAAAACCTAAAGGTTTTCCTCCATTGACCACTTGGAATCCAATGAATAGGTTACCCTCAGGCTCTGTACTTCAATTCAACCTTTGATATGAATATTTCTCTTTCACATTTCAGTCATCCTTCTTTAAAGATGCCGGATTTCTAGCACTCTAAAACAACTGATCTTTGCCACCACCTCTCATCAGATGGCTCAACTGACTGCAATCACAACCAACAAGAGCCCTTGGGAAGCCATTTCTTTTTTTTTGAGACGGAGTCCTGCTCTGTCGCCCAGGCTGGAGTGCAGTGGCCGGATCTCAGCTCACTGCAAGCTCCGCCTCCCGGGTTTACGCCATTCTCCTGCCTCAGCCTCCGGAGTAGCCCTGGCTAGTTTTTTGTATTTTTTAGTAGAGACGGGGTTTCACCGTGTTAGCCAAGATGGTCTCAATCTCCTGACCTCATGATCCGCCCGTCTCGGCCTCCCAAAGTGCTGGGATTACAGGCTTGAGCCAACGCGCCCGGCCGGGAAGCCATTTCTTATACCTGCTTTGCCCCTCTAAAGCTTTGTGATCACCTCTTAGTTGTTCAGTAATGAATGATACTCATGAACAAAAGAAGGGACTGACAAGAGTGATATCTGCCTGAGCCTCATATGCCTAAAAACAGCAACAGTTAAGAAATCTCCCTATCTTTTTGTGGCTCAGGAAATGGCTAACTGCAAAGTACCGCCCTGCTCTGGCATTTGCCAGGATAAGACCCATCTCCATCCTTCTGCATGACTTCCATAAGATTTGCAGAAGACACAGATGGCTCCCTTGTCTAAGTGCCCCCATAAAACCCTAGGTCTCCCCACTCAAATTCTTTGAGACTGTCTTCATTACTCAGTATTCTTCCTATTAATTATTCCTCCTTAATTATCCAGTGCATTTTGTCTTTCATGCCAGCTTTCTACAACTTAGGTGGAAGAGGAACCCTAGTTTTATTTTTAATATGAAGAAGATGTAAACGTTTTTCTAGGCCAAGGTGAGAAACATTGGTAAAGAGGGGAAAAGAGGAAAAGTATAGGTGAGAGGAGAGAACGGAATTACTTACACACTCAACAAATGTTGAGTGTCATACCAGCTGCTAAGATCAATACAAATGTAAATAATACATAATTTCTTCCCTTAAAGAGCCTACAGCCAAGGAAGGCAATGTGGCATGAACATAAACAACTACGATACAAAGCCATATGCGCTGAGTGTTAGGTCACCAATGTCATTATCTTCCAAAATGAAAAAGCAGCTCTGTGGAATTTCCATTTGGGTGAGGGGACAACAAAGAGAACTGGAAAGGGGAGCAGATAGAAGCTGACACAGAAGAAATTTCAAATGATGAGAACTTGGTAACAAAAGTATGCAAGCAGAAGGCCATGGGAGGCGTTAAGGACAAAGTTAGTAGTGCAGTTTAGTAGGAATATAAGGTAGGCATAGGGATTTAAGACCCAGTCATGGAAGGACAAGGGCTAGCCCTGATAACATAAGCACTGGTGAAAAAGTAAAGGCTAATAAAGATTTGGGGGTAAATTACATAGTTGGAGCCACATAATAGGACTACTAAGCTAACTGCAGGGTGGAGGATGGACTGATTATAGGGGAGAGTGGCAGTTATAAGGATGATGGAATGAGGTCCTGAATGAGGGAAATGGCAGGGGGAGTGAGTGGACGCATGAGATTAGAATACTCTGCAGACAGAACCTGGGCTCAGTGATTGAATGGAGGTCTGTGGGCCTGAATCACTCACTGATGTAATGGTTTTATCTTTAGAAACAGTGAGCCCAGCAAGGTAGTGGGCTGAAAGAAGGGAGGCAAGGGCCACCTGGTCAGGGCAAGCAGCAGTGTCTAGGAGGAAGACAGAAATGCATGTTTGGAGGCAGATGCATGGTCAGGACAGGAGGCAGAGTCTGAGGAGTCAGTCTCCCTTGACTGTAAGGCTCTGTGAGGCAAGAAATCATGTATTATTTACCTTTGCTTTTCCCTTAGTAGCTGCATGCCATTCAACATTTGTTGAATGTGAAGTCCTGGAAATATATGAGGTGGCCACAGAAGAGCAGAGCCTGAGAAGAGGAACAGCAACAGCAGAAGGTGCCAAAGCCAAACGTGGCAGGGAGAGGTGGAGGCATGAGTGCAAGAGAGACAGAAGAAATCCAGGCATGCACCAGTCATGGATATGAAGGAAGAGGAGAACGCTGACATGCAGGAAGCTCTCAGTGCTTCTTATAGCTGTGTTTGGACCCCCAAGGCTCTGAGAACACCACTGTAGGCAGATCCAGGAAACTTCTTCCATCCCAGCCTCTTCAGGGTCAGCCATGCTGCCCAAAATTTCTATGTCTGGAATTCCTACTGTGCCTATTAGCTGTTGCTCAAAAACAGCAGAGTTGGCCTCAAAAAAATAACTTTTTGATAGAGAGATGAGGAGAAAAAGCATGTGCCATTATTAAGTTATTATATCACATATATGACACATAGCATATCTATTATATTTATCGCACAGCATATATAGATATACATGATATGCAGCATATATATTACAGCTGGCCTCCATATCTGTGGGTTCTGCATCCTTGGATTCAACCAATCGTGGGTCAAAAATATTCGGGGGAAAAACTGTACTAAATATGTACAGACTACTTTTTTGTCATTATTCCCTAAACAATACAGTATAACAACTATTTATATAGCATTTACATTATATAAGGTATTATAAGTAATCTAGAGATGATTCAAACGATACAGGAGGATATACATGGGTTATATGCAAATACTATGCCATTTTGTAGCAGAGACTTGGGCATCTATGGATTTTGATATCCACAAGAGGTCCTGGAACCAGTCCCCCTTGGATACTGAGAGATGGCTGTATATGGGAATAACATATAATGCATATATGTATCTCAGCTGCAAACCTACATTTTCTATTCTGCTTTGTGATGCTGGGGCTGGAACTCTGCAAACCTCATTTCTGCTTTGTGATATGCTTCCCTGTGGGTCTCTGCTAATAGAGGGCACCAGAGGGAGGCTGCAAAGCTGGAGGAGTGAGCAGGGACTTGCGTCTTCTACTCTCTTCTACTCCACTTCTCATAGGCTTCTCCTCCCTGTGTTACGGATGAACAGGCGATAAATGCACTGAGTCCAGAGTTGAATTACAGTGGACCCAGGAAATCTGCAGATCCATGCCTGTGGTTCAAACCCCAGTTCCTGAATGTATGATTGGCATAGACATACTGGCAACTGGCTGAATCCCTCCATGCTGGCTTACAGTAGGAAAGGCCAAGTGAAGCTCCTGAGTAGTAATACTGCATCTAGGGGGAACTGCAGAAATCGGTGCTAATATCAAAGACTTGAAAGATGGAGGGGTGGAAGTACCTATCATATCTCCATCTAACTCACCTTTTGGACTGTGAAGAATATACTGAGATCTTGGGTAATGGCTGTGGATTATCATAAAACTAATCAGGTGGTGTGTCTGACTGCAACTCCTGTTCATGATGTAGTATCTTTACTGTAACAAATCAGCAAAGCCCCTGACACCTGGCATGCACCTACTGGCCTAGAAAGTGTTTTTTCCTCTATTCCCCTTGGTAAGAACCATGAGCTTTTACCTGACAGGACCTTCACAGTATTGTGAATTCTCCTCCTCTCTAACATAACACAGTGTGTGGAGATCTTGACATTACACCCATCTGCGAAACTGATGACATTTATACTGACTGGATCTGATGAGCAGAAAGTGCAAATAGTGAGATATCTTAGAGGCATGCACGCAAACAGAAGGTGGGCGATAAACCCCATGAAAATTCAAAGGCTTATGATCTCAACGCTTCTAGAGATCTAGTGTGAGGAGCATGTTAAGATAGCCTCTCCAAGGCAAAAGACAAGTTGCTGTACTTTGCATCACCTACAACGGAAAAATAAAGAAAATCCTTGGTGGATCCTTCTTGGCGTTTGGAGGCAATGCATACCAAACTTCAGTGTGTTATTTCAACCCATTTACTGAGTAACCAATGTTGAGCAGAGACTAAAGCAGCCTCTCGCTCTGCATCAAGCCCAGGCTGAAGAACAAGCCGTATGACCCCACAGATCCAATGCTAGTACAAGTGGCGGTGACGAACAGGCTGGTCTATGGAGCCTGTGACAAGCACTAATAGGACAATCACAGTATACAGAACTCTGGAGTGTGGAGGCAAATCCATGCCCTCTTCTCCAGGTAACTATTATCTATTTGAAAAAGATTCTGCTTTTCTACTGGCCCTCAGTAAAGAAGAAACACTGAACCATGAGATATCAAGTAACCTTGTGACCTGAGCGTCCCATCGTGAATGTATAGTTATTGACCCACCTAGCCACAGATTAGACCTGTACAGCAAAAATAGAAAAGGCTGGACTCAAGCAGGTCCAGAGAACACAAGTCAGTCAGACTCCTTCGACACTGACTCCGGCTGCATTTCCTCCTCCCCCCTCAATCCTCATCTATGCCTGCTGGGAGTTCCTTTTGACGAGGCAGCTGAGAAGGAAATAATCTGGGCTTGATTTGCAGGCAGTTCTCCATATGTTGGTACCAACAGAAAGTGGATGGCAATATTACAGTCTCACTCGAGTGACAATGGAGGACAGTGATAAACAGAAGACTTCCTATTGAGCGGAACTTGGAGCTGTCTGGTTGTCCACTTTGTTTGAACTCAGAGATGACCAGAAGTACAGATCTGCTGACTAAAGGAAGATTGCTAATTAATGGCTGGATGGTCATGGAGAGAGAAGGGTTGGAACACTGGTGATGAGATCTGGGGAAATGACATAGATAAACTTCTCAGGCCGGGCACAAAGGGAACAGATATTTGGGTCCCAAATATCTGATGTGGATGCTCACTGGAAGGCATGCATTACAGAGGTTTGCAGCAATAGGCTTGTGGTTCATGAAACTCATTCGTCTTACTAGGGATCCCATCATGAAGAGGTCAGTATGAACAGTGGGATGGCCTACTAGATAATTACCTAGGGCACCAGATGGGAGTCAACACCCTGAAAGAACAGGGTTTTATCTTATAGGATGCAATACATCCTTCAAACCAAAGACATATACATAGTGCTGTCTCTTCATGGGCCCAGGAAGCAAGAACAGAAGAGAGAGCAGGTCTTCCCACTGTCACACAGAATGACCAGTCACTTCCATCTCCACAGTTTTGAGCTCTGCTTGCTTGGAAGGTCTTGGTTCCCAAGGGAGGGGTATTTCCACCAGGGACCCAACAATGGCTCCATCAAACTGGAAGCTGAGACTGCCTCCATTTAGACATTTTTGGGTGTCTCATGACATTAAATCAAAAGACAGCAGTGACTTTGTGGGCTGAAGTGACTGACGCCAATTATCAAGGGAAAATTGGGATTATTACCACACAATTGTGGCAGAGGACTAGGTCTGGAACCCAGGGGATTTTCTGGGGCTCCAGTGAACACTTCTAGCAAAAGTTAATGGTGGCTTCTCCCCCTGCCACATGCATGAATGTTTTCCTTTTTGGCTGTGCATTATTCAGCAGCTTTAGGACTAAACTGCTTAGGAAGAGAGGGAAAAAGACAAGCCTACAGATTTTTGAAATTATTGTCTCTTATTCCAGTTTCCCCTCGCCTTTGCATCTTTTGCTGCTCACTCTTCCCCGTTCTAACTCTCTACTTTTTTTCCATAGGGACCATCTGGTCTAGAATGACTGCTGACCTCATCTGAAGTCAATCTCATTTGGTGCTGGGTATCATCCATGTAAGAAGAGTCCCACTCCCCACTGCCCTGGTCTGCTTCTCCACTCTCAGAGAGGGCTCACCATGAGACGCCCTAGCTTAGATGCTCCAGGACAGGTGCTCCCTGGGGAAGTCTGAACACATGGACCAAGAACCAATTGGGCAAGCCTGGTTTCCACCTTCCTCAGTAATCACTTTAAGCCTGACAAGTTATGGGAAAATGGAATGCCTGGCATTGCCAGAGCCTACGACACCCATGTAGGAGCCATCAGACTGTCAACACGACACAACATACAATTCCTCCTCAAAACCAGATTTGGTAAAGAGACTCCCTCTTCCTTGCCTGTTACCACCCATATTTGGCACCTCCCACATGGTCTCTGGGCACCGTGAGCAAGCACACTGTGTGTTCTTTTACAGGTCATTTGGATAAGAGGTTTGCAACCAGTCAACCCTTTACCTTTCACGGATAGGCCATGAGCTACTATTCAGTTTCTAAGCACAGCAGGCTTACCCACCACAACCCCGGGAGCCGAGTCATTGTGATTAGAGACGAGACTGCTTGACAGTGGGCTTTGCAGCGGACTGCCAGAATTCGGCTATGGTTCTGCCATTTACCAGCTGTGCGACTTGGGCAAGTTACTTAACCTCTCTGTGCCTCAGTTTTTCCCTGAACTATAGAATACCAGTAATGATGGCCTAGGATAAAGCTTGAATGCATTGTTATTGTTCTCCCTACTTGGGGGAGGAGGGGGTGGGCGGAATCAATGCCAAGATGCAAGCAGGACTCAGAATTAACAAATGACACAGAGACAGAGCTGAGAATGGGGGCCAGGGTCCTAATTCTTTTAATTTTTTTTTTTTTTTTTTTGAGATGGAGTCTCGCTCTGCCTCCCAGGCTGGAGTGCAGGGGCGCCATCTCGGCTCACTGCAAGCTCCGCCTCCCAGGTTCATACCATTCTCCTGCCTCAGCCTCCAGAGTAGCTGGGACTACAGGCGCCTGCCACCTCGCCCGGCTAATTTTTTTGTATTTTTAGTAGAGACAGGGTTTCACCGTGTTCGCCAGGATGGTCTTGATCTCCTGACCTTGTGATCCACCTTGCCTCGGCCTCCCAAAGTGTTGGGATTATAGGCGTGAGCCACTGCGCCCGGCCTTCTTTTAATTTTTTAATTTTTTTTTTTTTTTTTGAGACAGGGTCTTGCTCTGTCACCCAGGATATGGAGTGCAGTAGCTCAATCATGGCTTACTGAAGTGTTGAACTCTCCGGCTCAAGAAAACTTCCCACCTCAGTCTCTTGAGTAACTGGGACTAGTGCATGCCACCATGTCTGGCTAATTAAAAAAAAATTTTTTTTGGAGACAGGGGTCTCACTATGTTACCCAGGCCAGTCCTGAACTCCTGGTCTCAAGTGAGCCTCCCGTCTCCTGAGTAACTGGGTTTATAGGCATGTATCAGTGTGCCCGCCTGGCTAAAGAGTCCTAATTCTTAATCCTTGGCCTTTCTCTTCAAGTTGCAAGTTGGGGCAGGAAACAGAGGTCAATGCAGGGCAGAGAATTTCTCCTCATGTGCCCCTCCCTTTTTATCAGGAGGAAACCCTTCCCAGTAGCCTCTGGCACAGTCCCCTTAAAACTCACTAGCCAGGACTAGGCTACATGCCCGTCCCTCAACAGGGGATGGGTCTCCCTTCCCTGAGAAAGGGACCTCCCCCAAGTCTTCCACAACACGGTAATTCTAGTGGTAGGAAAAATGGGAGAACAAGTCATCAGTTTTGTAGGCCATTCTTAAACCTGCCCCTTGGCCACCCCACCATCAGGATGCTTTTTTAGCCACCTTCTCTTCAAAAGCACCAGTAAATATAAACAAATCCACTTTCTCCTACAGAGATACTAACCATCCTTGGCTTGAGCTACTGTTTAGTCAGAGCCATGTCATCTATTCCAGTTTCTCAAGGAATCTTCCCCAAACCAAAAGCTCTCTTCCCCAAGAGGAATTCTGGTGCCAACTCATTACAAAAACTAGTAAAAAACTACCTGCACGGTGTGATCCCAACTACTGAAAAATACGTACGGAAAAGGACTAGAAACAAACACACTAAAATGTCAACAGATGACGCTTCTGGTTGATGAGATTATAGATATTCTTTTTCTTCTTTATGCTTTTCTATACTTGCCAACATTTCTACTCTCAATATGTATGCCCAGCTAAAAAATACATCTGTCAGGTCAGATATTCTGGTTGCCCCTCCAGATCCATCCTTCTCCCTCATGTCCCTGCTTTGCATCCTAGGAAACTACCCCAGGAGGCTGACCTATATGAACTGCATTGGGTCCCTTATCCTCTGGCTTCCAGCAGGCGATGAGAGGTAAGAGAAGAGATGGAAGTATTTATTTCCAACCTCCCACTCACCCAGCTCTCTCTGCAGCCTCTCCATGGCTACAGCTCTCCCAGAACCCAGTAACACTGCTCCTTCAGGCCTATGGGTGCAAGGCCTGTGGCAGCCCACAGGGCTCTGAGGGGACAGGTGTGCTTCTGGAGGCTGCAGGGATGGCGCCTGATGGCGAAGGCTCCTCCCGGCTTCATGAGCTCACTGGGGCCTTGCTGAAGCATTCAGTTTGTGTCCCGGGAGCTTCAAAGCCCCGTGTTTCCCTTCACTCTGACTAAATTGTCCCTTCACCAATTCTAATGTACCCTTTGAGTCTGCCATCTTTTCGTGCCAAGACATGAATTAATGCGTCTGTTAATAATCCTCTGGAAGACACACCTGTCCACTCAGAGTAGCAGAGACTTGAAAGTGTGTCGATTCACTTAGATGTGCACACTGATATGCATTTGTAGCTCTTGGCACCTAAATAGGAACAGAACCTATCCTACAGCCTGCTGATGGCTTCCAGAGTAACTTCCTCCTTAGCTGAAGTGTCACTAGAGGAGGAATTCCAATTCTTGTTTTACTGGAACATAGGCTCCTTGGCATCAAAAATTTCCTTTGAAAAGTGCTACAGGCTACAACCTCTCTGGTCAGCAGTTCTGCAGTATGCTAAAGGTGGACATGAGCATATCCTGCAACCCAACAATTCCACTCCTCCAAGAGAAATGTGTGCATGTATTAACCAAAAGGCATGTACATGGTTGTATTATTTACAACAATCCCAAACTATCATATGAAATAACATTTCAAATGATCTATTACATACAACATGGATGTAATAGATGTTGTATGTAATACATCTATATACTTTCATAATGTTGAAAGAAGCTAGACATGCAAAATACATAATTCCACCTTTATGAAATTTAAAAATAGGCAAAACCATCCTATGGTGGTAGAAGTCAGGAAAGAGGTTGTCCTGGAGCAGAAGGATAGTGTGGTAATGTTCTATTTCTTACCTGTTTGTTGGTTAAACGGGTGTGGGTTCTTTGTGAAAATTCATTATACTGTATAGTTTCTATTGGTACACTTTTATGCATGTACATTATATATATATATATATTTTTTTTTTTTTTTGAGAGGGAGTCTCGCTCTGTCGCCCAGGCTGGAGTGCAGTGGCGCGATCTCGGCTCACTGCAAGCTCCGCCTCCCGGGTTCACGCCATTCTCCTGCCTCAGCCTCCCGAGTAGCTGGGACTACAGGCGCCCACAACCGCGCCCGGCTAGTTTTTTGTATTTTTAGTAGAGACGGGGTTTCACCATGGTCTCGATCTCCTGACCTTGTGATCCGCCCGCCTCGGCCTCCCAAAGTGCTGGGATTACAGGCGTGAGCCACCGCGCCCGGCGCATGTACATTATATTTGAATATAAAAGTCTGCATTTAAAAAAAGTGTCGGCCGGGCGCGGTGGCTCAAGCCTGTAATCCCAGCACTTTGGGAGGCCGAGACAGGCGGATCACGAGGTCAGGAGATCGAGACCATTCCTGGCTAACACGGTGAAACCCCGTCTCTACTAAAAAAAAAATACAAAAAACTAGCCGGGCGCGGTGGCGGGCGCCTGTAGTCCCAGCTACTCGGGAGGCTGAGGCAGGAGAATGGCGTCAACCCGGGAGGCGGAGCTTGCAGTGAGCTGAGATCCGGCCACTGCACTCCAGCCTGGGCGACAGAGCGAGACTCCGTCTCAAAAAAAAAAAAAAAAAAAGTGTCATGTGTGGAATCCCTGCAGAACAGAGACATCATAGAGCCAAATAATGTTAGGTTTTCTGTGCCTACAGTGGGCTCCGCAGGAGGTAGAAGACTTCTGTCTCTGCCCTCCAGTAACCAGGATTCCAGCCCATGAGACGACTCAGGCACTCCCTGAGTAAGGCCAATCCAGAGAAGCAGTAGCAAGAACTCAGAACCAATGCTGCCACCTCCTGCTAGGCCGGGACCGTGAGACAGAATGAGCCCTTCTAGAAAACATCTGGCTCCTTCCCAGCCTTCAACCAGCGGCTGTGCAGCCCTGCCGACTCCCTGTTCTGAGTCTCAGATCCCTCCTCTGGGAATTGAGGAGGATGCCTGAGAAGACAGTCCCAAAGCCTAGTGCTTTAGTTTCCCCGCTTTAAGAATCACCTAAGGGGCCAGCTGCGGTGGTTCACGCCTGTAATCCCAGCACTCTGGGAGGCTGAGGCAGGCAGATCACAAGGTCAGGAGCTGGAGACCAGCCTGACCAACATGGTGAAACCCCGTCTCTACTAAAAATACAAAAATTAGCCAGGCATGGTGATGCATGCCTGTAATCCCAGCTACTCAGGCAGCTGAGGCAGGAGAATCACTTGAACCCAGAAGGCAGAGGTTGCAGTGAGCCAAGATCGCACCACTATACTCCAGCCTGGGTGATACAGCAAGACTCCATCTCAAAAAAGAAAAAAAAAAGGTTTAGATTATATCTTTGTTCTTAAGGTGGTTACTGGTATATTAGCATTCATTCTTATCTTCATATACTATTATAAATAAGCTTCTTAAATTTACCAGTATCTTTCCACCAGCGCTTCAACATGTTGCTTCTTTTTATCTTTTGCTCCCTTATCCCATCCTCATATTGATACTTAGAATTTTAGCTGTAGATGGCTATAGACTATATTTCCTTTGAGGCTTTTAAGGTAGCAATAAACTTTATACATACTTTAACCACTCTCACTTTCTGTATCTCTGTCTACTTCATCTCGACTTGTGTCTGAGTACTTCTTAATGTTTCTTTCAATATAAATGTTTTGTTTTGAGGATTTTGTTTAACATTATAAAAAATTTCAAACACAGAGAAAAAAATGGCAAGACTTGTACAGTGAACATCCATATCCTATCACTTAGGCTCAAGGTTAGCCGAGATTCTTGAACCTACAAATTTTGTCTTTCACCAAATATAAAAATACTTCAGCCACTATTCATTTAAATATTTTCCTTGGGGGGCCTCCCTCCTCTTGTCCTTGGACTTTAAAAATTATTTGTACATTAGATCTTTCGATATTGCCCTAAGGTGCTATTCATTATTTTCAATCTTATTTTTCTCTTCCCCAGATAACTGGCTTTTGTCTTAAAAGTCAGTAACTTGGCTAGGTGCGGTGGCTCATGCCTATAATCCCAGCACTTGGGAGGCCAAGACGGGCGAATCACTTGAGGCCAGGAGTTTGAGACCAGCCTGGCCAAATGGTAAGGCTGGTTAAACCCCATCTCTACTAAAAATACAAAAATTAGCCGGGCTTGGTGGCACACGCCTATAATCCCAGCTACTCTAGAGGCTGAGGCAGGAGAATTGCTTGAACCCAGGAGGTGGAGATTGCAGTGAGCGGAGATAGTGCCACTGCACTCCAAACTGGGCAACAGAGTAAGACTCTGTCTCAGAAAACAAAAAAAAAATCAGTAACTCTTTTGTAACTTCCAATCTGCTATTAAGCCCATCCATTTCAAGTATTTAATTTTCCAGTTACAGAATTTCAATTTGGTTTTTTTCTAGTTTGGACTTCTCTTGTGTACTTCTTAGCACTTTCTTCATTATGAGCACTTTCCTTTACATCCTATAGTATAATATTAAGAGTTGCTTTAAATTCCTTGCTTGCTAATTCCAATGTCTGCATCATCTCTGGGTCAGTCTGCCTTTTCTCTTGAGCATGGGTAATATCTGCCTCTTTATTGAATAATTTTGGATCATATTCTGGACAAATGATATGTTCCAAAAATGTTGGATTCTAAAATGTTGCTGAAAAATATTGATTATTCATGCTAATAGGCAGATAACTTTACTAGACTCAAACTGCATACTGCTTGCCTGCAGTCAAAGGCAGCTGAAATTTCAATTCAATTATTTTAGCCTTAGCTGGACTGCTGGAAGTCTAATACACACATGTGTAGTTTAGGAGCTAAAGGAAGGTTTGGACAGAGTGTGCAGAATATCTCGGCTCACTCTCTTCTTCCTGTGAGTATCCCCTCAATTTCCAGCTGCAATGGTCAACCCAACCTCTGCTATTTTGTTCTGCAAGCTGGACAGAACAGTTATAGCAGCACATTTCTGAGTTTTCACTGCTCTGCATGGTACAGGCTATGGTTTGCCCTCAGACTACAAGCCATACAAACAAAATTCACTGTTTCACTCTCTCTATCCAAGTGTCACCCACTTTCCCATTATCTGTCTGATTCTGTTGCTCTCCAGCAGCTTATGGGAAGTTTTCTATTTTTTATTTATAGTTATTATATGTGCGTGGAATGGTCTGGCAGGAGCTACTTGGCTATTACCAGATGTGGGCCCCTTCTCACTCAATTGAGTCTCAACATTTATATACATCCTTGTAATGTCCATCCAAAACAAGATATAGAACATTTCCCCCCGACTGAAAAAGTCTCTGTACTCCTTTCTGGTTACAGTCTCTCTCAGTCATGCTCTGACTTCTATAACCGCAGACTAGTTTTGTTCAAATTTGGATTTCGTATCAGTGGAGTCATACCATGTAGTCTTTTGGGTCCAGCTTCTGCCATTCAGCCTGCTACTGAGATTCATACAGGTCACTGCATGTCAGTGGTTCATTACCAAATACTGTTCCATTATAGGAAAATACTGCAATGTGTATATCCATTTTCCTGTTAAGGGACATTCAGTCTATTTTCAGTTTTGGGCTATTATGAATAAAGCTGCTATGAATATACTTGTAGAAGTCACTACTTTTGTGGACGTAAGTTGTCATTTCTCTTTTGTATATACATAGGAATGGAACTGCTCAAACAGTTCTTCAAAGTTGTTTACTGTAATAGACTACCACTAGCAATGTCTAAGAGTTCCAGTTGTTCCTTATCCTTGCTAACACTTGGTATTGTTGTTAATTTTAGCCATTCTAGTGAGTGTAAAGTGGTATTTTATTGGTTTAATGTTGCATTTTACTCATGACCAGTGATACTGAAAACTCTTTCATGTGCACATTGGCTACTTGGGTATCGTCTTGTGGAATGTCTCTATTTAAATCTGCAAATATTTATTACATTTAAATTGTGATTTGTAGCAATTATTTTATGTATTCTGGTTATGTGTGTGTCCTCGGTCAAATACGTATTACAAACATTTTATCTGAGTCTGTAGTGTGTCTATTCTTTTTTCACTTTTATTTTAGAGACGCTTTTGCACAGGCTGGAGTGCGGTGGTGACTCATGGTGCCCTGCAGCCTTGAATTCCTGAGCTCAAGAGATACTCCTACCTCAGCCTCCCAAATTGCTAAGATTATAGGCATAAGCCACTGCACTCGGCCTGCTTTTATTATTTTTAATTGGCATATAATTGTATGTATTTATGGGATAGAGTACAGTATTTCAAGACATGTATACAATGTGTAATGATCAAATCAGGATAATTGGCATATCCATCACCTCAAAACATTTCTCATTTCTTTATGCTGGGAACATTCAAAATCTGGTTTTCTAAGAATTTGAAAATCTACAATAAATTGTTAATTATAGTCAGCCTATAGTGTCATAGAACACTAGAAGTTATTCATTCCATCTACACTGCCTACTTCTATAAGATCAGCTTTTTTAGCTCCTACCTGTGGGTGAGAACATACAGTATTTTTCTGTCCAGACTTACTTCACTTAACATGTCCTCCAAGTTCATCCATGATGCTGCAAATGGCAGATTTGTTTTTACTAGGTAGTATTTCATTGTGTATATATATCCCATTTTCTTTATCCCTTCATTTGCTGATGCACACTTAGGTTGATTCTCTATCTCGGCTGCTGCAATAAACACGGGAGTGCACCCACGAGTCTGTGTGTGTCAGACCTTCTGAAGCTGTGGATGCCTGAGGACATTCTTATAATGTCCTAACATTTAAATTCTATGTTCTGTCCTCCAATGTGTTAAAAACATTAATGACTTCTTGAAGCAAAGATTCATGTTGTGATGTCTCACATTAGTCTGATTCTGCCTCAAACTCTGCGGTGGATGTGGATTTTCTCTATGGAAGCCTTTAAGATTTTCTGTCTTTTGTTGGCTTAGGTAAAGAGTTAATGATCAAGAACCCAAAAGCAAATGCAACAAGAACAAAAATAAATAGATGGGATTTAATTAAACTAAAAAGCTTCTGCACAGCAAATGAAAAATCGGAGTACACAGACAACCCACAGAATGGGAGAAAATATTCACAAACTATCCATCTAACAAAGGACCAATAACCAGAATCTACAAGAAACTCAAATCAGCAAGAAGAAAATATGTAATCCCATCACAAAGAGGGCAAAGGACATTACCAGACAATTCTCAAGATATGCAAATGGCTAACAAACATGAAAAAATGCTCAACACCACTAATTATCAGGGAAATGCAAATCGAAGCCAGTGTGAAACCACCTTATTCCAGCAAGAATGGCCATAACTAAAACTTTAAAAATAATAGATGCTGGCACGGATGTGGTGAAAAGGGAACACTTTTACACTGCAGGTGGGAATGTAAACTAGTACAACCACTATGGAGAACAGTATGGAGATTCCTTAAAGAACTAAAATTAGAACTACCATTTGATCCAGCAATCCCACTACTGGGTATCAACCCAAAGCAAAATAGTCATCATATGAAAAAGTCACTTGCACACACATGTCTACAGCAATACAATTTGCAACTGCAAAAATATGGAAACAGCCTAAATGCTCATCAACCAAAGAGTGGATTAAAAAAAATGTGGTATATATATAACATGGAATACTACTCAGCCATAAAAAGAAACAAAATAATGGTATTTGCACTAACCTGGATGGAGTTGAAGACCATTATTTTAAGTGAAGTAACTCAGGAATGGAAATCCAAATATCGTATGTTCTTATAAGTGGGAGCTAACCTATAAGGACACAAAGGCATAAGAATGATATAATTGGGCTGGGCGCGGTGGCTCATGCCTGTAATCCCAGGACTTTGGGAGACTGAGGTGGGCAGATCACTTGAGGTCAGGAGTTCGAGGCCAGCCTGGCCAACATGGTGAAACCACATCTACCAAGAATATAAAAATTAGCTGGGTGTGGTGGCAGGCACCTGTAATCCCAGCTACTTGGGAGGCTGATGCATAAGAATCACTTGAACTCGGGAGGTGGAGCTTGTAGTGAGCCGAAATCATGCCACTGTACTCCAGCCTGGATGACAGTGAGACTCAGTCTCAAAAAAAAAAAACAAGAATGATATAACTGACTTTGAGGACTTCGGGGTAAGGGTGAGGGTGGGGGTGATTAAAATACTACACACTGGGTGCAGTGTACACTGCTCAAGTGCCAGGTGCACCAAAATCTCCGAAATCACCACTAAAGAACTTACCCTTGTAACCAAAAACCACCTCTTCCCCAACAACTAATGGAATAAAATTTAAAAGTAAGAAAGATTTTCTGTCTTTGATTATAATGTGTCTAGATGTGGGTTTTCCTTATTGCTCCCAGTTGAGACTCCATGTGAATGCTTTCAAACTGAGGCCTTTCAATTTTCTCTTAATTCTTAGAAATGTTATCCTCCATTATGTAAAAAAATTACTTCCTTGTTTTTTTATCTCATTTTCCTTTCATGGTTTTTAAAAATTGAAAAAAGTTTTGAGAGACAGGGTCTCACTATGTTGCCCAGGCTGGAGTGCAGTCGCTACCCACAGGCCTGATCATCGCACACTACAGGCTCAAACGCCTTCCCGAGTAGCCAGCTTTCCCTTCATGACCCTTAATTGTGCTCTACTGTTTCTACTTCTGTCCTCTATACTTCTTGGCTTTTTTGATGCCTTCTGTCCTCTATACTTCTTGGCTTTTTTGATGCCTTCTGAGAGAATTCCTAATTCTAATCTTCCAGTTAATTCTTTAGCCATATTCCTTCTACTTTTTGTCCCATAATTACTTTGTTTTAGCTATTATATTTTCTATAACTAATATTTCTGGGTTTTTAAATAACAGTTTCCTGTTGTTTCATATCAATATCTGACCAACCATAACTCCTTACATATATTAGTCACATATTAACTTATCTCTTCCAATAATTCTGCTTCAGAAAGTATATGTTGTCCACTGTTGCCTTTTGTGAGGTGGCTATCTCCTCAAATGTTTAGTTATTTGTGGGGTGGTGTTGAAGAAGGCCAAGTGGAAAACTAAAACTTCAATCCCGATGAGTGGTAATAAGGCTCCCAACCCCCAATCCTGTTGTGCCATTTAGAGACCATGTGGTTAGCCTGGAAATCTACCCCCGCCTGGCAATAAGACACACCCCTGTCCCAGCAATTCTCGTGCCTCAGCCTCCTGAGTAGCTGGGATTACAGGCGCCCACCACCACACTCAACTAATTTGTGTATTTTTTCTAGTAGAGACAGGGTTTCACCATGTTGGCCAAGCTGGTCTTGAACTCCTGACCTCAAGTGATCTGCCCGCCTCGGCCTTGCAAAGTGCGGGGATTACAGGCGTGAGCCACTGCACCCGGCCCTTCTCTTGTTTTCTAAATTATATTTGAAGCAAAACTTACAACACTGTCTAATGTGGTTGTCAGAGTACATAGATAGTTACACTAGAGGTGGAAGAGGGTAATGTGGATACCAGGAGACTGTGATAAGTTATATAAAGTAACATTTTAGAGCAACCACTAAAAAACTATACAAGGAGATACAACTCAAACCACTATGCACAAACCAAAATTGTATTCTAAAAAAAGTGTTCAAGTAACCCACTTACGGGCAGGAAAACGAAAACAAAAAATGGAACAGAAAACAAAAACTAAAATGACCGACTTAAGGCCTAACATTACCTATAATTACATGTAAGAAAACAGTCTAAAAACTCTAATTAAAAGAATGAGAATGGTATAGAAGAAAAATCATATGCTACATGCAGTCTACAAGAAATTCACTTGAAATATGACATAGGTAGGGTGAAACCAAAAGAATAAAAAATATATCATGCAAACATTAATCAAAAGCAAGTAGAATGGGTATAGTGTCAAATAAAGTAGACTTCACGGCAAAGAAAACTGACAGGGACAGAGGGACATTACATAATGATAAAAGGGTCAATCCACCAAAAAGACACAGAAATCCTAAAAGTGTATGTACCAAAAAACAGAACTGAATACTATGTGTAATAAAAACTGACAGAACTGAAAGGAGATATAGACAATTCCACAATTATAGTTGGAAATTTCAACCACTCTTTCAACAGTTGACAGAATAACATGACAGAAAATCAGCAAGGATATACAAGAACTTGACAACTCCATCAACCAACAATTTTATCAACATTTATGGAACACTCCACCCAATAGTAAAACACATTTAAGCACCCACAGAATACATATCAAGATAGATCACCCCTGGGCCATAAACCTCAACAAATTTAAAAGACCACAATGAGATACCACTACACACCTATTAGAATGGCTAAAATAAAAAATAAAAGAGGCCAGGCGCGGTGGCTCACACCTGTAATCCCAGCACTTTGGGAGGCTGAGGCGGGTGGATTACCTGAGGTCAGGAGTTCAAGACCAGCCTGGCCAACATGGTGAAACCCCATCTCTACTAAAAACAAACAAACAAAAAAAAAATTAGCCAGATGTGGTGGCAGGTGCCTGTAATCCCAGACTAGGGAGGCTGAGGCAGGAGAAGTGCTTGAACCTGGGAGGCCGAGGTTGCAGTGAACCAAGATCGCGCATTGCACTCCAGCCTGAGTGACAGAGTGAGACTCTGTTTCCCAAAAATAAAATAAAAATAAATCATAAGAGACAATATAGAATGCTGGTAGGAATGCAGAGAAAAAGAATCTCTCATACACTGCTGATAGGAATGTAAAATAGTACAACTACTCTGAAAAACAGTGGCAGTTTCTTTTTTCTTCTTTAGAAACAAGGTCTCACTCTGTTGCCCAGGTTGAGTACCATGGCATGATCACAGCTCACTGCAGCCTTGACCTCCCAGGCTCAAGCAATCCTTCCATTTCAGCTTCCCAAGTAGCTGAGACTACCGGTGTGCGGCATGACCCTTGGCTAATTTGTATTTTTGTAGAGTCAGGGTCTATCAAGTTGCCTAGGGGGTTTCAAACTCCTGAGCTCAATCAATCCTCCCATCTTGGCCTCCCAAAGTGCTAGGATTACAGGTGTGAGCCATCAGGCTGGGTTGGCAGTTTCCTAAAAAATTTAAAACCTAACATGTGACCCAGTAATCATGCTCCTGGTCATTTATCATAGAGAAATGAAAACTCATGTTCTCATAAAAAAAAAACTGCATACAACTGGCCGGGCACAGTGGCTCACACCTGTAATCCCAGCACTCTGAGAGGCCAAGGCGGGAGGACTGCCTGAGGTCAGGAGTTTGAGACCAGTCTAGCCAACATGGTGAAACCCTGTCTCTACTAAAAATACAAAAAAATTAGCTGGGCCTGGTGGTGTGTGCCTGTAATCCCAGCTACTGAGGAGGCTGAGGCAGGGGAATTGCTTGAACCAGGGAGGTGGAGGCTGCGGTGAGCCAAGATCATGCCACTGCACTCCAGCCTGGGTGACAGAGCAAGACTCCGTCTCAAAACAACAACAACAAAAACACTGCATACAATTGCCACAGCAGCTTTATCTGTAATAGCCCCAATAGGGAACAAACTAGATGTCCCTCAATAGGTGAATCAATTGTTACACAAACTGTGCTAAACCCATACCATGAAATACCACTTAGCAATAAAAGGAATAAACTACTCATATACATACAACAACTTGGATGTGTATCAGGGAAATCATACTGAGTGAAAACAAGACAATCTCAAAAGGCCATGCACTGTAGGATTCCATTTATACATCATCTCATTTAGGACAAGCAGAAGAGATTACTGGTTGCTAGGGTCAGGAATGGTGGGGAAGGAGATGGATGTGACTATAAAGGGATGGCATGAGGGAGATCTTTGGGCTGATGGAACCATTCTGTATTTTGTTTATGGCTACAGTGATTAAATGACATAGAACTATACACACACATTGTACCAACTTCCTGGTTTTAATTTTGTATTACAGTTATGTGAGATGTAAGTACCGGGGGAAACTTGGTGAAGGGTGTTATACTATACTATAACTGCAGGTTAAAAACACACATATCTAACAGCCCAGCAGTGTTTTGCTTTGTTTTGTTTAAATCCATCTTCTCCTTAGAAAAGTAATGATTTGAATCACATGACTTCATCTTCTGGATACTATGATTGGACTGGGTGGGAAGAGATAAGGAGAACCAACCCACAAGTGAGAGTGAGCCAATCAGGCTGTCTTCAGAATTTGAACTGAGTGAAAGAGACCAGCCATCCATGAAGGGTTCTGCAGCTGAAAAGTCCTGTGACAACAGGATCAAAACTGGATCCTGGCAAGTCCAAGTCAGTTGAGGTCATGAGGCAAGTAGCAAAAACCGTGAGGCTCCTTGTCTATAAAAATGCCTCATGAGAGAATATTCCCTTTCAGAGCTATTTTGGTGGTGAATAGGTTTCTCCTTCTTGCAGCCATCAACCCTGACCAAAATGTGTGCTTGAAAAAGAGATAAAAAGGTAACAAAGACTTGTCTGCATCATTATTTGCTATGGCCCTGTCCCCATACCCCTGAAGCTTCAGACAGCTGTCATTTTAACAATCTAATCCTCGTCTCGCTTGAGCTGACTGCTCAAGTCAGTGAGACTAGAGTTTGAGGGAGAAGACAGCAAATCAGATGTCTACTAAGGAGGGTAACACGATGTGCCCAGGTATACTGGACACTCCAAGCAGCATACCAGAACTATGGCCTCCACCCAGAGGGCTCCAATGCCAAGGGTAGGGACCTGGAATTTAGGGGTTAGAAGGAAGGTCCTCCGGAACACAAGTTAACGAATAATCTAGAGGTTGGAATTCATTCATTCATCTCTAAATCTTTATGTATTTATTGGGGGTGGGTGGAGGTATGGGAAGTGCAAAGGGATACTGATCTTTCAGGATCAAGGTGGAGGGACCCCACCTACTGACGTAAGCTCAGCCAAGAGCCCCACCATAGCAACATCGATTACTCTTGGCCTGGTGGGAAGTAAACTGAAAAGGTCACGTGCAGGCCAAGCCACCATCTTCTCACCTCTTGGGCTAATCTCTACTTCCAGTCTCCCATCTTAGAACCCTAGCACAGTGCAAAGTAGAAAAGACACCGACATCAGACTACCTGGGTTCCAGTACTGCTTCTGCCATTTCCTGCTGTTTGACTGCCCTGTGCCTGTTTCCTCACTTGTAAACAGGAAATTACAGGCTGGGCGCAATGGCTCATGCCTGTAATCCTAACACTTTGGGAGGCTGAGGTGGGCGGATCACAAGGTCAGGAGTTTGAGACCAGCTTGGCCAACATAGTGGAACCCCGTCTCTACTAAAAATACAAAAAAATAGCTGGGTGTGGTGGCGGGCGCTTGTAATCCCAGCTACTTGGGAGGCTGAGGCAGGTGAATCGCTTGAACCCAGGAGGCAGAGGTTGCAGTGAGCCAAGATAGCGCCACAGCACTCCAGCCTGAGCAACAGTGAGAGACTCCATCTCAAAAAGAAAAAAAACCCAAAAAAACAAAAAGGAAATTAGAGTACCACCTCACACCACCTGGCATTGGTGAGGTGATGATCACTGGCCTTACAATATCTTAGCTCTATCTTCTGTGCCCACTTCATTGGGTGGTTACCAGAATACATATAAGAAGTCAACTGAAAAGAAGCTGAAGCAATCCAAGTGTTGTTTTTGGTGTTTTTAATTGTTTAATGTAAGAACAGAACCATCACAGCCCCTCAGCTCTATAACTCATCCAGCCCAAGACTGTTTTAGTGGTGAGACCAAGAGCAGACAGGTCTTCCTGCCTCAGTGACCTCAAAGCACAAGGACATCTCCATAGGGCATCAACATACATCTGTCATCCAAGAATCTAAGACCTTCCTGATCCTTCCACATTTTCTACCAATACTATCACTTTCTGAGGTTATGGATTCCAGGTGTTCTAGGAAATAGGTAAACCTTCCTTTTGCGTTCCAAGAAATACAGTTTGCGAAGGGAACTGGAAAACATGACTCTAGGCCTCAGCCACTTCCTCTGTTACCCTGTCCAAGGTGTAGAACAATCCATGTTCTCACAGCTCCCCTTCCTCAGTTGTGAAGTTCTTCAAGGTGGATAGACCACACCTCAGGAAGTCATCCCTTGCAAGCACACTAGAATTTACCATAAAGGCAGGTCGGCTTGTTAGTTTTTCTTTGTCCCCAGCATACACTGAGCCAACAACTTAAGTCATGAACGGGTTGTTCAGGGCTCTGTCTGTCCTAAATGATTCCTAAAAGCTTCATACAGCTCATATAGTCTCACTGTCCACTGCTCTTTTGGTGTGGTATGATCCTACCTGTAAAGCTATCAAACCCCTGGGTCCTGGATGCCTCCTCCAGATTTCATACCTTCCTCAAGTTTACTAAATACTTCCTGAATTTAAGAATTTTGAGAAAGTCACCTACCAGCTAATGCAAAAACACAGCCTAATTCTGTGTGAATCCCTGTTGAGATCAGCTTTTCAGGTCAGGGAGGGAAGGCATGCTGTTTAGGGTACCCTCTCCTATCACACACATCCCCCCTGCCCACAGTACCCTGACCTACCTTGCCTGAGACTCCTAGACACTGTGAGCTCCCTTCTGGCTGCCACTCAGACTGGCCAGGAAAGCTCCCAGATTGAACACAGGTGGCCCGGTGTAGATACACACTGTACTGTGGGTCAGGACCATGGACTATTATTTAAGCCACGTCGTAGGCCCTTCCTGCCTACAGAAAAGGACACTTGAGTAGAGTCACACTTGGGTTACCTAATTTATTACCTTAACTAGAAACATTCTAAGTATGGGAGCCTGTTCTGGAGGATGGCTCCTAAACCAAATCTAAAACTATCTTTGCACACAAGTGTTGGAAGAGGTAAGCAGGGGATCAGAGCTCCATCTTCTGTGACCACTTCTCCAGGGATTGCCACCTATAGGGCTCAGGTTGGTACCAACAGCCCTGCATAGTAGAGTCACTGTCAATCATCTTCCCACTTGTAAGCAGGAAGACAAAAAGTCTCATGAAATAGAAATGAAAACACTGAAGCATGGCCTTCATCATCCTAATGCCACAAGTTTTCTGGGATGGCCAAGATACTACCTTAGCTTGTTGTCCCTGCTTCCCTCCAGAGACTGGAGACAGAGGATTTTCCAGGGTTAGGGTTTCTTCTCTGACTTGGCAAATTCTTCTTTTTATCTCCAGCTGAATCACTAGTTCCTTGGGTGGCAGAGCAGAGACCTAAGCACAAACCACCGGGCTTACTGGCATGTCCTTCGAGCCGCTTCCTCTGCTGTTCTACTCCTCCTCTTCAGCTTACCTGAACCTGCGGACTCTCTGGATACAGAGACTGCCCAAAGCACGGTGAAAAGGACAAAGGGGCCAGGTTTCACCTGGCATCCACCGCTCCCAACATCTAGAGTAAGTCAACGAGGCTGAAAGATGACGGCCCAGTTCTCTTTGCCTTCACTGTGACACTAACAAAAACCAGAAGTTTCAGGTGTCAGCAAGCTACTCAGCATGACGTGGTTTCTAAGGTGGGGTTGCATGGGGAGCACTCTCCCATGGCTGCTGATGAAGGCAACAGTGACGACCTAAACAAGCCCTTCCGGCTCTGAACCACCAGTTGGCAGGTCAGATGACTCCAGTCTTTAGCAAAGGGCTTTCCATTCTAACTCCCGAAACCCCAGACCAGATGGATGTCTCCTCCCAGCTGGGCGCAGAGGGTAGCACAGACTTCCAAAAGGAAACACCTTCATTAAATGCAGCAGGCAGTCCTATATACTGACCCTTGGGTCAAACCACAGCTTTAGCGGGGGAAGAAGTGGCTCTGATCCAGGTACAGCCAGATCTGCTGAGGAGTCTGGGGATCCCAGGAACCAGATCTGCAGATCCTGGACGATGGTGCTTCCCTTGCTGGCACCATATCACCTAACCTAATGGTTTCTCTGAAGACTCAACAGCCCAACTCTGAAGACAGTTGGCAGAGAGGCAAAAATGACTGTCTTAAAGAGGTCTTCAGACACGTGGACGGCTCAGCAGGACCACACACGTGCCCAGGGCCCACCATGAGGCAGCCATCACCAACTTGGTAAGGAGGACATATCACACAGCATCTTCAGGGTGCTGGAGGCAGGCGCTGTGGCAGGAGAGGTAGTGAAGAAGGGTCAAAGCTCTGACAGGTTATCATCACATTCAGACCCTCTAACCCCATCATCTTGACTCCTGAGAATTTATTTTAAAGAAGTAATTCTCAATAGGAAAGAAGCTGGATACACAAGGACATGTGTTGTAGCTGCCAAGTGGTTAACAGAACATGGACTCTAGAGTCAGAGACTCAACTTTCCACTTTTTAAGGCAAGTGCCTATGTTCTCTGAGCCTCCTTTTCCTTGCCTGTAAGAGGCAGATGACAGCATCTACTTTCCAGGGTCACTGTAAGGATTAAATGAAATAATCCACATAAAGCACCTGAGTGTAATCTGTGCTCAACAACAAAGGTCACCTCTTATTATTATGCATGAGGACAGAAAAGGAATGCAGAAAAAAGGAACTCGTGAGTTTTTAAGGGCAACAGAACAGAAGGGAAGATCTCCATGACTGTTCTGATTTTGAGGCCTTAGACATGTAGGTGTGGGGGGATGCTATCAATGTTGAGCCCTGCAGCTTAAGAATAAGGAAGTGAGTAGGGAGGTGGCCTTTGTCACCAAGGCTTTCCCCACCTTTCTAAGTCTCCCCACTGGGAAACTCCCAAGAGGTCTCTGAGAATGCAGTAAAGGAGGGAAGGCCAGGTGAGGAGGCTCATGCCTATAATCCCAACACTTTGGGGGGGCCAAGGCAGGAAGACTGCCTGAGCCCAGAAGTTTAAGACCAGCCTGGGCAACTTAGCCCATCTCTACAAAATTTTTTCAAAAATTAGGTGAGCATAGTGCTGCATGCCTATAGGCCCAGCTACTTGGGAGGCCGAGGCCACAGGATTGTTTAAGCCCAAGAGGTTGAGACTGCAGTGAGTCATAATCACACCAATGAAGAAGGGTTTGACAATCAAACCTCATGACTTCAATTCTAGCACTTTGGGAGGCTGAGGTGGGAAGACTGCTGGAGCCCAGGAGTTCCAGACCAACATGGGCAATACAGCAAGACCCCATCTCAATAAAAAACGAAAACAAAACCTCATGGGCTTCCCTGTCCAAAGGCAGGGCTGTGCACAGATGATCACTCTATTCTGATTATGAATACACCTAAGAGTGAGCCAGCTTGCCCACAGCCTGCTACAAGGCTACAGTGAGGCCACTGCCATAGGCCGCCAGCTAGAGGTGCTGCTTGCCAGGCTGACAAGGTCCTGGTATGGCCAGCAGGACAGAGATCTTATAACCACAGGTAGGGAGTCCATTTTTTGGACTCTGATGCAGGGCACAACAGAGTCTGTCTGTTCTCTTCCTCCCTGCAGCTTCTCAGCTGAGGAGTACACAACAGTCCATTCCCATGAAGGAAACGCGGTAAACACCAATCCGTGCCAGAAACGAAACAGATAATTAGGTGTTTACACAGATCTTAGAGCAGTCTAATTGGTGTCCACTTTTCTTTTTAAATTCACTCCATCCATAAATATTGCAATATGGAACCCTAAAATTAAAAAGGACCGTTTTAAAATCCTAACAACAATAGCATTATCACACATTAAAAAGGTTAACAATTCTGTAATATCAACAAGTATCCGGTCAGTGTTCAAATTTCCAGTTGCCTCACAAATGTCAAAAGATGGGTAGTTTGTTTCTAAGCATTAAAACACCTAGATTCCCAAAGCCTGAGGAGATTCTGATCCTGCCACCACAACAGTCACTGAATTAAGTCAACTTCCTCACTACACCAGGTAAGAAAACCAAAGCCCAGAAGGCTAGGTGATTTGCCCAGGATCACACAGCTGGCTGAAAACAGACGACCTGACCCATAGTCCAGTGCTCTGTCTGGCAGTCTGAACACTGAGTTAACTATTAGAAGCTTTTGAATCAGCAAGAAGCCTTAATCTAATAACATCCCCTTGCTTGTTAGAAAAGAATCACCACCTGACCCCTCCTAGCAATTACATACTCATTTTATTTATTTATTTACTTATTTTGAGACGGAGTCTGGCTCTGTCGCCCAGGCTGGAGTGCAATGGCGCGATCTCGGCTCACTGCAACCTCCGCCTCCTGGGTTCAAGCGATTCTCTTGCCTCAGCGTCCCGAGTAGCTGGGACTACAGGTGTGCACCCCCATGCCCGGCTAATTTTTGTATTTTTAGTAGAGACGGGTTTTCCCCTCTCATACCATTTTGTATTTTGCCCTCTCATACAATTTTGTATTTTACCCTCTCATACCATTTTGTATTTTGCCCTCTCATACCATTTTGTATTTTGCCCTCTCATACCATTTTGGCCAGGATGGTTTCGATCTCTTGACCTCGTGATCCACCTGCCTCGGCCTCCCAAAGTGCTGGGATTATAGGCGTGAGGCACCAGGCCCAGCCTTCGCCCATTCTATTAAGATGAAAACTAATCTCATGTTAACATCATCAGTTAGAAGGCCAGACTTCGATCTTTATTCTGTGCTTCAACAGAGCCACGGGCAAGGCGGATTCTCAACGACCTCTACTCTCTTCTCAGTGGTAACCAGCTTGCCCAGGCCATGGCAAGCTGAGACGGGTTATCTAACGCAGGAGGAAGGGACCACACGGCAGGATCTGTGTTCTAGTTGTAGATCAACCTGGCATCAGCAAAGGTGAAGACACTCTAAAAACAGGCCCAAATGGCTTTGTAGGTCACGTCTATCAAACCATCAAGGAACTATCATTTCTGTACTATAAAATTGTTTGAGAGTATGAGAGGGGAAAAACACTTCCCATCTCATTCTACAAGGATTGAATTACCCCTTTTACATAACTAGACAAAGAAAAGCACACACACACAAAAGTAGGGGGTGGAGGGGAAGAAAACTATGGGCCAAAGCCTGAATAGATTAATATAGATGACAAAATCCTAAGTAAAATAAAAGCAAATAGAATAGACATGCTTTTCTTTTGAAACGCTTAGCTTCTTTCTTTTTTCATTTTGATAGGGTCTTGTTGCCTTTGTATGTACAATAAAAAGAACAGGACACTATTCTGCCACTGAATCTAGAATTCACACAGTTTGATATTAGGAAACCTATTAAAGTAACTCATCATTTTAACTGATTAAAAGAAAATGTTGGCTGGACGTGATGGCTCACGCCTGTAATCCCAGCACTTTGGGAGTCCGAGGTGGGTGGATCACTTGAGATCAGGAGTTCACGATAAGCCTGGCCAACATGGTGAAACCCCGTCTCTACTAAAAATACAAAAATTAGCTGGGGGTGGTGGCGCAAGCCTATAGTCCCAGCTACTCAGGAGCCTGAGGCAGGAGAACAGCTTGAACTTGGGAGGCAGAGGTTGCAGTGCGCTGAGATCACGCCACTGCACTCCAGCCTGGGTGACAAGAGTGAGACTCTGTCTCAAAAAAAGGAAAAAAAAAAGGGAAATGTTTATCCTAATTCGTTTCATGTGATTCTAAAAGAATAATGGACAAAATTCAAAATTCAAAACTATCAAGAGAAAGGAAAAGAATGAAGATTATCTTAGCAAACTAGAAACAGAATCGACACTCCCTTAACTTCAAGATCCATACTATCAGCCTGTAACAGAAAGCCAGCATAGGATAGACAGATTCAAAATGACAGAACAGGCCCATGTGTGTTCAGTACTTTGGAATGTAAGAGCAGTGGATTCTAGATGAGTGGAGGAATGATGAATGGACTCATCCTTACCTCACTTAACATACAAAAGTGAACTATAAGGAATTAAAGGAAACAAACAAAAGCATTATAAGAAAACACAGAGTTTCAGTATGGGATGACAGCAAAGTTCTGCAGATGGATGATGGTGATGGCTGTACCACAATGTGAATGTACTCAATGCTACTGAACTGTAAGCTTGAAACATGGCTAAAATGGTAAATTGTATGTTACAGATGTTTTACCACAATTCAAATTTTAAAAGGAAAAAGGATTACTTTTATATCCTTGTGATAGGGCTAGTTTTCTTAAGGCATAAAACTTTGGAGCTACAAAGGAAAATATTTGAAGATTTTACTATATGAAAAATTTAAATGGCTGTATGATCCAGAAATAAAAGTTAAATGACTGACATTCAATGAATGCTTCAATAGAAGAAAAAAAAAAGATGAGCCAATGACAGGAATAACATATATGCAACTTGCATAACAGACAAAGAATTAACATCTGAATAAAGCCACTATAATTCACAGAGTATGACAAACATTTCATAAAAGACATAAAACTTCTTAAGTAATCAGGAAAATGCACATTAAAACAATTTCATTTTTCACCCAGATTAATCAAGTTAAAAATATTGATTTCCACAAAATACGAAACAGATATTTTCATCACTGTGGCTAGCATTGTAAAGTAGCAAAAACTTTTGGAAGGGCAGTTAGTGAGCAGCTGCCCAGATATTAGACGTACACATTCTCTACTTACTCTCTAGCCTGGAGAAATGCTCCCAAAGGTACACAAGAATAAGCAAGAGTGTTCACCAGAGCATTATTTAAAATATCAAAAACCAGAATAGAACCCAGCTATCTACCTAACAGAAGGTGGTGACATACATCTTCTTACATCTACTCAGTGAAATACTAGCCAGCCTCTGAAAGACGTAGACAGAGAAATGTGTCATGACATGATTTATAAAAAAGGGCAAGTTACAAAACAGTCCATACTCTGTAATCCCATATTTGTACAAAACAAATAAAATAACATACTTTGTGTAGAAAAAAAAATCTGAATGGATCCATATCAAGCTATTAACAGTGATCATCATCTCTGGGAGTAGCATCATGGGAAACCTTCCCTTTCTAAATTATTTCTAACATGTTTGAATTATTTAAAATAAGCATAATCATTTTTATAATTGAAAAAATAAGAAACAAGATAAAATTAAAACATTTCCATCCCTCTGCAAAAAAAGGTAGCTATGATCCCAATGAATGTCAGGTGTTGACCTCTGTGCAGTATTTTCCCTAGAGAGGAAGTGACAGAAGAGCTTTTAGAATGGCTCAGGAACTATCACTGCACCTCCAGTTCACAAGCAGGTTAACATGACGGAAAGGACAGGCAGACACAGGACAGGGAGACACAGGAAGGCCTCAGTTGCACAGGAGATACTGAAGGAAAGCACACTCGATACTAGACTCGAACTCTTTTTTGGCTTAACTTCTAATCTTTGAGTGGCTCCTCAGATCACCGTTTTAAGATTAGAAACATTTGACTTGAAAAGGTCACAATGGAAATCAGATCAGCTAAGAGAAACTAATCATGACTTCCTGGGTGAGACCTATAAAAACCTAGCTGTGCCCTAAAAAGACAGCCATACATGCCAAGATACGGGAAGGCACAGTGCTGGAAAGCCAACGTCAAAGAAAGAGTATTATACTTGGGGGCCGAGGCAGGAGGACCACTTAAACCTAGGAGTTCGAGGCCAGCTTGGGCAACATAGTGAGCTATCTCTGTCCCCATGTCCTTAAAAACAAAGAAAGAGGCCGGGCGCGGTGGCTCAAGCCTGTAATCGCAGCACTTTGGGAGGCCAAGGCGGGTGGATCACGAGGTCAGGAGATCGAGACCATCCTGGCTAACATGGTGAAACCCCGTCTCTATTAAAAATACAAAAAACTAACCGGGCGTGGTGGCGGGCGCCTATAGTCCCAGCTACTCGGAGGCTGAGGCAGGAGAATGGCGTGAACCTGGGAGGCGGAGCTTGCAGTGAGCCGAAATCCGGCCACTGCACTCCAGCCTGGGTGACACAGCGAGACTCCGTCTCAAAAAAAAAAAAAAAAGAAAGAAAGAGGCCGGGCGCGGTGGCTCACGCCTGTAATCCCAGCACTTTCAGAGGCCAAGACAAGTAGATCACTTGAGGTCAGGAGTACGAGGCCAGCCTGGTCAACATGGTGAAACCCTGTTGTAGCCGGGCATGGTGGTGGGTGCCTGTAATCCCAGTTACTTGGGAGGCTGAGGCAGGAGAATTGCTTGAACCAGGGAGGTGGAGGTTGCAGGGAGCCGAGATTGCACCACTGCACTCCAGTTGGGGCGATACAGCAAGACTCCATCTCAAAAAATAAAAATAAAAACAAAGAAAGAGCATTAGCTAAGTAGCCTCTACTCACAACTCTGAAGGATGAAACCAAGGATGAGAAAAAAAATTAAATGAAAGGAAAAGCAAACAAAAACATTAAATACTAGGCACTGCGACCCACTTGAACATACACAATCTTCACAATATCCAGGGAGAGATGTAGAAGAGGAGGCTCAAAGAGGTCCATGATTCGCTCAGTATTACAAAGCCAAACTCCAGAGTTCAGATTTGAATTTGAATCTGAATCTCGTCTGTCCAGTGCATGGGCAGCCCCTTCAATCAGCCAGTCAGCTGGTCTCAAACTTCCCAACAATGAAGCCCATGTCCTCAGTCCTTCCTGGCAGACTCACCTGTGAGCTGGAGGGCAGCACCTGGGAAGAGGGCTCCTCGGATGGGGCTGCTCCTGAGCCCATAGGGCTCAGTGTGGTGATCCTGCTCGGCTGGCCACGAAGTGTCAGAGTAATGGTGGTGGGGACCTTCAAGCCTGAGATAGAGAGAGAGAAGCAGTATTTTTGAGTCACACTCTCCACCTTCTGCTGAGGCTTTCCTTTCCTGGAGAGCTTCTCCCCCACATAACACAGTCCCTTGGCCTCCTCCCCAGCTGGGTCATCTATGCACTATCGGTCAATCTGAAAGGCAACAGGAAACAGCCTGTGTTCGCTCAACCTCTCTGGGGGATGGGTCCACACAGCGGAATCCGAAGGTCAATGCCAGGACCCTGTGGGACTGGTTTCAACATCACACCTTGCCCACGAGATGGGAAGGTCCTCGGGGGAAGACCCCAGACCTGGGAGTCCCCACAGCTCTCATGAGACTCACCTGATGCTTGGTGAGAGATCTGAGCCAGGCCAGGGAGGCTGCTTGCCAACTTAGCGAGGCCCCCATTGGTCAGCAGCTGGTGGATGGCTGTGGGCTTCCCACCAGGAGTGGCACCCAAGGAGGAGAGAGTGGTGGCCACAGGAATGGTACGGACAATGGTGCTGGTGCCCGTGGTGATGGCACCCAGGCTCTGCATGGGGGTGGGCAACTTCACACTGGTGGCCTGTGGGACACACAAGCCCAGGTGATCAGAAGCTGTCGCCCAACAGCAACGTTCGAGTTTGGAGGGCCCACAGCATATTATTAAAGGCTAACATGTATTGAGTGCCTACTACATGCAAGGTACTCTTCCAGGCATTCTGCATATATTATTTCACTCTTACAACAACTCTATGAGGGAGGTACTATTATTACCTCATTTTATAGACAAGGAAACAAAAACAGAGTGGTCAAGAAACTTGCCCAAGGTCACACAGTAAATGATAGACCTTAACCTTTGGAAGTTCCCTGCTGTGTAGCTAGAAGGCTGTTTGTCCTTGACCCACTTGACGCCAGACCTAGTTTCCCTGCCAAAACCAACTGAGCTGAGGAGGCCTCCTCCCTACACCTGCCCAGCCCAGCAGATGGCAGATGTGCACCTGTGGGGCTGGTCCTGGGGAGGGATTTGCTGGAAGGCCAGAGGTCTTGCTGCTGATATCCTGCAAGCTGAAGCTGAGGCCTTGGAGGAGGCTGCTGGCTGATGTGGCCCCTAAGAGAGGACATAGCAGGAATCAGTAGAGACTCAATCACTTGCACTATCCCAAGAGCAGCCACATCCATCCACCCTCACCACCAACTAAAACACCAACGGTGCTTGCCCTTGGACACCCCCGTCCTCAGAAAGAAGGCAAGAAGGTCTCCCCAGCCAGGCACACATGCAGTGGATGCCACACAGGAAAGGTACTGTGCCAGATACTGCCCCGGATTTGCTCTGCACCTGCTGCAAACCATCAGTCATACATTTTGGGCCATTTTGAGAAATCCAAGTTTGTTCCTTTCTTTCCAGGGAAGAAGAAGAACTTTTTAAGCCAAAAGAATTCTAAATACCCAACTTTCACTTCGCCTCACACAATCAAAGCAGAAAGGAAGTAGCCTCAAAGCAGTAAAAAAGGTTCTCTTAAAGGAGAAGGGTTTCTTTTTTTTTTTTTTTTTTTTTTTTTTTTTTGAGACGGAGTTTCACTCGTTTCCCAGGCTGGAGTGCAATGGCGCAATCTCCGCTCACTGCAACCTCCACCTCCCGGGTTCAAGCGATTCTCCTGCCTCAGCCTCCCAGGTAGCTGGGTTTACAGATTCCCGCCACCACACCCGGCTAATTTTTTGTATTTTTAGTAGAGACGGGGTTTCACCATATTGGCCAGGCTGGTCTCAAACTCCTGACCTCAGGTGACCCACCCACCTCGGCCTTCCAAAGTGTTGGGATTACAGGCTTGAGCCACCGTGCCTGGCCAGGAGAAGGGTTTCTGCAATGCCTTGGCCCTGCTGGGCTCAGGCAACAGGTCTTTCAAAGTAGCGTTAGTGAGTAGGACAAAACGAGAGACAAGCACAGACAGAAAAATGTCTCATTTTGCTAATGCCCAGTGTAGCACCATTTCCAGTTTTATTCAGTCAGATGTGCTTAAAACAGCAAAATAAAACCATAGTCAGCCCTCAATTATCTGTGGGCTTCGCAGCAGATTCGCAGATTCAAACGACCACACGGATAGAAACCTGTAGATATGGAATGCCAACTGTATGACATAGTTTCATATAAGGGACTTGAGCATCCATGGATTTTGGTAGCGGTGAGGGTCCTAGAACCAATCTCCTGTGGATAAGAAAGGCTGACTACACATATACGTCCTATCGGCTATTTCTCCTTACAGTAGAGGATACAGCACCTGTAGACTGGAACATTTAATCACCAGCAGACCAGGACATTTACTCACTGCATTTATTCAAGGCCAAGGAATCCCTCTGCCCAAGCTAATTCCAGTTTCACGTAAAGCCTCTATGATCACTCTAAGACCCAGAGGCCCATGCTGTGGATTCAGCTCCAGGGATGCTTTCCCAGGACCACCTACCAGCAGCAGACCAAAAATTCTGTGTTGGAAGGGGAGAATGCTGGGCCACAAGATACCTGGGAGGGAGCTGCCAGGAGAGGTGGCCACCAGGCGGCTCTGCAGTGTGTGCAAGGCACTGGGTGCAGTGCTGCTGGAGACCACGGAAGGGGCTGGGCTGGCTGAGACTCCACCTTCAGAAGAACTGGACCTGGAGACAAAGGAAGGAGCTCTGTTATCCAAAGGTCACAGGGCAGCAAGCCCTAGCAACACAGGCAGGGTACAGAGTGGGGCCCAGCAAGGCTTTCAGCAGCAGACACACACCAAGAATCTTCAGCTTCTTTGTTCCCCTTTCTGAACCTGGCCTCTAGTCTTCTAGAAGTCCTTACTTACAGGACTTACAGCAAAAGGCAGGGGACACTTTGGAATCTGAAGTAAAAATGAACTCTGGGTTGACCCAAAAGCAAGACAAAGATCACTATCGAAGGAAGTCACATTTCCCAAACTGACAGAACCCAGAATCCATCATTTTCCAAAGAACTAAATGAACCCGAAGCAGAGGGAAGGAAAAAAGAAGAGACACAGATGGTCCAACAAACACTCACTTGGCTGTGGTAAGAAGTCCTGTGAGCTCCTTGGCCCCTGCTGAAGCCTGCCCCAGTGTCATGGTGATGGGCTTCCCACCTGCAGCTGCAAAACAGAAAACCCCAAGGCCCCGGTCAGTCCTATTTGGCCACTACATTTGCAGGTTCCACAGTTTAGGCTAAATGCAAGAGATTACGGACAAGAACCGGAAGATGAAAAAAGATGAACTATGCTAGAGTAGAGAGAGCTGGGGTTTTTCCTTCTATTTTCTAAACTTCCTGAAATATTCTGTACCTTTAATTGAAGCAAACAAAAAAAGAACAAAATATACGATGCTTTGAACTACGGCACAGCTTCCTCTCGTATTCTGCCTGCTGCTTGGTCCTCATTCAGATGGGCTCACGCCCACTTTAACCACATGTATAGCCTCATGCCTTCTTTGCTCCGGGCATCTCTCCAAATGAAGCAAAGGCTGACATGCTGGCGAGTGGCCGCCAAAGGGCAATGCTGTGTACCTAGGAGAGGTCAGTCGTAGCAAGAGAAACTCACCTTCTGGAGCACTTCCTTGGGAAGGAGCACAAGGCCCTCCAGCTGTGTCCCCTTGGGAGATAAGGGACACCTTGATCTTTGGTCGCTTGGAGGTCTTACTGCCAGGAAGGGGACTCGAGGGATGGTGTCGCTTCAGCTGAACCCTAAGATCCTCTTTCTCTCCTTCCTCCGGTGGTTCTGATGAAATGGGAACTAAGAGATGGAGCTGAGTTCAGATCCTCCACAATCCAAAAAAGCCCAACAGACACTCAGTCAATAGCAGCACCAACATAGCCATGTGTAAAACGCACAGGAGAACCACTCTACGTCCAGGGCTACCCCTCAAAGGAGACTGCCCATGCTTCAGGACAACTTCACTCAGGCCCTGCCCGTGGGGGACCCCACTTTGCCCTTCTTAGAGGATGGCTCCCTTCTCATCCCTCATCCTGCACTGGAATTGGAAGGGAAGGGCCTGAGTTGGTAGGAATTAAAAGACAGAAGACACCCCGACCCTGCCTAGCCAAGGTCAATAGCAACAACAACAACAACAGAGGACTCAACACAGCAAGTAAACAGTCCTTCCCAGACTCAAAAAGTGTGATGATCATCTTCCTGTCTCAAGCCCTCCCCACATCATCACACAGTTGGGGACATTAAACATTCTATGAGAACTCATGGAGGAGCAGGTCATCCAGTTCTCTCTAAAAAGCAGAGTTTTCCAAAAGGCTCTCAAGAGTCCCACCCTACCCTAAGAGCCCAGGGTTGAGGATTCACTTGCCAAATGGAGGCAGTGAAGAGGACTGTCACCAGGACTGAAAGCTGGCTATGAGTAGCTACTAGGAGAGAGTACCTCAACCAGGCAACCTCACAGCTCCTGCCCAGAAGTAACAGGGCAACACTGGCCCATGTCACAACCTGGTCCCCAGGTCATGTGTACTAGCACAGACAAAGGCCATCTGTTCACACATGGGCTTCCACTTCCACTGAATCAAACAGGCTCATCATGTATACAGCCAAGCTTTTTGGACTCTTAGGTTATCTTTCAAGCTTCCTCAAAGATTCCCTCCTCTTTAAACCCAGAAGTCTACCCTAGTTCTCTTGTAGCATAGGGAAGCAAAGACTGGGGTGGGGAGGAAGGCAGCAGTCACATGAGGATGGAGGAGGGGTCCTGGCATGAGGTAACAGTCAGGACATAACCAGCTAGAAGGATTGCTTAGGGGACAAATGCATTGGCTAAAATCAGAGTAGGAAGGAGGGTGGAGGGGA